>NC_088835.1:31842722-31930222 GCF_904066995.2 Poecilia reticulata
ACCTCCTGACCTCCTGACCCCCAGGCCTCCAGACCTCCAGACCTCCTGACCTCCAGACCTCCTGACCCCCAGGCCTCCAGACCTCCAGACCTCCTGACCCCCAGGCCTCCTGACCCCCAGGCCTCCTGACCTCCAGACCCCCAGGCCTCCAGACCTCCAGACCTCCTGACCTCCAGACCCCCAGGCCTCCAGACCTCCAGACCTCCTAGGCCCCAGGCCTCCTGACCCCCAGGCCTCCTGACCTCCAGACCCCCAGGCCTCCAGACCTCCAGACCTCCTGACCTCCTAGGCCCCAGGCCTCCTGACCCCCAGGCCTCCTGACCTCCTGACCCCCAGGCCTCCAGACCTCCAGACCTCCTGACCTCCTGACCCCCAGGCCTCCTGACCTCCAGACCCCCAGGCCTCCAGACCTCCTGACCCCCAGGCCTCCAGACCTCCAGACCTCCTGACCTCCTGACCCCCAGGCCTCCTGACCTCCAGACCCCCAGGCCTCCAGACCTCCAGACCTCCTGACCTCCTAGGCCCCAGGCCTCCTGACCCCCAGGCCTCCTGACCTCCAGACCCCCAGGCCTCCTGACCTCCAGCCTCGGTTCCTCTGCCACTTTGTGCTGGAGCACAGAAAGGTTGTTAAACGTCTTGAGAAGTCTTGTGATAAAACTAAAGCTGCCTCAAACCCTCGGCGTCTCCGTGTCGGCCCTCCGGTTAGTCCCGCCCCTCAGCCAATCAGTGAAGCTGCAGCTCACAGGCAAACTACAAAACACTGATGTGTAGATGATTATCCATGTTTTTATGGATAAAATACACAATATTTTAGCAGCTTTTATTTAGGCTGATTATTTCTTTTTAATAAACTCTTGCTTATTATTTCTACTTCCTGCCAAAAGACCTGGAAACAATGTCCCATTTTCAGACATGAACTCTCATACATTAAATGAAACAATATTATATTTATTCTTGGGAGCTCAGCTTACAGCCTCCACCTGGTTAAAGATTAACCATCAATATTTCACACCTTTCATATTAAAACACAAATCATAAATGCAAACAGCTTTTGCAGGTTGTGCTGCATTTGGTAATTATGACAGCAGCTTATAGATAAATACACATGAATCCTGTTTATTAAATCACAGCTGCAGACAAAGAGATTTAGTTTTTAGCACAGATCTTTAGTTTTGTTTAAATTCAGGCTTCATTAAAACACAAAAACAAGTCGAAGCTTTAAAACCGTCCAGGATTAAAATCAGGCGATATCAAAAAGTTCTTCCCTTTCTCCACTGAAGGCGTCTGATTGGTCTGGACTCATTTCTTCTCAGACAATCAGAGCATCACCTTCTGCGGTAATCACAAGTTTTGTCTCATCAGGTGCCGGTCGGGCCGGGTCCAATCAGCCGGCGGCGGCGCCGGGCGGATCCACTTCCCCCCGGTTCTGAACCTGCTGGAGGTTCAGCTGAAGATCCTCCTGAATCATTTCTGTTCTCAGTCGGGAACAAATGAAGCTGATGAGCTCGTGCAGAGAAAACTCTTCAATACGAGCGTCTGAATTTTACACCAGGTTCATATTTTATTCACATTCTATAAATAAGAAACAGATTCTTGCTAAAATGTAGAATATGTCTGTATTTATATGGTGCCAATTCAAAATGTTCTTTACCAACAAAAAAGTCAAATTTGTACAAATATTTATTTGCAAAGGATTCAGTTTTATTTATATATATATTTATATTAATATGT
Source organism: Poecilia reticulata (assembly GCF_904066995.2). Classification (NCBI taxonomy): domain Eukaryota; kingdom Metazoa; phylum Chordata; class Actinopteri; order Cyprinodontiformes; family Poeciliidae; genus Poecilia; species Poecilia reticulata. The sequence continues at coordinate 31,844,454 of NC_088835.1, forward strand.
TCAGTTTTAAACATTAAAGCTGAATCCTTGATATGAAACAAACTGTTTTCTCTGCAGCATCTTCAGTCTGAAGCCGATTAAAAGACTGAAGATAAAAACATGGATGATCATCTCAGATTCAGCTTCTGACTCCAAATCCTGAGACTTCAGGAAAGTGATCAAAACCGTTTCTAACCAACTTATAGAGCTCCGATCAAATGACATCAAACTGTCTGTGGATTCAAACGTCTTACATTTCACCACCAGAACTAAAAAGTGTTTTCTGATGCCTGTTTTCACTGAGCTCTGAAAGAAAAGTACATCTGTCAAGTTTTCCGGTCTGCCCAAGCCTCCTCAGCTTCTGCCCAAACTTGAAAAGGCTTGCTCCCATCAAAGAGACGCCGGAAACAACTCATCTCAGTGACATGTTTTTTATTTCTCTTCTCTTTTGTCTTTAGATCTCATACAGGACCACCATGATTTTATATTAAGTGGTCACAGTAGACAGAGTCACCAAGCAGGTTGAAAACCAGTGGTGTCTCTGCAGGAGCTTGAAGCTGAGTTCTTTGTTTGAAGGGTACATACTGAACACAGGTGTGCCCGGTTACTTTATAAGCTCCTGAAGGCCTGAATGAGAGAGATGGGTGCGCTTGATTTTCTGTGAGGCGTGTGCCAGTTGGGTGGAGATGGTAATGCACTCAAATACATCAATCGCTGTTTTAACTTAACACCTCCCACTTGAGCTCCTGGTTTTGAACCCAAGGAGGTCACACCTCTTTCTCTTCACCAGGTCCTGTCCCTGCAGGGTTTTCTTGTTCTTCTACAGGCAATAATACAACAATGCGCCTGACATCTCTATGAAGTATTGTCGAGGGAATCTTCATTTGAAGTTTTCTTCTCATCCTCCTTGTTTGTCCTCCTGCTTTCACAAGTGGTACAGGGTAACTTGGATAAGTTCGTACATGCACATCTCTTACAGTCCCCGTTCCATCACTGTTTACACTGATCACTCTGCCAAGTTTATATTGACTTCTCAGAGCATTTTGGTCTGCAAGCCAAATGATGTCTCCGACAGCGACATTTCGCTTCTTTGAATGCCATTTGCTTCTGACAAACAAATTTGGTCCAGCTAGTTGACTCCATTTTTTCCAGAATCTGTCCACTTCTGTTTGGATGAACATTAATCTCTTCAGTGGATAACTTTTAAAGTCAAATCCACAGTTATCACTTTTTGGACTAGCTCTTCCAAGCAGCAGAGAGTTTGGTGTGATGTAGCTTATGCAGTCTTCTCTACTTTGAGTTCTTGCATCTATTGGCCTTTCATTAGCTAGATTAGCTGCCATATACAGGAATGTTTGAAATTCACTCCATGTGAAAACTCCATCTGATCCTAGATTATGCAATGCTTGCTTGACTATCTTTACAGCTGCTTCTGCTGCCCCATTCCTATGGGGGGAGTCTGCGGGATGCATTTTCCAGCTCCACTCAGTTCCATGTTTTAAAGCTTCCTGTTGAATTTTCTCTTTGTTTAGTTGATCCAAAAACAGATAAAGATCAGCCAGGACAGGTTTGGCTCCAATAAAGTTTCTTCCACCATCTGACCATAATTTCCTGGGATGTCCTCTTAAGGCTGTAAATCTTTGGTATGCTAACAAGAATCCTTCACTCGACTGATCACTCACAAGATCTGTGTGAATAGCTCTAGATGACATGCAACAGAAGATGATACCCCACACTTTCAGTTTAACTCTTTTCCGGGTCTCATCCCTCACTTCATAGGGACCAAATAGATCAATGGTAGTAAACTCAAATGGTCTGGCAGGCTGTGTTCGTTCTGGTGGAAGATCACCCATTATCTGCTCACATCTTTTTGCTCTGTTTTTCCTACATGTTACACAATTATCCACAACTTTCTGGGCCAATCTTCTGCCTCTCACCACCCATGCTTTTTTTCTCATCTGGAGTAATGTTCCAGCAATGTCTTCGTGATTTACTTCATGAGCTTCAAGAGCAACCAATGTGGATACCCATGAGTCAAAGGGCAAAATGGGGACAACTTTTTTGTCTTCATTAAAGGATTGAATACGACCCCCACAAACCTGAAGTCCAGAATCTTGTTCTTTAAACACAACTAATCTGTTTAAAGTTGTGTCATGGAACGAAGTACTCTCTTGAGCAGCCAGGAAAACATCTTTCATTGCATTCTCACACTCTTTAACACTAAGCCTGGGATGGATGGTTGGCTGTTTGACATCTGTTGAAATTTTTACTTTCACTTTTTTGCCACTTTGCTGGCTTTCCAAAGTGAGTTTCCAGTTTCCAATAGCTCTTCTCACCCATGCAATAACTCTGACTAGTTTAGAAAGACTACTGTATCTTCTCTCTTGAATTAGTTGCTTGGCAATGAATGTAAGAGGAGAGATTTTGAGCTGACCACCCCTTTCTTTACACTCTGCAGCTTCTAAAGGATTCTTTGTCACACCTTCACACATTTTTTCTTTAATTTGCTTAGACTGTGCTCTGGTCGTCACTGCTGAGAAAGTTTTTCTTTGGAGCTTTGCAACACTTTCTTTTGCACATATAGCAATGTCTTTGGCTGATCTCATCGGCCATTGATCAATAGGTTGCAACAGGAACTTTGGTCCATTTTGCCACTGTGAGTCCTCTTGGAGGTGCTCAGGACATGTTCCTCTTGATGTAATGTCTGCGACATTGAGATCACCTGGGATCCACCACCAATCTGCAACTGGCCCAGCTTTCTGTATTTCACCGACTCTGTTGGCAAAGAAAGTTTGGTACCCATAGCTGTTGCGCTGAATGGCTCCTAGCACAGTTTGGCTATCCAGAAAATGGAACCAGCCTCCAATCTCCATTCTGCTGTGTTTTTCAACATACTTTCTCAGACGAGCTGCAAACACTGCACCACAAATCTCTGCTTTTACAGGTTCTCCCTTCTGGTCAAGTGGAGTGAGTTTTGCTTTGGATTCTACAAGTCTCACTTGGATCCCTTGCTCTGTTTCCCATCTGAAGTATAGAATTGCACCATAACTTTTGTCACTCCCATCAGAAAAAGTTATCCCTAGGGGCTTTCCAATCCAACTGATTGGTGTTAAACTCCTGTGAAATTTAATCTGGCCCAGGCGCACATACTCCTGGAACAATTCAATGGCTTCATTTCTAAGCTCATCAGAAAGTGCTTGATCCCACGTGTCACCTGCTTTGCCTGCAGTTCTGGTTTCTTGGAAAGCCTTTCTAACAAGAATGGCTCCTTTCTGTTTGGTGGGTGTGACTAGGCCAATGGGATCAAAAAGGCTAGCTACTTGGCTAAGGAGTTCTCTCCTAGTGAGAGGATTTGGAGTATTTGCTCTCACTTCTCCTTCCTCTAGGTTTTGTCCCACCTTCATTTTTTTCCTTCTTTTTGAGAAGTTGATTGATGTCATCACATACAATTTATCCTCTTCTACCAGATATCCCACTCCCAAAGCCTTATTATCATCCTCTTTCATCTGATTGGGGAGTGTAAGGATTTTGTCTCTGCTAGGTAAGGACATTTTTTGCCTCCCACTTTGACCTGATAGGACCCATGGTTTCAAAAAGAATCCCCCAACTTTTAAGACCTCTTCCACCTTCTCAATGTGTTTGTGCAAAAGTTCTGGGTCATTGTCAGATGTTAAGATGTCATCAACATAACAGTCTTCTTCCAGGATCCTCCGCTCCTCTTTACAGCTGTCAAACATGGGCAGTTTTGCAGTCTCTCGCATTGCTACTTGGGCAATACATCCTGCAGGACGATCCCCAATGTTAACTCTGGTAATGGCAAACTCACCAATCTCCTCCTCTGAGCTGTCTCTCCAGAGGAACCTGTGTAGATGTCTCTCCAGGTCCTCTAGCCACACAGAGTTATACATCTTTTTGATGTCTCCCAAGGCAGCATGCAGACCCCTTCTGAACCTGAGTAGAACAGCACGAATAGGATTTAAAACATCAGGACCTTTCAGCAGAATATCATTCATACTTAGACCTTCAAATCTTTGACTGCTGTTCCATACTAAACGCACAGGAGTGGTTACAGAATGAGGATTTGGTGCCACCTGGTGGTTTACATACCATACTGGTCCTTTCCAGCCATTCAAAGTTTCTTCTGTTAGCTTTATTGCTGCTTTTCTTTGCACCATTTCATGCACCTGGTTTGCATAGACAGTTTTCCATTCAGGCTCTTTATTTAATCGTCTTTCTGTTTTTAAGAAAGTTGACTCAACACTTTTCCTGTTGTTGGGAAGACTAGTGGGTTCTACAATCCACGGATACTTTGCGTCCCAGTGGGGAGTATCACTGTGAGCATCTCCTTGCACATAAGTAAGACCTTGTTTAATTATTTCAAGTTCTTTCTCCTCCATTAATGTCATCTCTTTTCCACCTGGTTGACATGTCCCACAGCGACATCCACCACACTTTGGTTCACAAGCGGCCCCTATGCTCTCCCATTTCCACCAATCAATAAACTCTTTATTGGCAGTTGTATTTTTGCTTTCTGCTTTAACTTCTTTGAGATTGCAGATTTCTTCATACTTTACAGCAGCAGTGCGCATGGAACGAGCAAAGTGTGTTTCTGAACTGTGTGCTGCCACGTCGACGACTTCACAAAGATCTGGATGAGCTCCTCCCACGGTTATGCCGAGTGGACTGTTCCACAGGACCAGGTCTCCAACAACCTTGACTCTTTGAGGGGCCAGTCTGCCTTCTCTGTGGCTGATTAGTAGCTCAATGGTATCTGGTCTTTTGAGGTCCTCCAGGTCAACATCTGGGAAGAACTTTTGTAGCTGCAGTGGTTGAATGACTTTATGCACTTTAGCAATCTCACTGAGTCCATAACAAATGAGTTGGTGAGCTTTCACTGTCCCTTTGGGGGTTTTAACTCTCACTTTTAACAGGTATCTTCTTGTTCTAACTTTGACTGACATTCCCCAACACCATGAACAACTAATGTTTATTCTCACTTCTAGGTTCATTTTTTGAGTGCTTGGTGAGTAATGTATTAGTATCAGAGCCAGGGTCAATCAAGTACCAATTTCTGGCCTGCTTTGCAGTAATTCCAACAGCTTAGGTAACAGGTTGCTTTTTAGTCATATGACTCTAACCAGGGACTTCACCCTTTATGTTGCTTGTTGATGCAGTCACATTTGAAAAGGCTTTTCTGCTTCCTCTGCTAGCTTGGTGAAGTTCAGTTGATTTTCCTGTTCTTCTGTCAGTCTATTTTTCCATTTTGGCTTATCACCCCCAGCCTTTGTAAGTTCACCCTTTGGGCAAAGGAGGAAATGGTGATCTGAAAAGCTCCCTTTCTTACAATCTTTGTTCCTACAAAGGTAAGTGTTTATACATCCAGCATCCTCTTCATGCTTTCTCAAACACCTTTTGCATGTTTTCAATGTCTTCACAATATTGAGCTTTTCAGCTACATTCATTGCTTTGAACTGTTTACAGAAGAATATCTTATCTCCATGTCTTGTGTCTCCACAAACAATACAGGCATGATTGGTTCTTGCGACTCGAGTAAAAGCATGTCGCCTCTCAAACTTCTTTTCAACTTTTTCACTCACTCCAAGTTGCTCTAGTTTTTCTAGAACTTCCTCCTGTGTCTTCAGAAATCTAAGAAGACTATCAAAATGATTAACTGGAGTTACTGCATTAGCAGGGTTAACCATAAAAACTAGCCAGTCTCTCTTTATACATCAGGAAGTTGCTCTCTAGAGATTTTATAACCAGAGGGTTTTTCATGGCTCCAATGTTCCTAGCTCTGTTAAATCAACTAGAGCCTTTTCAATTTTTTGTATAAGATCTATCACTTCCTTGCTGGTTTGCTTTAAGGGTGGGATCTTCTCAAGCTCTTCAATGATTTCTAAAGCAATACTTGACTTATCGCCATACCTATTTTTCATGACTCGGAACATATCCGCCGCAGTATCATACGCGAACAGGTGTAATTCATGACAGATCCTTTCATCTACACTATCCAATAACTGGAATTTTTCCTTCAATTGAGCCACTTGGTTCTCCCTGCTTCTGCAGGCTTTCCCATCTTTCCTCCATCTGTGAAGTTTCTTTTACAGCCATGAATTGGTAGACAATAGGTCTGATCTTTACAATGGTGCAGATTGAGCTAGTAGAGGTAAAGATGCAAGATTCCCTGAGCTGCATCTGATTTCTCTTCTCCTCTGAATTGTTTGTGCTATAGCAACTGTGATTTTCTGTTTGAGTTTATTTTCATCAATTTAATTTGTTTACTCTGTCCTCTATACTGCCCTTTCTTTTACTGGAATCCATATTTCCCAGGTCACAAAACCATTTAACAGATTCCTGGATCATTTTACAAGGACAGCTGCACTTCTATGCCGTTTTATCACAGAAGACCTCTATGTCAGAAGACATTGCAAGCCTTTTCTGCCTCCTGGATTGCAGTATAGAGCCCATCTTGACCATATTTTTCCAACAAATTAGACTGAACTATTTGTTTGACTCATCAAATTTTGATCACAGTCATTGATAGTCTTTTCAAAATCAGCTTTTGCTGTTTATCAAGCTCACCAGCTTCATTCCAGCTCTGCTAATAGTCAGCTTTGTAATCATATTTGAATCACTTACATGTCTGGCATCAGAGCTTAGCTTTTTGAACTCCTCTCGCGTTCCATCTCTGTCATGTTGGCAGCTTTTCTGCTTAGGAAGTTTGCTTGCTTGGTGAAGGAAGATTTTGCCATGGTGCGATCCAGCTTCAATTGTTTCAGTGACTTTCCACATTTTTCAGCCATTGTGAATTGTCAGCTGCGACGACCTGATGTCCTCCTTGGTTAATCCGTCGAAGCCTCCTTATCGGATTTCTGGTCATCAGGTCAGTTGGTGTCCGACTGGTTTCCAATTGGTTTCCAATTGGTTTGCATTGGTTTTCAACTGTCAAGTTTTCCGGTCTGCCAAGCCTCCTAGCTTCTGCCCAAATTGAAAAGGCTTGCTCCCATCAAGAGAGCGGAAACAACTATTCAGTGACATGTTTTTTATTTCTCTTCTCTTTTGTCTTTAGATCTCATACAGGACACATGATTTTATATTAGTGGTCACAGTAGAAGGTCACAGCAGGTTGAAAACCAGTGGTGTCTCTGCAGGAGCTTGAAGCTGAGTTCTTTGTTTGAAGGGTACATACTGAACACAGGTGTGCCCGGTTACTTTATAAGCTCCTGAAGGCCTGAATGAGAGAGATGGGTGCGCTTGATTTTCTGTGAGGCGTGTGCCAGTTGGGTGGAGATGGTAATGCACTCAAATACATCAATCGCTGTTTAACTTAACAAATATCATCAGAATAAAGATGATAATTTAGACGAGCATAAAAAAATGATCTGAGCTCCTCAGACGAGACGCCGTCTGCTAGAAACCTGGCATGATGAGCTTTGGTCTGATGACCCTGATACTCCGTCAGGACGCAGCGAATTATCTGAGAATGATGTTAAAGTTTTCTGTTGGTAGCAGGAAACAATCTGGACATGAGACGAAACTTTGAGTAGACCGTTGGAGAGTCGCCAGGTGATCAACGGGAAAATCTGGGTTCTGATAGGAGGAAAACAAAGGAGACGACCAGAAAAACACACACAGATCATCTCCACCTCCATGATGAAGAACCATGGTGGCTCTTCATCATGGAGGTGAGCAGAGAGCAGGACTGACTAGGTTTTATTTTTACGTACGGCTTCATTTCTTAGACGTGCGTCTTTTGCTTCTCTGAGTAAAACCTGCGTCGTTTTGCAGAGCTGCGTTGGGATGTTCACGGTCCCATCGAGGGCAGAGGAGCCAAAGGTTGTTCAGTAAATCTCTGGAAATTGTGGCCCTCAGTCTGCAGCAGGAGGTCCCCTGTGTGATATGGATTGTTTTCAAGTAACAGGCGGTGAAAATGGCCATCTCATTATTTTTAATGGCTGTTTGAGACGGTTTCTGTTGCTGCGAGCGAGAGGAAAAAGTTAGAGATGCTCATGCAGAGAGGAGACTTTGTGTTAATCTGTGTTCACTGTGGAGTCATGGAAACCGAGCAGACGGCGCCGGTGAGGACCTGCAGCCTCGGAAACGCTCGCATGCTGCTGCAGCAGCTGGACTCACGCCGGGCTAATTGGGATCATTTTTTTACCCGAACCTGATTCAGTTGGCGAGTCCCAAACCAAACCAGCAGCTCTGCGGTCAGAAATCTCCTCTAACCCTGCGGTTGTGTCGCAGCTGAACAAAATGACATTTCCTCACCATGTTCTCCATCTAGATGGTTTTAATTAAGCCTCCCCTGTGGCCGCGGTAACCAGGCCAGGGCAGCGCAGCATCACAGAGATGCTGCAGCATCACAGAGATGCTGCAGCATCTGTTGCCCCGCCGGTCCAGCTGCAGCGACAGAAACAAAACACGAGGAGACTGGAGCAGCCAAACGAAGGAGGACCAGTAGGTGGTTGTCGTGTCATTGATGAAGATTGGTGAGGTTATTACCCAGCATGATCAGCCAGATGCTTCCTGACGAACCCAGACGTGGAATTCACAAAATATCCACGTCCAACTTTGTTAAGGAAAAATCTTGTTTGGTTTTAAGCTCATAAAATATAATTTGGAAACTGAGAGACTTATCCTACAAATCTATGCTGATAAAATTGTTCTTTTATTCTTTTTTCATTTATTGCAAACCCCTAAATACAAAAATGTGCAGCGTGCAAAGCAATGCAGACGCATCCGAGTCTCTTTCTATTTGAGTTTAATCATGTTAAGATGTATTAAGATGCTTTTACTCTAATATCCTTTAATAAATCCAGAGGAAAGTGAAAATAGTCTGTCTGTGTTTAATCCAGGACTCATTCCCACCAGCTCTGCTCCGTCCTGTTCGGCTGGTGACCTCTGACCTCTGGTCCTCCAAACCTCAGACTGGGTTTGGTTGAAGTGAACTCTGGTTCGGTTTGAATGTGAGACCGCTCCAAAAGCAGGAAGTGGACTACAGCGCAGGGCATTCTGGGTAAATCCAACCAAAGCTAACGTGCTAGCCTAGTTATTAAAACATTTTGTTTGTAATTTGCTCAGTTTTTGTCCAACAATGTGAAACAAAGAACAGCAGAAACTTTAGTCCAGCTCTAATTTGACCACATTTACCTCCATCAGGTTGCAGCGTCAGCTGGGCGGATGTGAAGGTGGAGGAGGAGAGTTTGACCTCCTTCAGCAGCGAAGCAGCTCATGTTCCTCACAGCTCTCATCCAATTACTGTCTGAAGCTTCCTGTCCTGCAGGAAGAGCTGGAGACAAGAGGACGAGACTTTAAAACACAGGACTTTAGAGAAAAGACAGTAAGAACCTGCAGGACACACACAAACAGAAACACACACAGAACACACAAACAGAAACACACACAGAAACACACACAAACAGAAACACACACAGAAACACACACAAACAGAAACACACACAGAAACACACACACACACACACAGAACACCACAGAACCACACAACAGAACCAACGAAACACACAAACGAACACACCACACCTAACCACACACACGAACACAGAAACACACACAAACACACAACATATAACACACACACACACACAGAAACACACACAAGACAACACACACAGAAACCACACAACAGAAACACACACACCAACAGAACACAACCACACACACATATCAACACACACAAACACACACACCAGAACACAACAGAACCAACACAACAAAACACACAGAAACACCAAACACAACAACACCACAAAACACCCACAAACACACCACACACAGAAACACACACACACAACCATATAACACACACAAACAGACACACACACACACACACACACACACATATATAAACACACAGAAACAGAAACACACACAGAAACACACACACACACAGAAACCAGAATGTGTGTACTTACAGAACAGCGAGTTTCTTTCTGTCTTTCTATAATAATAATAATTGCTGCTGTTTTAAATCAGGCAGAGAAACTAAATAATCTGCAGAGACCAGGATTAAAGTCCTGCAGGACCTGAGACGTGTCCTCTAGGAGGACGATGGACGGACTGATGTCCCCTGACACGCTTTGTCCTGGACGTCGCCATGGCAACAAGGCCTTTTGGTTTCCTTTAAAACAGGAAGGACTCTGAACTGCTGCAGTGTTACAGTATTATTTAAATACTTTATTTAATTAGCAAACTGTGTTTTTATTTTGTGATCTAAACATTTAACTCACATCAAACACTTATGAACTAAATATTTTGTTAGTAAATTAAAGGCATTTGTTAAACTATTGTTGGAAACTGTCAGAAAAACAAATTTTCAATAAAAAGTAACATTAAAATCTGAGTGAATTATTTATATTATATGAATTATTGGCTCTTATTATTATTTCTTCATTAAAACGTCAAACTATTAAATTCACTGCAGATTTGAAAGCCTTTAAATCAACAGTGATTCTTCCAGATATTACTAAAATTAAAGATTTTATCCTGCAGACAGATTTGGATCAAACATGAAGCCAATAGATTTATGAACTTTAAAACGTTTTAAAGGGCTTTAATTTTGATGCATCCGCATTACAACCAGTGGAAACATTAAACAGAAAACCGTGTCTGACAGGATGGACAACCAAACCCTCTGACCTCTGACCTTTCATCACGGGGATATAGCAGCTGATAATTTCATAATCTCTTTAGTTCCTCTGATCTCTGCAGCACAATCATGTCTGACTTGTCTGCTTCTCCAGCGTTGAGTGCAGGATGAGGCACTAGAGGCGTTTCTGGTTGGAACTTCCTGTTTCATCCGACTGCAGCTTCCTGCTCCATTAATCTGTCACTGCATGGAGGAGTTTGTGTGTCCAGCTGTTTTACAACCATCATCTAACTATGTTACCTTCAGCTGTTGCACAATCTGACTTTGCAAAGTGAAGCAGGTTCCTCTCTGAAGAAGAGGAGACTCGCTGCCGCTAGTCTGAAGGAGCTGAGTGGGCGTCGCTCATGACGAGGGAATAACTGGATGTGAAGCTAAAACAGGTGATTTTATATAACAGTTGATTAATTCCGCACATGAAAACATGTATAATTGCTCATTTCCATGTGTGAGTGTAAACCTGGGGGCGTGGCCAGCAGCAGAGTATTTGGATTTAAAGAGACAGAGGCCTGAACAGCTCATTCTGAAAATAGGCAGAACTGTGCAGACTGAAATTAGATGATCTATGAATGACTGCGTGTTTTTTAGCCGAAAGGTTGGTGCTCAGCTAACAGGTCGCCTTAAATCAGAAATCACATCCTGCTTGTGTCGGGAGAAACATGAGGTCATTAAACAGGAAAGCTACAAGCTGAGCTCTTCTGCTTCCACTAACTGCGTCAGTCAGAGACGAGACTTGGTTCAAAACGTTTAATGTTAACTAGTGAATGTTCAGCAGAGGAAGTGAGGACAGGATGGGCTGGAGGAGGAGGCAGCAGGATGAGTGAGGATGATGAAGGAGCGCGGCCCGGTTCGGTTTGTCCCCCGGGTCCGGAGCGGCTCGGTTCTCCGCTCCGCAGCCCTGCAGGAGGTTCAGGTCAGGCAGCGGCACCAATCGATGGGCTGGCAGGGACCAATACCTGCGCCGCGCTAACGCTGCTGGCTGAGCGGCGTCATCCATCATGAGGGGGAGGAAGAGGAGGAGCAGAGGAAGGATCATCCAGACGATGGTTTCTGCCCCAAACCTGATTTTAATCAAAATGCTCATGTAGCAGCAGGACGTCCTGCATGTGTCTGTGGGCCTTCAGACAGAGATGAACGTCTCTCCTGAGCGTCTCCTGGGGCAGAGACGTTAATCCATCTCACACGTTGCTGCTCCAGCCAGAGCGCCACAGCCCGATGCATCATGGGGGATCGAGAAAGCTATAGGAGATGCTTCCTCCTCTGCAGAGTATGAACGCTGCGACCAGAGGCTCAGCGTCTGGCCAGCGACAGGAAGTCTGCAGCACAAAACCGCGCAGCAGAAACGTCACATCCTGGAGTCAGAGAGGCCGTGAAGACGCTCAGCCTCCCCAACATCCACTTTTATCCCGTGTTGCTGCAGAAACTGAGCCGGTTTGTTCGGGTCATGTTGGTTCTGACCGGGTACTCTGACTTCCTCCTACACTATAAAAACATGATGGCGAGGTGCGTACCTGTCCAGGTAAGCCCCGCCCCTCCAGAGCCGCTGAGGCTCCGCCCCCTCCAGTCAGATCAACAAATATTAAATAAAACAATTATATTTCAGTTTCCACATTAAATGAAACATTTAGCTGATTTATTATTAAAGTATTTATTATGAGGTCACGGCCGATTTTTTAATGTAAACATCATTTTGTGTGATTTCTTTTCTTGTATTAGATCTTGAAAGTCTTGTATTTCCTGACTCCACGCTCCTCTCCTTCTCTGCCACCCATCGTGTCTGTGGGGCTCAGCACTGCCCCCTATCAGTGAAGCACGGTAAAATAAAAGTTAGTTTTTCCAGTTTTTGTTTCCATTAAGAGAATTTAGTTTCCTAATTCCAGTTTGAGCAATTTTACAATCAATGGAAACGCAGCTGCTGACATAAGAGCCTGAGTAAATGTTCATCGTATGAAGATGATGATGAAGATGAAACTTTCCTCCTGCTCTGCTCTCGCCTCAGAGGTATGGAAGTCAGTTAGAGCATATAATCTGTGTATTATTGAGCCAGTATTTGAATGAGCGTCGGTTCCGGCCCGTTCGGCCTCCTGAACGATGACCTCACCGTCAGCCTGGTAAACGTTTCTGAACTTACTGGTTTTACTGTCGGGACATTTTCCCACCAGTTGCTTTGATTTCTTACTGGCTGATTATTTCACCTCCGACAAATTCAGTTCAACCAGATGAATAATTAGCCTGGAAGAAAGAAAATATTCAGTGTAAATGCTTTAATTTATGCTTTTTGTTAAAAGTACACACATGTAAATTACATTTCTAAGTAATTTAAATGTTATGAATTGGACTGAAACGACGTTTAATGCCTTAATTATCAACTTATTTAGTATTTATCTACTCAGTTGATTGTAGTTCCTCTGCTGCTCTTTTTAAAATTGTCCATCTTAACGCCTGCAGCTGTTGCCATGGAGACGCGAACACCATTATTAGAGGTGATGAAGTTAAATAAGACTCCAGCTTTACTTAAGCAGCCAGAGATGATTAAACCAGCAGCTCTCTGCAGCCACGTTCCCATCCGGTCTCCCCCCAACCGAAGGCTTTAAGATGAAGGGACGGATTGGGACGACCGGTTGAGGTTTTGTGTCAGGAAGGCGGTTTGCTAAGCTGCTTATGGCTTTATGCAGAGTTATTGTCATGCAGTCTTTGGTTCTGCTGGAGGAGCCGTTAGCAGACACTTCTGCAGCGCAGCGCCGGAAACGAAGACAGAAAAAATGAGATGATTCTTCGGCTGCGTGCTAAAATAAAATGCATCAAACTGGAAGACGAAGATTTTTTAAAACAAACTTGGGAACAAAAGCAGAGAGAAGCAGCTGGACACCATCAACGTCTCCAAAACGTTTCTGATTCAGCTGGACTTTAAAGAAAACTGCAATATTTATTATCCGTTAGCTTTGCTCTCGTTGGCGACGTCAGCAGCTTGGTTATCTTTGGTGAGACAGAATAATGCAGATTAACCTGAAGACGACTTGATGGCTGAATAAACATCATAAATCATTAAACTGACATCCTGAAAACACTGATGATGCGTTGAATGTTCAACTCGTCATCTCTGGTCTGGTCCTGTGGATCGGATTTTAATCTGTATTTTAGTCACAACTAAAAAAATGAAACATTTCGGATCAGAACTTTTTACAGGTTTTACACTCAAAAATATAACTGGATTAACATTAAAAAGTCATGGACAGGATTTCCACCCGATTGCTTTATTGCAGCATTATGTAATTCTGTTACTGCAATTTAAAGCAAATAAAGCAACTTAACTTTTAGGGCTGATTCAGCTCATTTCCTACAGCTGGACCCAGAGCCAGACCAACTCACTTGCAATGTTTCGGACCAAATAATTGACTTTACTTAAGATGAATGCAAATTTAGTGAAAACCAACTTATTTTACAGTGATACCTTCACACTACTTAATTAAGTTGATCTAACTCATGAACATCAAGTTAGCTCAACAAACGCGCTTCATGCTGAAAGAAAGCCGTTTAATCTTGTGGAAAATCTTTCCATGATTGAATTACGTGAATTCAAAGACATTTTTTAAAGTGCTATTAAATTATGTGTTTTAAGACCGCACTGGGTGAAAGGTAGAAAGAACACTCAGCAATTAGAAAGGGTACAACAGAACTGTATTTTCAAAATTGTTATCCATTTTCTCTAACATGTGCAGTGCAGGCACTTTAATACAAAAGGTATAAACTCTTGGCATATGGCAACACATCTGAACATGCATTTAAGATAGTTTAAATTAATAGTTTAAACCTTTAAAGTCAGTGTATAATTAGTAATAAGAAACTTCAAAATAGTTCAGCCTACCAAAGTTCTTAAGTGCCAATAGTGTCCTGCAGAGAAAAACAAACACCACAAAAAACAGCTGATGCTGGAAATGCTCACGTTCCTAGATTTGCCAAACACAATTTAAAAAACAACAAAAGGTTAAAGTTTTGTTTTCCAGCCGAAACTGGGCTGTTTAGCATGGAAATCAAATTCCTAACAAAATAAAAAGTGTCAGTAAATTTGCTCTTCAACTTTGAGAATTGTAACAATTTAAATCTTGTTTTCGACTGCAGTCTTTAAAGACCGTTTGGTCTTATGAAGGTTTCCTCAAGTTTGGAAAACCATGTAGCAAGTTTCTGTGCCTTGTTGGATAGTTTGTTTCCATCCAATCCAGATAAGCATTTTAACAACTCAAGTTTATTTTTCTTTCCCCACAAAAAATAATCCATGCAACACTAATTACCTTAATAAAAAAAACTTAAATTGTCCACTCTTATAATAAAATTAATATTCTGAAAATTAAGGGTAGGTTTTCTAAACTATAGCTTTACTATAGCTGCTTCTTTTCCAATGGGGAAAAAGACATATTCCAGTTAGTCCTTCAACATAACAGTTCAGTCAGTGAATGTGCACATTAGTTGTCAGTTTTGAAAATGTTCATGAACATAGTTTGTGGAATGAAAAAACATTAAAGGATTGGAGGTCCCCTTTTTGTTCAATAAGCTTATCTTTTGTCCAAGTGAAATATCCAGCAGTAACAGTCCCTCCGTCTTTCCAGGCTTCAGTCCGAATAACAAAGATGGCGGCGGGACCCTCCTGCTTCCGGAACTCCACTGGCTCGTTCAGATATCGGCCGTTCAAAAAACCAACCGGAGAAATCCCAGAGCAGAATGTACATTATCCAGTTCAAAGTAAACAGATTTATTTCATATCACAGCAGCACTTATGAGTAGTAACTGCTCTACTTCTGCTGAACATGCTCAGTCTACGTAGTCTGCCATTTCTTTCTTCTCTCCGCTGCCTTCTTCACGTACCGACACAGGAGAAATGTGCGTCTAGTGCCCTCTACAGGACATTCTAAGAACTAACAAAACATAGACAGACCAGCACAGTTCATAGGTTTACATATGTCATACTTATCTCAAGTATAGTTTCTGTATAAAATCTTACCTTTTTCAAATTAACTAAATGCAGGGCAGGAATCTCCCCGCTGCCTTGAAAAACCGCCCTTTGAAGTTTTCCCAGGTTATGTCACGCGATCTTCATAATCTCGCTAGCATCTCGCGTGATCTCCTGATTTCGCTAGACCCTCCTCGGCGGGAGATCAGCCTAAATTGAATCACGTTATCTCAACTTGAATACATTTTTGTTGAATTTTATGTTTATCTGACATGATTTTTATCTCGTTTGACTCACCTCAATACATTTTTTACACAAGCATGGAATAAGCAGAAAATGGTGTAAATGGTAAAGACACGCTGATTAATTAATTGCAAGCTAACCAGAGGAAAATTTACTCATCTCATAACTACCGCAGGAGTTTTTCCGGCACGCAAAACGCTGATCTCGCGTGGCCTCGTGTGATTTCCCATGATCTCACGTGATCTCACGTGATCTCGCTCATCGTCTTCCGCACAAGATCATTCTGACTATAATGAATCATCATGTAATCTCAACATGATTAAATTTCATAAACGTTAAGTTGTTGAATTTCTTGTTCCAACATGATTTTATCACGTTTTCGTTTGAATATATTATATTATACATGATATTCTTTTGTCAATGTAACAACCGGCAAAGTTCTTTTTTTTAGTGTAATGGAAACATGATTATCTGGTTGTTTAGTCATTATTCCTGCTCCTCCTGTTTCAACATGATTTCAGTTTTTTACCTGATGTGATTTATATATATATATATATATATATATATATATATATATATATATATATATATATATATATATATATATAATTTTTTAATTTGACTGATTATTGAGTATTTTATTAACAAACCTGCTGCTGGTCATAGTTTAGAAATATTTCACCTCATATTTCTGAACATCTGGTGCCATAAATGAAATATAGATCACAATAAACATGCGTCTATATTTTATAGCAAATAATTGAGGTCTTTCTAAGTATTAATAAATTAATAAGTATTATAAATTCTTCACCAGAGCAAAAAGTTACTAACATTTAGATTTGAATGAAATATCATCAAATTGTGAAGCTATGATAAAGTTAAAAATGACTGTATCGTTATTATCATAACGTTTATTATTTTTCTATGAACATTAAAGTCAAAGTTGGAGAATCCATCGCTGCTCCTGAAAAGCTCCACAAGGATCTGACAGCAGTAGTTGAGTAATCCGGATTAAATCTGGACCGGATTAAATCGTTTATGACCGGATATGAACTGGATCTGGTACAATATAAATAAACTGGCTGCATTAAAACTAGATTCAATAAAACATGTGGAAATAAACGCTGTCATGACTGGGCTGCTCATATCAATATTTAATAAGAAAATGAGCTGAATGTTTTCAGAGCAGGAAGCCGGATCGGACCTGCAGGAATCCTTCCGCCCCGCAGCTGCAGGTCATTATGCTGAAACTGGAGCGGTTCCCATTCTGACCTCGCTGCTTTTGAATTTCCTGATTTGATTGAGGCGCCGCGACTCATTTCTAAATTTCTGCAGAGCGTCGGCTGAATGTCCTCGGCGGGAACCGGACCCAGCAGGTTCTGATTGAACCGGAGCAGAGAGCAGGAGGCGGCGACCCAATCACCGACAGAACCGACTCAGAGCCTGACCCGGTCCGGGTCGTTCATCCAGAAACAACGGTGGCCGAGCCGGCCCACAGAGGACCGAGCGATTTAAAGGTAATTACAAAAATCAACTCCACTTGAACAGGTTTTATTTAGTTTTTTAAATATTATAAATATGTAAAAATTAGTTTGTTTTTTTCATAAAAGTTACATATGCAGCTTGAACTATTGTTTCTTTTGGACCAATATGGTTTAATATTCCTGTGGAGCTTTGGGAATGCAGTTCAACATTCCCAACAGGAATCAATTCAATGCTGGAAGGTGAGTTTTGGTTGTTTCAGATGTTTAGGAAACGAGAAGCCGGCGCCGTTCTGCTGCACTGTAAAACTAGATTCAATAAAACATGTTAAACAATATATAAAACAATAAAACATTCACAGTCAATAGTCTATAAATTATCACATAAATTTACCTTTAATGCCTTCAATGACCAACATCCATGAGCTGCATCAGAGTAAATCTTCCTGTCGGGGGCCAGGGGTCCGGAGGGACCCGGGGTCCGGTGGGCCAGGGGGACCAGTGGGCCAGGGGAACCGAGGGGGGATTGGGGTCCAGTGGGCCCGGGGTTCGGTGGACTGAGGGGACCGAGGGGCCCGGGATCCGGAGGGGGCTGGGGTCCGGTGGGCCCGGGGAACCGAGGGGCTGAGGGGACAGAGGGGCCCGGGGTCCGGTGGGCCAGGGGGACCAGTGGGCCAGGGGAACTGAGGAGACCGGGGTCAGCAGGGGGCTGGGGTCCGGTGGGCCCAGGGAACCGAGGGGCTGAGCGGACAGAGGAGCCCGGGGACCGGAGGGGGCCAGGGGGACCAGTGGGCCAGGGGAACCGAGGGGGGACAGGGGTCCGGAGTGGCCCGGGGTTCGGTGGACTGAGGGGACCAAGGGGCCCGGGATCCGGAGGGGGCTGGGGTCCGGTGGGCCCGGGGAACCGAGGGGCTGAGCGGACAGAGGGGCCCGGGGTCCGGTGGGCCAGGGGGACCGAGGGGCTGAGGGGACAGAGGAGCCCGGGGTCCGGAGGGGGCCAGGGGGACCAGTGGGCCAGGGGAACTGAGGAGACCGGGGTCAGCAGGGGGCTGGGGTCCGATGGGCCCAGGGAACCGAGGGGCTGAGCGGACAGAGGGGCCCGGGGTCTGGTGGGCCAGGGGGACCGAGGGCCCCAGAGGGCTCAGGGAGACACAACGGGTCCAGCTGGTCCTCCACGGAGCCCTGAGTCCCGTCTCTGCTGCTGACTTTGGTTGAGGCAGTTTAATCCAATGCTGAGTGAAACGCTGTGAAGGCTGGAGCATCGCGGACGTTTGAGGCATAAACAGAACAATCCTCCATATTCAGCGCAGCATTTCTCATATCCTGTGGTAAAAACCTGCAGAGGTTCAGCTGTAAAACACAAAGTTCTGCCTGCCTGCAGGTTATCTTGTTTCATGAGTTTGTTGACTGAAAAACCATCAGCGGGTCAAAGTTCATGAACTGACATGCAGATTTCAGAAATCAGTTTGGTTGGTTTGAAAAGGCAGGAATTGATCCTGTATAGGAATTTAAAGTCTGTAAATCTGCCGTGTTTTTATGGAGACATAGTTCTTTTATCGATGTCAGAGCAGGAAATATTCAGAAGCCAACAGCAAACCTTCAGCTTCCAGCACCAAAACAAAAACAGCCAAATGAAATCTCCAAACGCAGAACGGCATAGTCAAAGTATTAAAGTCCACATGGTTCAGGAAGCTGCTTTCTACTTCAGTTTATAATTAGATTAAATACGCAGAGCAACAAAAACAGTTTTTATTCTTCTTATCTTAACTTCTTCCAACCGGCTGCAGCGGAAACTATTTTCATGCTGATGAATCTTTTCCTTTTAGCATTTATGTAAAGCAGCATAATCATAAATCTCTGGGGGCAACGAAGAATAAAGAGATGAAAATATTAGATATAAATCAGCAAAACTATCTTTTGGTCTTTTGTATCAATAACTGCATGAATCAACCGAACCTCTGGCTCTAAACCTACATGTTTATGTTCTTAAAACAGGAAATTAAACATGTTGGGTCATTTATTCTAAGTTTATACTTTTTTATGAGAATTTGTGGTTTTTCTCCTGAACCTTTTTGTTTTTTCTGATATTTCAGAGATTTTTCTTTCAGGCTGGAGGGGCGAGTTTCCATCACCCTAATCTTTAGATTCTCAGATCTGGACTCAAAGTTCATCCAGCCAGAAAGAGCAAAACCAAATATTACTGAAGAAACTTTAAAGTTAAGAAGGTTTTCTAACAGCTGCAGCTGGAAGCCGTCCATCAGCGGCGCTGCAGTCGGGTCGGCCTGCAGCCGTTCGTCACCGTGACCCCAGTGACCCCCGACAGGATGGAGCGGCAGAGAAATGGAGGAATAAATATTGAGGAAAGGATCAGAACTGCAGGTAAACATTTGATGAAATCAGATCAGATGAGAATCATTTGCTCCCAGATTCACTGCAGCTACATGAAACAGACATAAATCTTATTACTGCTGGCCTGAAATATGCAGATCTGCCAGAATACTGAGTGAAATATTAGCCTTCATGTTGGGGATGAATGGGACAGAAACGCCTGCAGGTCTCCTTCCTCTCACTTTCGATTTCTAGTGAACATAATAAGTCAGATGTAGCTGCAGATGCTCAACCTGCAGTTATTAAATAAACTAAACCTGCAGATTAAAGATCTGCAGATGAAACTGCATTGATTCTGAGGTTAAAGGTCAGAATCCTTTACATGGATCCAATCTGAACATGAACTAACCACAGCTTCACACACATTCATTTTAATCTGAAATAACAACAGTAACTAATGCAGGAAAACCAAAAGTGTTTCTGAAAACATACTGAAGTTAGAGATGTCCTTCGTTTTTGTGTTTATTGATCTTTTTATTAGCTTTTTGAACTGATGTCAAATTGTTGTTTTGCTCAACACAAGCAGACGCTCCGAACGCCGGAGGGAAAAACGGCGACAGGAAAAGACGCCTGAGGGCAGCAGGTGGTTCAGCGATAACTGAACAGTTTTCAAAAATCTTTTTTCTGTTCAGTGTTTATTACAGTCAAAGTATCACAATATTCTGAACTTTTCAAATTCTGCATCTAAAAATGATCCAAAGTATGAAAAAGCTAAAACTACGATAATAAATAATAAAAGCTAAACAATATTTAACTAATAGTAACTAATCAAAACTAGCAAACCAGTTCTAAAGGCGGATTAACTGAATCAGATAAAAACCGTCAGTGATTGTAACCCTGGTTAGCGGCGATGCTAACGCCACCATCAGTCCCTGGTTAGCGGCGATGCTAACGCCACCATCAGTCCCTGGTTAGCGGCTATGCTAACGCCACCATCAGTCTCTAGTTAGCGGCAATGCTAACGCCACCATCAGTCTTTGGTTAGCGGCGATGCTAACGCCACCATCAGTCTTTGGTTAGCGGCGATGCTAACGCCACCATCAGTCTTTGGTTAGCGGCGATGCTAACGCCACCATCAGTCTTTGGTTAGCGGCGATGCTAACGCCAACATCGGTCCCTGGTTAGCGGCGATGCTAACGCCATCATCAGTCCCTGGTTAGCGGCGATGCTAACGCCATCATCAGTCCCTGGTTAGCGGTGATGCTAACGCCATCATCAGTCCCTGGTTAGCGGCTATGCTAACGCCATCATCAGTCCCTGGTTAGCGGCTATGCTAACGCCATCATCAGTCCCTGGTTAGCGGCGATGCTAACGCCACCATCAGTCCCTGGTTAGCGGCGATGCTAACGCCATCATCAGTCCCTGGTTAGCGGCGATGCTAACGCCATCATCAGTCCCTGGTTAGCGGCTATGCTAACGCCACCATCAGTCCCTGGTTAGCGGCGATGCTAACGCCACCATCAGTCCCTGGTTAGCGGCTATGCTAACGCCATCATCAGTCCCTGGTTAGCGGCTATGCTAACGCCATCATCAGTCCCTGGTTAGCGGCGATGCTAACGCCATCATCAGTCCGCTGAGAGTTGGAGACGAGAAACTTCCTGGTTCTGCTCCAACATTTTGATTCTGAATCGGAGTAAAAATCTCTGTTCACCTTTAGTCTCAGTTTAGACGTAATCTCTTCTGAATGAGAGGGAAAGTGATAAAGAGCTAAACCAGAACCGCTCCAGAGGTTCTGGTCCAAACTCCCAGGACAGCATCAAACATCCATGACCTGAACCTGAACTTTATTCATGGCTCCAAAAAACAGAAAAATATTCATTCATTGTTAATATTCATCAGTATTTAAAAATAAAAACTTTCTTTTTGCTTCTGGAGCTCTTCCTGCTCAGCTTCACTCCTTTCATATTCAAAAAATGGAAAATGATTTTATCTGTATGCAAATTTCTGGAACTCCGTCTGAAGCCTTCAGTTTTATGTCCTGGTTCTTCATCACCGACTCGGTGAAAAGTTAAAATCTTACCTTCTCTTCCACCTGCTTGGCTCCATTTTGCTCATGAATTTAACTGCAGAATTTCCTTTGATTCTCTTCAAAAGTTCTTTAAATGAATGACAACAATAGATTCTTAAATCTTTTGTGGAATCTATTTTTTTTCAAAAAAACATTTTTTCTTGCAGGATTAATTCTGTCGTTTGGAAACTCGTCAGCTTTATGGTTTATTATATAAAATCTTTTTTAATAATCAGAAATGTTTGCAGCTGGATGCGCTCGGCCTCTGAGCAACCAGAAAACAAAGATATGCACAAAATACAGGAGAGCAAAGATTAGGAGCTTATAACTCATCAGAATGAACACATGACCTGAAGCATCATGGGAACTTTCAGTAACGGCTTTATTAAATTAGTGCAAAAGACAGACAGAACTCATTCAAGATGTCCTTTTTTTGTTTAAGTTGGTCTGCAGACGAACGCTTCTCCGATGAGCGCGAAGACAAAAAGGAAAACGATCCACCAGAGTCTTTGTTTTTCTTCTTCTGACTGGAAATGAGAGGCGGGAGAACGAACCGAACCCAAACACGGCTGCAGTCGAGCAAACTTCACTCCTGATTGTGCAAAATGAACCACGCTTGAAAAAGGAAAACAATCTGAAACCAAAGATGTTACAGTAAAATAGTGAACACAACAACAGCCTCTAATTTCACAGAAAAGATGGTTTCCTCTTTTAAAACAGACTGAAACTACATAAGTTAATCAATACTGTATATTTATACAATGGTAAAAAATAAAAATATTTATATAATAGTACTTTTTTCAGGTTTACACCATTACTGTGAAGATTTACTGTTTTCCACTCCATGATAACTAATGAGATCAGAACAGAAGCAAACTGAGGAAACGACTCCAGAGTCTCTTATTTTGAAGGCTTATGGCTACAACCTCGTCCTAAAAAAAGCCACAACCACCAACAGACTGCAGACAAAGAAAGACGTTCAGTCCTCCGAGACGGAAACAAGATCAAACGATCAAACAGGTTCTGACGAGAAGATAAAGAAACACGTTAACACCGCCGCTGCCCGCAGAGTTCACTGGGCCGGCGGCGGCACGCAGGTCAACGGACGGATGGGAGACGCTAACACAGCCAGGCAGTCTTCATGGGGGGGGGGCAGGTAAAAGAGGTAGCCATGACGACGGGGAGAGGAGGTTTCCGCTTCATTAGGAGTTGATCTGCTTTTTTCTCTCCATCAGTATTAATGTTCCTTCAGGATGTGGCGCGATGCTAACAATGCTAACACCGCTACATTCCTAGCTCTGCAACGGGTGGGGGAGGGGGCAGGTTGGGACAGAAATCAATGATCAGTGATGGATGGAGAGAGAGGGAAAATAAAGAGTAGGAACGCAAGATCAGAGAGGTGAAGATGGAGAGGGCCAGCAGGAAACAGGAAGTGATTTAAAAACAAAGATGGCTGACAGGCGGCGTCCCAGGTAGAAAGTTCTGGGTTTGCTTGTTGGATTTCATCGAGGTGAGAAGATTTCTTCTTCTCCTCCTCCTAATCCCGGGCGCGTGGGGAGATTCGTCGTTGCTTCTCAGTGGTGCGAAAAGGACAGTGAGAGGTTTCAGCAGGACTTACAGGCCTGGAGGGGGGTCAGGGGTCAGGGCGGGGGTGGGAGGAGACGAGAAAACAAGAAGAACAAGAGTGAGTACCATGGAGAAGAGCCCAGTTCACCTGGATCAGTTCACGACTTTCCCCGGTGCTGATGAGGTTCTGTTGAGCAGCTAAGAGCTGTCAGTATCTAACCTGCAGTCAGACGGATCTCAGTTTGGAGAATCAGAAATTCACCTGTCAGACCGAACAGGTGAGAAAGAAATCAATAATCAATGCTGCCGACGCAAACAACTTCAGTGAAACTTCACTTCCGGGTCTGGAGGTTCTGCTGCGATGCTTGTGGGCATTACATCAGAACTTCCCGCAGAGCCACAGGGTGACTGGCTGTGTGGGCAGAGTAGTTGACCTGTGATCGGAAGGTTGCAGGTTCGATTCCAGCTTCCTCCTGCTAACTGCCTACCGATCTGCGCAGCGTTTGTGAGGGTGAATGGGTGAATGGGTGAATGTGACTCTAGTGTAAAGCGCCTTGAGTTGTCAAAATGACTGAAAAACTCTATTTAAGTTCATTTGTGTGTCTATTTAAAACTTACAAGACACACGCAGGTGGTGGAGCAGCGTTGAGCATCACTATCAAACAAACATGGCCGACTGAAACACATGGCCAAGATGATCCAACATGTTGAAAACCGGTCCTGATGACCCGATTGGACCCGATCACTCTGAGCACACGGCAGGAAAATCTGATTATCTTCAGATCCAGGCAGATAACTGAGAAACATTAAAATCATGTGAACTGAGCACTCGCTATGTTTCCATGGTAACCAGTTTTAAACCGCAGCAGCTTCTCCAAACTCAGGTGAAACACTGAGTTCTCGGAGGTAATCCACATAACCCCCAAACTGCAGCAGTTTGTCTCCACCTCACTGAAACCTGCAGCAGGTGGGTGAAAATGTGACGCTGCAGGTAAATTCACAGCATGAAAAGGGATTTCACTGATCCAGACGTCTGATTGGCTGGATGACAGCACTGACCTTCCAATCCGTTTGCTCTTCGGTCTCTTCATGAGCCCAGTTGGAGGAGGAGCGGCCGTTTCACGCTCAGGTCTGAAGGCTCTTCACCTCACCGCAGCTGGTTCACAGGCCGGTTTCGGCTAAAAGCTTCACAACTTATGATTGGAATAGGCCGATTTCAGTTTGGAGGATTAAACTCACTGTCTGAAAAGGTTATTTGTTCAGTTTTTATGTAAAGTTTTTTACTCATGTGATGCATAAGAGTGTGTGTGTGTGTGTGTGGATTTGTGTGTTTGTGTGTGTTTCCATGTGTGTGTGTATTTCTCTGTGTGTTTCTGTGTGTGTGTGTGCGTATTTGTGTGTGTTTCTATGTGTGTGTGGATTTCTGTGTTTCTGTGTGTGTGTTCCCATGTGTGTGTGGATTTCTGTGTGTGTTTCTATGTGTGTTTCTGTGTGTGTGTGTTTCTATGTGTGTGTGTATTTCGGGGTGTATTTGTGTGTGTGTTTCTATATGTGTGTGTGTTTGTGTGCTTCTGTGTGTGTTTCTATGTGTGTGTGTATTTCTGTGTGTGTGTTTCTATGTGTGTGTGTATTTCGGGGTGTATTTGTGTGTGTTTCTATATGTGTGTGTGTTTCGGGGTGTATTTGTGTGTGTGTTTCTATATGTGTGTGTGTTTGTGTGGATTTCTGTGTGTTTCTGTGTGTGTGGATTTGTGTGCTTCTGTGTGTGTTTCTATGTGTGTGTGTGTATTTATGTGTGTTTGTATTTCTGTATTTCTGTGTGTGTGTTTCTATGTGTGTATTTCTGTGTCTGTTTCTGTGTGTGTATTTCTATGTGTGTATTTCTGTGTGTGGATGAAACTGAAAGGATTTCCAGGTTCTTCATGTAAATTTCTTCTCTGCTATCAGAGAAATATGCTAATGAGTAAATTTAAAGGTAAAGTATTAGCTGATAAATGTCTTGTGTTTAATGTTCCCGGTCGTCTCCAGGTAATAGATCACATTTTAAATGAATTTATCTCCAGGTGTTGCATCTAAATCAGTTTTTTAAAAAGTGGAAGGGAAAACGCTGGTGAATCAAATTCGCTCTGGTTTCCCTTTCAAACAGCGTCTGATGTTAAAATCTAACATTTAAATGAAGAAACTTTTCTTTATCTCATCCATGTCCTACTGAGAAACCCAACAGAGTTTCATTTCCACCATTTATAACTAGAATAATGTTACAGCCCCGTCCTGTGAGCCACAACTCCAGCAGACACTGGAACCAGGCGGCCGAAGCGAAACGGCTCAGAACCGACCGTTTTTATTTTACAGCCGTTTTTCCTTCAGGTTCCCATCTCAGCTCTCTGAGGAAACTCACAGTATCGGCTTTTCCCCGGCGGGATCGCTGCACCTCACAGGAAGAGCTGGAGAGAACAGAGGCAACGCTTCCTCTGGATGGAAACTGAAACTCCTGACATGAAAACGGGAATCGATTCAGAGCAGCTTCAGCTTCGACAGGATTCACAGGAACAGAGGAGATGAGGAGGAGGAGGAAGAGGAAGAGGAGGAAGAGGAGGAGGAGGAAGAAGAAGAAGGAGGAAGAGGAGGAGGAGGAAGAAGAAGGAGGAAGAGGAGGAGTTCATCACTTCCTCAGACGGGCAACGAACGATTCTCTTCATTAAAGCAGCAGAATCAACTTGTTGCCGACTGAATCAACCCGACAGATGAGATTGTGACTGACAGCGCTAAGCCCCGCCTCCTGGCTCTGATTGGTTGTTTCTAGTTGGCGCAGAGAGGAGCTCAATCCAACATGTAAAAAAGTATTTAGGATAAAAGTTATACTGCAGCTTTACGGGTTAGAGTGAAGAGCGTAGATCATCAGTAAATAGAGAGCAGCTCCTCTTCATCACCACAGACCGCTACAGCGATGACATCACTGCAGACGATCACTTAGCAACATTTCTACAAATTTTGACATTTCTGTGTAAATTTGTAGAATATTTTGCCTAAACTGTTTCAGTGCTGCCCTCTATGGGCTGAGGTGTGGCTACTGCAGTTTAATTGTCCTACTGGTTAGTTTAAAGCCATGTCACTCAGACGCCCCCTGGTGGCGAGTCGGGAACAGCAAGTTGCTCAGTTGTTGCAGTGTGATTGCAACAACTCATAAAAATCTCCAACACCAGGAAAAAAGGTGCTGGATTCGTCGCTAGCTGCTGTTATTTGTGAAAAATGTGCTAAACGTAGCAACAAAGTCGCTAAGTTGACAAGCAGCCATCAGGTTCTTCACTGAAGGTAAAAACCAAACACTCATGGCTTTAGCTCGGCTCTCTTCAGGTAAAAATGGCGGCTTAGCGCCTGAAATGTGAAGCGGCAGGAAATCTGGACGCTGGAACAGAAAACGTTTCTGCGAGGCGAAAACAGGCGCTGCGGCAGGAAGGCCAATCAGGAGCCTGAAGCTGAATCTAATGAGCCAATCAGCGGGTCGCAGCGTAACAATGAAGGAGTTCCAGGTGATGGAAGACGGAGCCGGTTCTGTTCAGACATCCAGCAGAATCATGAAGTCCCAGCTCGCTGCTTTCAGCTGAGCGAAACGCAGAGTTTTAATTTCTAATGACGGGAAACAGAACTGACCCGACGTCTTGGACCCGCCTCACTGACGCTGACCCCCGTTTCATAATGTGTAGGACCAGAACCAGAACCGGGCTCATTACCAACGGCCGTCTGGACCGACTGCAGGTTTGTGAAGATGGAGCCGAGACACAAATGGACTTTTTTTCTTTTTGATAAATCAATAAAATGTTAAAAATTTAAACTTTCACTGTAAATTTTTCTGGAAATAAGTGAATAATTTCAGAACCAGTGGACCTGAAAGGAGATCGGATCAGTACTGATCTGAACTGAAAAGAGTGCTGATCAGATCCGATCAATAATCGAATATTTTGTAGAACGGTGAAAGTTTCTGGTTCTGCTGGCTCAGGTGCGCTGGACCCATTTATGCATAAATCAGTTATTCATAACTGCAGCTTCGCCTCATGAATGCTGATGCAGGAAAGTTTGACTCGCAGCAGTTTTTATTTACTGAGCTGTTTGGTTGAGTTACTGCAGCAGGAAGCGACCTGATGCTCAGGTTCCCGTAACCATGGCAACCGAGCATCGAGCCGCGTCTCCTCCTCCATCCCCTCATCGTGTCGCAGATAGATTTAGATGCTGATGCATTCACATGCAGTCATGGAAAAAAAAAAAGACTATAAACATGAAAAGTTCAGATGAACTTTGATTTTTTTCCAAAGTGAATTTTCTTCGGCTGCATTTTCTCACCTTTTAAATCGTCTCTGCGTTGCATTATTTTTAGACTTGTTATTCGGCGCGGCGCTAACGACGGTGAGCGCCTGCGTCATTAACGGAGAGCGACAGGAAGCTGCTGACAGCAGCAGGTGGCGAACCGCCAGCATGGAGCCGCTACACGCCGGAACCTGCAGCCGGAACCAAACGTGCTGCTCGAATTCATTTCATTAAAGATCCAAACAGCAGCAGCTTTCATGATTAAAAGCCAGTTTTGTTCTGTTAGAATAATAAAGTGCGTTGAAACTAAATTACGTTCAGAACATCGGAGTGAAAATCACGTCAGTATTTGTGGCTCTGCTCCCAGCAGCTGCATGTCATCATTTTGTTTAAACATATTTAACTTTATCCTCAAAATTCAGACTTTTTTTCTTTGAATCTCATAATTTTCACTTTAATGTCAGATTTTTTTACTTTGATTTCAGAATTTAACCATCTCAGAATTTTGTCTTTATTCCCAAAAATCTGAATTATTTCTTAGTATTTTGACTCTTATAATAACTTTGACTTTAATTTCAGAATTTTGAACACAATATAAAATAAACCTGAGTGAGTGATTTCATCCATAAATCTTTTCCACAACTGAAAACATGTCTGCATGAAATGATGACCTGCTGCAGTCCGGTCGCCTTGACGACGTTAATAAAACCACCAGGGAGACGAACAGCTGGAAGAGTCCAGACCTTGAATTTGAGGGTTAAACGTTGAATGAGGGCAATAGAGCAGGGGTGTCGAACTCCAGTCCTGAAGGGTCGCTGTCGCTGTCCTGCAGTGTTTAGATGTGCCACAGGTACAAAACACCTGAATCAAATGGCTTAATTACCTCCTCAGTTCTCCAGAGCCTTGCTAATGACCTAATTATTCTATTCAGGGGTGGTGCAGCAGAGGCACTTCTAAAAGTTGCAGGACGCCGGCCCTCGAGTTTGACACCCCTGCAATAGAGGAATATTTTCCAGGAGGCCGTAATAAATAAAAGTTAATTAATCCTGTGAGCTGAAGGTGAACGGCTGCGAGGTTTCAGGTCGGGTTTCCTCACTGAGGATCCATGCTCCATGCTCATCATGCTGGCTAACTGTCTCTCTGAGAAGAAGTCATACTTTCCCCGGAGTGAATAAGGCCTGAAACGTTCCCGTCTCTCTGACTGGGAGCGGATTACAGCGGAGCAGGAAAATGAAAGTGTCTGTCGGAGCAAAGCAGCGGATCAGGAAACGGCAGGATGGAGGAAAAGTTGAGGCATCTGGACTGGATGTCGTCTGTCGTGTTGAATGTTTTCATCCATTTTACTCTGAAAACA
Organism: Poecilia reticulata; assembly: GCF_904066995.2. Classification (NCBI taxonomy): domain Eukaryota; kingdom Metazoa; phylum Chordata; class Actinopteri; order Cyprinodontiformes; family Poeciliidae; genus Poecilia; species Poecilia reticulata. The sequence continues at coordinate 31,873,386 of NC_088835.1, forward strand.
CTGAAACACTGTTTAACTGCTAATCCTGAGACTCGATTTCTGACCCTGAGAAACCGAATGAGTTCCCGAGCAGCAGACTGAAGACCAGCTGCAGCTACACTGACCACTGGTTTATCTCCGGCTCTAACTGGGAACACTGGGAACATGCTGTCCACACCAGCAGCATCACTGGCTGAAGATGCTGGGGGATAATAAGTAATACTTCAGTCCGCAGACAGGGGGCACTGTGGTCTTCTGCATCAGTTTTCCGCCTGTCAAACGTTTAAACATGAACTGAATCGTTTCTGCAGAACTTGTGGAAACAGCTAAGAAAGAATTTACAGCCTTCAACATTTTCCTGATGTTCTGATGATCAATAACTGATCGGTGGTTCTGGAACGGGACCAGAACCGCTGATAGGTCCAGATCCGTCTCCTCAGGATATTTCCCAGAAGTCTTTGGGATCAGCAGGAAGTTTTCAGAGACGGTTCTGGATGGATGGACGGTTCTGGAAGCCGATCCAGACGGATGATGGTTTTGTTCCTGCTGCCAGGCAGGTTCTGATCTTCATCCTTCAGTAATCATGTTCCAAAACCTCGTGCCTGGAAACGGCGTGGTGACGTTTCCACCTGGAGCCAGGTCGGCGTTTCCGCCATGAAATCATCATTTTTATCTTTTCTTTGTTGGATTTTAGATTTTTCTGATGACCTGAAACATTTTAGCCTAAAAAACAAACTTTTCTCGTCATAAATAGTGACGCAAGGCGGAAACCCGTCTGGATGTTCTCCTCCATCGTTTCCTGAACTCTGACGGCTTGAAGCTCAGCAGCTAAAAATCCTCCAAATGAGAAACGAACATCTGCAGAGTGGAGACGATCAGGGATTAATTATTGATCCACCAATCAGTGACTTGGTGGCAAAACGTGATTAATAGATTTAGTTTGCATGCAGATGATAAATCAGATTTACACAGATGTTTTTTTTAAATGCAAAATGTTTATATTTGTTATTATGTTTCGGATCAATTACTGATTTTATTTCAGAAAATGTGTTTTAAGCTAACAATTAATGGGTTAATAAATTATCTGATGATTTCTTTAGTAATTGATTCATGATTAATCGGATCAATCGTTCCTTCATCGCTGAATATTTGTGGCTCTTTTTAAAAACATGAGCAGTAATATTAATGTTTAGTCACTTTTAACGTTTCTTTAAAATGACGCCCCACAATGAGATGATTGTGGAAACCTGGTTCATAATTAGTATTTAAAACGTATTTATTTTGACTTCCAGGTATGTTTCTGTCTGGTTTATTAGAAAGAAAAGCCGTTTTCGCCTCTGCTGCTGCGCTCACGTCACAGCAGGCGAACGGAAAACCAGAGTTCAATCTTCACACCTTCGTTGTGTCGTTTCTTTAACCAATCCTTCCCCTCTGGCTCCCTCCATTTCTCTTTGCCTCATCTCTCTGCTGCAGGGTCAGAGGTCAGCGGCGAGATAAGGGAATTGAAAGAGAAGCCTCTCTTACTCTCTGTCAGACTATCTGACTTTCCGCCGCACTGATCAGTTCTCCATCTGTCCCCCGGCAGCGCCGAGATGAGCTGGAGCCGGAGTCATCTCTCACTGCCTGCTGGCTGCGCGCGTGTGTGTGTTTCTGTGTGTGTGTGTGTTTCTCTGTGTGTGTGTTTCTGTGTGTGTGTGTTTCTGTGTGTGTGTGTTTCTCTGTGTGTGTGTGTTCCTCTGTGTGTGTGTGTGTTTCTCTGTGTGTGTGTTTGTTTCTCTGTGTGCGTGTTTCTGTGTGTACACACATACAATCCTGTGAGCTGATTGTGTGTGTGTTTGTGTGTGTGTGTGTGTGTGTGTGTGTAAATCTCCTGTGTCCAAATCGTAAGAACTGTTGCTCAGCAGTAACAATAACATTCCCAGAGGAGACTCACATTCCTGACATTTTGTAACCTCAGTTCTGCTGCTGGTCCTGCAGCGCCGGTCCGGTTCTGACCGACTCTCTCCAGAACGCAGCTGATGTGCAGAGCGGCAAACATCTGGAACAGCTGATCTAGAGTCAACCCGGCATGTCGGCCAATTACGGAGCTTCCTGGTTCCTCACCATGGCAACCGTGGATAACAAAGGGCGGAAGAGGAGCGTGATCCCACCAGACGCTCACGCCGGAACATTTTCTGGGTTCTTACTTTGCCGAGATGCTGGAGCAGCAGCACCTCCAGATCAAAATGAATCAAGAACACAAGTTAAAGTCATTAAATCTGATTTGCATCCAGTTTTTCCGACTGGCTGTCGCTCAGATGTATCGAGCTGCTTTGCTCCTTACTCTGCAGGATGAGCTGGAGACGTTTCAGATGGAAAAGAGCGAAGGATCCGTCCAGCAGGTGGAGGAAACAGAACTTCTGCAGCCATGAGGACGAACAGACTTAGTAATGATCAAATCATGAATAAAAAGGGCTGTAAAAGTTGATGAATTCAACGTGTTAATTTTAGATGAATTTCACAGATTTGATCATATTTAATAAAAAGTTTTTCCTGGAACTTTGTTTTTGCGTGTTTCTGGTGCGCCCGTTAATCTGACGCACAGCTACATCCGCTAACAGCAGCGATGGAGGCAAAGCCGCGTCTCATTTCTGATGATTTTATCTAAATATGTTTGATTAAACGTGAAGGTTTGCCCCAGCGGTCCAAAGCTGTCGGGGGTCATGGGATGGAAAGTTTGGGGATCCCAGACCTGAAAGATTAAAAAATGATTTTTCTTACTGACGCGACGCACAGCAGGAAACGAAGGATTGTTGGGAACAAGCTTCCTCCATGGATAAAAATAAAACAGCAGATATTACAGGCAGGAGGATCAGAAACAATCAGAGAGAAAAAACGTTCAGAACAACGAAAAAGGAAAAACGAGAGAAACGATTAGTCTGACGCTCTCTAGTCCATTAATCTGCTGAACAAAGACATGATTATAAGCACATCATGTCTAAAGGCTGGAGTGAAATACGTCTCTGGGTTCCCCCATCGTCCCTCACCGTCTCTGATCCTGCCTCAACACCTCCAGGCTGGACGCAGACAGGAGAGTCGAGAAGTGAATTTCACCAAACGGTCTGCGTTCTGCACCGAGACGATGAATTATTCATGCTGCTGCTTGGACTAATGAGATGTTTGGAGAGAACAAGGTCGACTTCTGGATGTCGTATAAGAATCAGAAACACAAACAAGAGTTTCTGTCTGAATCAGCTGTAGGGAGTTTAGAGCCAAACGCCGAACGTCAGCTCAGATCCCGACTCAGCATTCAGGAGGTCTGACCAGTTTACACGTCTGGTTCTCCAGACTGTTGGAGTGAGAGGAAAAAGCAGAGGATAGTGATCTACAGCTGGATTTTTATTATTAGCAGCTGCCAACGTGTCCAGATGTGCAGTAGCTTCATCCTGACAGCAGAACTCAAGACTCCAGAAGCTGCAACGCTTTCCAGGTCTGGAGGATCCACAGGAACCGTTTAGCTCTTCCACACGATGAGCTGAACCGTTTCTGATAGTTTCCAGTGTCTGCAGCCTGAACGGTTATCAGACTTTAATGTCACTGAAACGAGAAACGCATCAGATTCACGGGTCAGACGGTGAACCTGCAGGTTCAGCCTGCAGCTCAAACCAACATGTCTGCCGTTTATTCAGCAAAACCGTTAGTTTAAATTTCTACCAGGAATTTATTTTACAGAATGGTAAACATGAAAAGAACTGATTATTGATCAGTGTTATTTATCACATTATCAATAATCTGCACTTCATTGGAACCGAGTCAGAAACAAAGACTTCAGATGAACAAGAGCAACAAGCTGCAAGTGTGTGTGTGAGTGTGTGTGTGTGTGTGCATGAGTGTGTGTGTGTGTGTGTGTGAGTGTGTGTGTGTGCATGAGTGTGTGTGTGAGTGTGTGTGTGTGTGTGCATGAGTGTGTGTGTGTGTGTGCGTGAGTGTGTGTGTGAGTGTGTGTGTGTGTGTGTGTGTGCATGAGTGTGTGTGTGTGAGTGTGTGAGTGTGTGTGAGTGTGTGTGTGTGTGTGTGAGTGTGTGTGTGAGTGTGCGTGTGTGTGTGTGTGAGTGTGCATGAGTGTGTGTGTGTGTGTGTGTGTGTGTGTGTGTGTGCATGAGTGTGTGTGTGAGTGTGTGTGTGTGAGTGTGTGTGTGTGAGTGTGTGTGTTAATAACACTCCTCACTCATTGGATTGCTCTGAATGCCCTCATCATTTCAGAAGCAGCTCCTGCGTTCAGATAAGCCGACAGCCTGCGGCTCTGAGGCGTTTCCGCTTCCAAAGCTCCGTTTTCCTCGGAATATTTTAGAAATCCATGAACAGGCAGATTTTCAGTGAATGACTTGGAGTTATGATCCACAGAAAATCAGAACTGTGGAATATTTTTCTACAGTTTCAAATGTTTGCGGATCATTTCTCACAGAATCAAACCAATCAGGAGCCACAAAGCGAACGGCACCAGCAGGTCAGTGTGAGGTCAGCAGAGCGGGAATACTCACAGAGACGGACAAGCAGCAGTGTCGACAGCAGCACAACAAGGCTAGTGCGGTGGGAGTGGGCGGAGCTGCAGTATCTCTTGGTCTTTGTACAGATGCACACCTGAACTTTGACCTCTGTGCTGTTGGACAAAGGGGGCACCCCTGAGTCCGTGATGAGCAGCGGCAGCTGGTAGTTGGCTTTCTTCAGACTCTGCAGGAGCATGATCTGGGAATGAGTGGCTGCAGGGACACAGCAACGGAGAATTAGGAGATCTGCTCTGCATTGATGCTTATTCTGCACACCAGTGTGTGTGTGTGTGTGTGTGTGTGTGTGTGTGTGTGTGTGTGTCAGCCTGAAGTAACTACCAGGTTAGACTTTTCTTAACACTCAAGCAACATAAATTGGTGGCACTTTAAGTTGCATAAGACGGTTACATTGTGTTGCATCATCTTTAAACCAGTTTCCAGTTGTGACAGAAACACTGCAGCCGCTTCACTTCATGCTGTAATGAGACACAGGAGCTGCTCTGCTCACCGGCAGAGCGGGGGTTAACTTCAACAGTTTATTCAATTAGGAGAAATTCTTCATCCAGCTGTGAAGCCAAGAGTCAGAAACATCTGAACAGACGAGAAAAAAGGAGAATCCATGAAACAGCGCCGCGTCAGCAGCAGCACTTCCACGGATCAGATGATGACGTCAGAGTCCGACTCCCGCAGAAATACTCTGATTACTCTGTAGGCGGATCAGAGCCGGAGCTGCCGGAGCGTTTTGTGTGGAAACATTCATCTCTTCTGGGACGTCAACAAATCAGGCAAATGTAGGTTTCAGGAGGAACAGGGTCAAAGGTCACACACTGTGTCCAAAATGGGAGAAGAAGTGGAGGTGGATGGAGACGGTCAGGTTTTAACTTTAGCTTAGCTTAGCTTTAGCTTAGCTTAGCTTAGCACACTGAACTCCTTCCTCTCACTCGACCAGGATTTCTTTTCTCCGTTTCTTTTCATTTCTCTCCTCATCTGAGCTTCAGCAGGTTCTGGACAGATGATGAGTGAAAATTAATAGTTTTTATAATCATCTCTTTCTGGACGAGTCGCTGAGGAGTAAAGCGTCATAAAGACAAAACGGAGGAGGAAAAACGTTCATATTGTTGATCTGACTGAAGAAAGGCCTCATATCCTTCCTACTGCTGTGGATTTTAAGCAAACGTTTCAAACAAATAATAAAAGGTTTGTTTTATCCGGAGTGGGTAAATATCTGGGTTCTGTAACTTATTATTGTTCCTGATTAAACACTCACAGTTGATTCTGGTGACCCTCCATGTTTTGTCCAGGCCCGGTTGTTTCCCCAGTTCTATCTTGAACGGCGCCGCGTTGGGCGCCAAGTCTTTGTCCCGTCCTGCCACCACGGCTACGTTCATGTCGCCGGCGTCCTCGCACACCTGCGCCACGGACGGCACCACGAACGGGGCGTTGTCGTTGTAGTCCTCCAGATGGATGATGAGCGTCCCCGTCCCGGTGGCCGGAGGGATGCCTGAACACAAACACCAGCAGGAGCGTGAAGGCGGAGGAGAAGCAGTTCATGGACCTTACCACAGGGCCCGCCTTTCATTGGCTAATGCTCATTTTACGTCACAGCGCAGCTATCACGAGGTTAACGGCTCACAATCTCATGCTAATGTACATTGTGGACTAGCAGACCAACAGAGGGTTTTTGCGTCAGGACTCGGAAAAAATGGTTTTTCGTCAGTGGGGTATCTGTACAGGCGATGTCAGGTATCCTGATCGTATTTGTGGAACTAAAATTCACAGATTTCCAAAATCTGAAACGTAAAGCCTTGCTTGGATCAAAGCTTGTGCACGACCACATTAGCAGCTCAACCGTCGTAGGATCAATAAGAACAAAGTGTCTGCTGGTGTAAGTATTATTGCTTTGCTTTCTTTGTGTTTAGTGAATGAAAAAAATAAAGTCAATAATAAACGCATCCATTATGAAAACCTTTTAGCCAAGTACAGCATAATGGCAGTACCGATACAACTTCTCCACCTTGAAGCCTGTCTGTTACAGCCTTACGTTAGCTGAACAGATCAATATGCATTAAAGATTTTATTTCACCTGAAAGGGCTTTTTACTAAACTGTAATCGTGTTAGCCACGCTAGCTTTTCCTAAACTGTAATCGTGTTAGCCACGCTAGCTTTTTACTAAACTGTAATCGTGTTAGTCACGCTAGCACCAAGTACCGTGTATCAGGCACATTCGAACCCTCTAAACCATGAATGTCCGACTCACCCAGCCTTGCAAGAACAACAGCCATCAGTGATCTTGTCCACAGCTATATTTATGCTGAGGGTCTGAGGATCTGCTGTTTTCCTCATCGACTGGTAGCATTTAGCTGCAACTCGCACAATGTTAGAGGCATCGCGTGGCTAAAACATCTTGATGTTGTCCAAAAAAGCTGACATGAACTTGTTGGTTCCCTTGTCGTGGCTGATATTTTGTGAAAATTCGGCAGAAATGCTACACTAATCGACTCAGAAATACTCTGCAGAGTCAGTCAAAACGAAAAATCCCATAGAAGCTATTAGCTCTACGAGGAGGTTAATGTGAGACATGAAGTCACGTGGGACTTTCGAGGGGCGATTCTGGGCGGAGCTTGGTAATGTCCATTGATGTGGCTGCAGCCCAGCTGCTGCTCAGCAGGACGGATGTGACGCAGCAACACGAGTAAAACCTGCTCTGAATGTTGCAGTGAAAATAAACACCAAACACGAGAATCCCTCCATGTTGGTCTGAGAGGATAAACACGGACGCCTCGTCCTAACGAGCTTCATGACCGTCATTACTGAGATAAAACTGCTCTGCTGCGGCTCGCTGCGCTTCGGCCTTTAGAGGTTCATAAAACAAACACGCTGCATTTGGTAACAGCTCCAAGGGTCAGGTAGCAATTAACTCCTCAAGACATGATCTGTAATTGGAAAACATAAAAATGTTCTTGTATGCTAACAACTTCAGTCACCTAAACCTGTAATCATCTCCAACCAGTTTTCTTTCTGCTTCAACCTGAGACAAAGTGATGGAGGCAGAGAGTAAAACTGAAAATATATCAGAGGAAACGTTTAAATCTCATTTTATTCTGTAAAATAATCCGAAACAAACGAGATAATTCAGCCGAGGCGGATGAAGAGACGTTTCCATGTTCTGACTCCTGACTGTAAATTCATTTCTGTTTTAGACCATAACCTATAATTTCATGTCATAACGCAGCTAAACTCAAACTAGCTGCGTTTCTGTCGACTGTAAAATTGCTCAAATAAAAATTATAAAGTAAATTCACTTCATGGAAACTTCAAAAAGCAGCAACATGCTAATTACGGATCCCTGGCCTCAACGTGTTTTTAATGCACATAATACACATGCACATTATGTACATTTAAAAAATATATTGTTTTGTTTTTAACAACTGATTAGCATCTGAAAAATATAAATAATATCTGAAATATGACCCAAAATCCAGGACAGGTTTGTGTGAAATATCGTCTCTGCTGCCTGGATGTTGAGCTGTTAGCATGTTAGCATGTCAGGAGAGTCATGTCTTCAGTCAGAGGCTTCCTCAGAGTCGTTGAAAGACTGACTGCTACTGGAGCTCCTGGCTGCCCACAGCATCACCTCCAACAACGACTGAATTAATTTAGATTATCTGAGTTATGACAACATTTAATTTCCCTTTTGGGATAAATGAATAAAAATTAGATTCATGGCTGATTTATTGATGTTTTACATTTCAGACATGATGATAAATATTGAGAGCTACCTGCCGTAGTTATGCTCTTTAATGACATCAACTACAAACAGCAAATCAATATTCTCCATCAAAACAGAGCAGAGAACATCAGATCGTCTACCTGCCACACAAACACAAGATGCTGCTGAGAAACCGTTTCTACTGCTGTGACTGTTCAGCAGACGATCATCATGATCTGCTTGCCAGGCTCCAAACTTTAATTTCATTCTCAGCTGTAAAAAGCATCAGCAGATTGTAATGGTGAAAGATAAGCAGGAATCAGATGTAATGGTGGAGAGTTTGTCATTTGTGCGGTTTAATAGTCGTGAAATGACTCCGATCTCTGCGTGCGTCGGCTTTCTGCTCGCTCTCCAGGAATGACAGAAAACAGCAAACGCTCCTTACATGCTGTAGATAAATACGGCCGTGACGATATCAGCGGCAGATCAGGACCGAAGAGGAATTACTTTGGCGAAAGCAGATGGAAAATGTGTTGCAAAGCCAATCAAAGACAGAAGCTCTCTCAGGATAATCCATTATCTCTGGAGATGGAGACCAGAGAGGGAGGAGAGACGTTGGAACCCCGTCTGTGAAAAGATGCAAATTTCAACCCATCTGCAGTTTGCAGGGAGTCTCTGTGCTTGGCTAACTTTAAATGAAGCTGTTTGTCTTCCTAAATGAATACTCCCCTCACCAATCACTCTATTTGCCTGAGCCTCCTGCCCCCCCAACCCCGTTGCATCACGCCGTGTCATCATCCGCCCGGCTCCGCTTCACTGAAGCTCGTCTGCTGGCCTCAACTTCACACCACTCTGTCATCAAAGTTCTGCTTGAAGTTTCTGGAGGAATCACAGACTTTATGGCCGCATTGTGTTCACTCGCCCTCTGAACGTCAGACACAGAGAGAAACAGAAAATACAGTTTGAACCAAAGCTGTCAGGAAGAAGAAACAGAGCAGACGGGACATCTGGAAGGTTAAATCACTCCCACCATCACTCCCACCATCAGTCCAACCATCAGTCCCACCATCAGTCCCACCATCAGTCCCATCAGTCCCACCATCACTCCCACCATCAGTCCCACCATCACTCCCACCATCAGTCCCACCATCAGTCCCACCATCAGTCCCACCATCACTCCCACCATCACTCCCACCATCAGTCCCACCACCAGTCCCACCATCAGTCCCACCATCAGTCCCACCATCAGTCCCACCATCACTCCCACCATCAGTCCCACCACCAGTCCCACCATCAGTCCCACCATCAGTCCCACCATCAGTCCCACCATCACTCCCACCATCAGTCCCACCACCAGTCCCACCATCAGTCCCACCATCAGTCCCACCATCAGTCCCACCATCAGTCCCACCATCACTCCCACCATCAGTCCCACCATCACTCCCACCATCACTCCCACCATCACTCCCACCATCACTCCCACCATCACTCCCACCATCAGTCCAACCATCAGTCCCACCATCACACTTTAACCCGTCTCCAGTCCATCTGTCTAGAAACTTGTGTTTGTCTGTTGAGGTGTGAATGCTAAGCTAACTCTGGTCCTTCAAACATCGGTCTGGGTTCGGTTGAAGTGAACTCTGGTTCGGTGTGAACGCCAAGCGGACCGGAGACCGCTCCAAAAACAAGAAGTGGACTACAGTGCAGTGCATTCTGGGTAAATACAACCAAAGCTAACGTGTTAGCCTAACGTGTTAGCAGGAGAAACAGCTCCTGGTCTTTAGCCTAAAGAGAAATCCTCCAACCACTAAAATCTGACGCCTCCATCTTGTTTCCATCTGGTGAAGAAGGAAGTTGCTCTCAGCGTCTTCAGAGGTTTTTGTGTGGTTTCCTTCAGTGGTTCTTGGTGCAGCGCCCCCACAGGCCAGGAGGGGAACAGACTATTGGATTAAGTTTGCAAAGCAGCCAATCCTGGAGCACTACTCCATTTCCTTGGAGCCGATTGGTTGAAATCCCTAAAAGTGGAGATGAAAAAGGCAGTAGATCCTAGCTTATGTTGTAGTTCTTAGACAGTTTCCACTGTGATTATTAATGCGGTTTAAGGTATATTTGGTGTATGAACTATTAAAAGAGGCAGTTATAAACGTTTTAAACGGAATCCCAAGTATTTGCAGATTTGTGAATACCAGGGATCCACTACTAAAGTTACAGCAACTTTTAATTTCTCTGAGGCTTCTGGCTTCAGCCTCCAGGGTAAATAAATCTCATCCAAACTGGAGACGTTGTGAGGTTTTCTGTCAGATACGAACAGCAATCATCCTGTCGGTCCATATGGTACCAGACGAGTCGGACACGTGGCCGGAGTACGAAACATGAGCCCTGATCCCAGAAGAGAAACGGATGTGAATCTGTTTAATAATGTATTCATATTGCAGATAATCAGAAACGTGTTGGGGACGAGGAGCAGAGAGCCAGAGACAGCTGGAAATCCCAGCAGTGAGTTATCGCTCTTGTCATCAGCTCTGTTACCACAGCAACAGACAACATCTATGGCTGAAGAGACGGACACATGGAGAACCTTCCAGAACCAGAACCCAAACACAGACGACCTTTCAGCTGTCTAACCCCGAACATTCATTCATTTACCCAGACAGCGGAAAACGGCTCTGGAGTTTTACATCCCTGATGTCTGTCCTCCTGCCGACACAGAGTCCAGGAAACCAGGAAGTAAAGAACAGGAAGTTGGAACCAGGAAGTAAGGAACAGGAAGTGAGGACGTCTGGGACAGAGCTGCCGTCTCTGCTGTTTGTTTCTTCAATCTAAACTTTCATCATGATTACAGGAAAAAGTTTCCACAGAGTAACATCACCAGTTATCTGCTGCACAGCTAAACTCTGTGGCTTCTGTGTGGATAAAAGGAGAAGAAGAGGAAGAGGAGGAAGAGGAGGAAGCTGAACTCTGCTGCAGCTCAGTGTTTCCATTCTCAGCCCAGAGTTTGACAGATTTCCTGGGCTAATTGTTTGCCTGCTGTTTCTGTTCGGCTCTTTATTCTCTGTGATGAGTTCATTTTACGAGACTTACAGAAATATTGATTCAGCAGGAAGGAGATTTAACAGGAAACAGCGAAAACAACAACAGAGCTGAGAGGAAAGCTGCATTAAGCTTTATAATAACTGATGTTTATACTTCAGATAATCAGAATCGGATGTTTGAGGCAGGAGGTTCAACTCAACCTGTGATGGATCCAAACATCGACCTGAAAACAGAAACTAAGGAACCAGCAGAGACATTACAGTTAAAAATGTCTTCAAATAAAAATAATAAAAACTGTTTAAAAGTCAGTTATTTACCTGACCTGTTTAATTAAAGGTGTTCATGATGAAACACAAAGTAATGAAGCATGAGGTTGTTTATTTTTATTAACTGCTGTTTCATGTTTTATCTTGGTTGTTTTCCAGACAAACTTAAAGTTTATCAGTCATTTTTATGGAAAGATGATTTGTAGATTATCCCTTTAAGTTCTTTTAATCAAGTTGTCATTGAACATAAGCAGAGAATCAGCAAAATATTAACTAAACAATTATGAAAATCAATAAAAAAAGATGAAAGGATGTTTGGCCAAGCTGCTCTGATGTTTTTGGGTTTGGATTGTTTATGTTTTTCCATATTCACTTCATTTCTCTCTGTTTGTTAGTTTTAGTTGTTTGTTCATCTTTACTTTCGTTTTAAGTGAATTTCTTTATCTTTGTTTTTCTTTTTGGTTTGTAGATTATTGACTTTCAGTTCATGTTTATTCGTCTCCTCCCTCTGATTGGTTAAAAACCAAATCCATAAGAGAGAAAATGTTTTTGCAGAGTCGTGGGTTTGACCTGGACGGGTCTCCAGTAGCAGTCAGTCTTACAACGGTTCTGGAGAAGCCTCTGACTGAAGACTGTTCCTGATTAAAGGCTCATGATCATTATGACATGCTAACAGCGCAGCATCGACCATATTCAACATGATGACATCATCAGCTGTTGGCTAGCTCTGCTAATCCACTTCCTTTGCTTTTGCTGCTCCTCTTTATATTCTCATAGTCAACTCCTTTGAGACTCGGGGTCAAAGGTCAGGTATTATTTGAGCTTTTGATATGCTGACCAGCTCCCTGCTCGTTGCTATGGTTACGCATCATAACAAGGGCTGAAATTATTGACTGAAGACTGAAATGATTCGAGTCTCTCGATTATTAAAACCCCTTGAGGAAAATGTTCCTGCCTGGAAGCTTCGTTAATTTATGTTTTATCATTTAGCGCCGTGTTTCAGCCGGAACATGATCTGCGTTGCGCGGAGCTCTGACTTCCTCTGAGTCGTTGGTGGAAGCTACGTGTCAGCGGCATAACGTCCAATCTGCAGGTTCGGCCCGCGGGGATTTTACTGATTGGTGATAATTCCGGGTTTTCATGGTTTTCGGGACCAATAAACATCCTTAAAATGCCCGGAGCAGAAAGGATGCTGGGAGTCCGGAGCTGCTGGTTGGAGCCGAGGAGGATTTATACAGGTGAGCGGAGAGACGGAGCGGCGGGAGGCTGAGGGTTACAGGGCAGCTTTACGGACAAACCGCACAATAAACGTATATCATCCGGGTCCGAACAGACGAGAGGCGGAACATGGCTGGTAGATGAGCTTCTGAGTGGGACGAACGAACCAGATCAGAACCACATCAGAACCAGCGGGTCAGAACCAACAGATCAGAACCAGATCAGAAACAACAGATCAGAACCAGCGGGTCAGAACCAGATCAGAAACAACAGATCAGAACCAGCGGGTCAGAACCAGATCAGAACCACATCAGAGCCAGCGGGTCAGAACCAACAGATCAGAACCAACAGGTCAGAACCAGATCAGAACCACATCAGAACCAGCGGGTCAGAACCAACAGATCAGAACCAACAGGTCAGAACCAGATCAGAACCAACAGGTCAGAACCAGATCAGAACCTGTAAACTGTGGGTGTTTTGTTTTGCATTGTGCATTCCAGGTCATGTTAACATATGAGGAAGTTATTTTCCCTCAATGGAATATATACTAGTCAGTCCCAGTGACCGTTTCACTAACGGTTTTTGCCCATGAGCTTTCTGGGTACAAACTGACTCCGGCCCCCACCAGAGAAGGGAAAAGTTATGTGGCCCTCAGAGGAAAAGGTTTGGGGACCAGTGGGTTAACTGGTCCCAGCCTGAAGGTTTCATCATATCACACATGAATCAGGCCAAATGAGGAAATCATTTTATTTTTACAGAAAAATGCAAAACTCCAGAACTAAAATTAACTTCACACCAGCAGGGATCAATTGTAATAATTTGGTTTCAGATCAGGAATTACACTAATTAGAAAAATAGATTAGCTTTAATTGTCTCCATCACAGAAACTCTTCAATAATGAAAACGCCTGGAAGCCGATGACAACTTTTCTGCAGCGGCGCGGCTCTCACACAAATAATTACAGCAGCAATCTCAGCTCAGCGGCAAATTAAAGATAATTAATTAAAGTTTATTTTTGTAAGGTGTGCAGAGAATTTGTGAAAATCTTTTATGATTAAAATGTTCCTCAGCTCAGCCAACAGACGCGGCAGCAGAGGTACGACACCCTGCTGAGCGTCAGAGAGGTGACGTCATCAGGAACGTCACTTCCTGGTATTTATCCTGTCAGTGTGTCTGCATGACCTGTTCACACCCTGAACTTTGGTTTCCAGCATTAATTACAGCGACTCTGAACAGCAAAAACACAACAAACATTTTCATTTTTTTACTTTCACATGATTTCTAAAGCTGACAGAAAAAGATGAGTTTAAGAAAACTTCAGTTTCTGTGAACCAGATTACTGAACCTTTTCAAAATAGATTTGCTTGTTTTGTATTCTAATTGTCAAGAACAATCCTGACATTTATTATGACGAAAAGCATAAAAAATGATGATACATAAAAACATAAAACCACGTTTTCACCATCAACTCCTGAGACGAGGAGGAAAACGTTCAAAACGTGACTTTTTCACAGAATCAACATCAAAACGGCTCCAAGTTTAGTGAAAGATCCATTTAGTCTGATTCTCCTCCAGATGGAGAAGGAAAAGTTTGAAACTCAGCAGGTCGTCGAACAGCAGAGACGATTTTCAGCTTGGCAGCAAACAAACGTCTGACTCAGAGGAAACGGCTTTTATCCTGATCTTTCAACCTGAATCTGGGTCCAGTTCTGTTTAATCATTGATTTATATAAATATTATGACTTTAAAGATTATTTACTGAAGTTTCATGGTGATTTATTCAGCTGGCTCGCCCTCGCCAGGCGTTCACTGTGCTGTCTGGCTGTGAAGGAAGGGATTTCATTTGGTTGCCAGGTGTGAGCACACCTGTGAGGTCATGTGACCCGGTTCAGTTGCTTTGTTTTCGCTGCAGAAACATCACTGATTAGTTTAACAGAAGGAGTTTATCCATCCTGCAGTGAAGACGCAGATATTAAGGGAAGCGTAAAGCTGTGCTTCGTCTCCACCTTTTATTTTCCTCCTGCCCTCAGATGAGCGACTCCCCAGGCTGTCGGGACTAATCCACACCTACGAGCAACAAACACCGTTTTCTTTCCCTTTCTCTGCTTCCCTTCAAATCTTTCCATCAAACCCCCAAAACACTCTTTTGCTCCCAACAGTTGAGCTTTAGGCTAACACTTCTCACCCTCTGACAGCCACTTTCTGCTCTTATCAACCATTTTTTATCGCCAAGGCGACTTTTCCTGCAGGAGGAATGAGCAGCTCGGCCGCATCCTGCAGCACCTTAAAGGTGACCGATGTCTTCGCCTGCGCTGCATGATGAGTTTAAAACCCTCAACCTGTTTGCACTTGGCGTTTCCTCCAGAGGGAAATGTGTGATGATGATGAAGTTTCAGCTGCAGGGTAAAAGCACACCCACGTCTTTTCTTTTGTGACCAAACCACAGGCCTGACCTCTTCCTCCGGCCTCCACCGGATTAAAATATGTTCAACTTGTGAGTTTTCCGAGCCGACATGTACGGGACTCATTAGACTGACACCCAGCACAGCTTTGGTGCAAACAGCCGTCGGATGACGCCTGCAGCTAAAATTACTCTGACTCTGATTACAGGCGGAGTCTTCCTCAGTCTCCTGAAAGCAGAGGAGGAAGAGGAGGATGAATAAGAGCAACAAGATGACAGCGAGTGAGTAATATCTCAGAAGAAAATGTTGCAACACGGCAGGTTAGTTGCAGCCAGAAAACTGTAAAGGTGGAGCGCACCGAGGCAAAAGAGGAGGATGATGGGAAACTTTGGGTGAGAGCAGATTTAAAGGGACAGGAGTCTGAAGCAGGTTGAGTCATAAAGCTGGACGATCACTTTCCACCACATCGCTGCTAAATCACAACACTACAACATAATCAGCTCACACTGACGCAATTTTCCATTTCTTTCCTTTTCATCAACTTCAATGAAGTAAAGTCTTGTTCCAGCTGCGGCACCATCTCACAGCGTCAGGCTGCAGAGCTGATTAGCTTCATGTTCTAGAGCAGGACGCGCAGCAGAGTCGCTCCATCTGCACAACAAATCATGCACAACTTTCAAACCTGCCCAGTTTAAGAGGATCTGGAAATTCAAACATGACGAATCTGTCAGGAGAAAAATAAACAGCATCAAGTTTAAAGCAAAGTGCCGTTTGGCTCGAGGCTAATTAGGTGTGATCAGTGAGTTTGGTGAAGCAGAAATAAAGCTGAGTTATTATTAAAACATTTCCATGTTTGAGCTGCAAACGTTGGCTGACCTTTATGAAAAACTAAATTTATACGTTCTGACAAACATCTACTGCCCGACATCCACTGTCACTTCAAATTAAACTTTGAGTTTTAAGTTTCAAAAAGAATAAAGTTTGCAAAAGCAGAAGGAATATATTTCCTCCTCTGTGATCCTGATATTTGTGGAAAATCATGTAAAAGAAAAAAACTCTAGTTTACAAAATGAAGAAAAATTAATGTATAAATATATTATTGGTACGTTCTGTCATTCTGAATATTTTATTAAATTAATTCATAAAAATGTAAAACTAGTAAAATGTGGATTTGTTATTATAAATCCAGATTATCTGAAAAACAATTAATTGAATTTTAGACAAAGTTTCTCGAGCCACTATGTTGAGTCTAAGGAGCCACCGGCGGCTCCGGAGCCGGAGGTTGAACCCCTGAACCAGATTCATCGTTAGAAAGGATGAAGGTGATCTTATTGTACAAAAGGATCAGTCAGGAGAAGGATGTAAAAAATCCCCAGTAGTTTTCTTACAGGTCATTAACTTTGTTCTCTTTATTTTTGTTACTTTTCAGCCTCGCTTGGTTTCAGACTCTTGTGATGATGAACAGATCCAGAATCAGACGGATCCCAGAGCAGACAGGATGAGAGAGCCCGGTTTACATCCTGGTCCTGTCAGAACCCGGTTTACATCCTGGTCCTGTCAGAACCCGGTTTACATCCTGGTCCTGTCAGAACCCGGTTTACATCCTGGTCCTGTCAGAACCCGGTTTACATCCTGGTCCTGTCAGAACCCGGTTTACATCCTGGTCCTGTCAGAACCCGGTTTACATCCTGGTCCACCAGGCAGAACCAGCAGGCTGCAGCTGTTTGTCCATAAAGAAAATAAATGTTTCAAAGCATTGATGGAGGAATAATCCCTATCGTTCAGATCGATCAGTAATTGATCGAGTTGCTCTGAAATGTTCCTTGGAGAGGCTGCAGCTGCTCTCTGCCGTTTCCCACCGACGGCCTGCTGCCCATCACTCATCGCTTCCCCTCGGCCTTCAGCTAACACGATCACATGACGCCCTGCTAATCTGATTGGCTGAT
Organism: Poecilia reticulata; assembly: GCF_904066995.2. NCBI lineage: Eukaryota > Metazoa > Chordata > Actinopteri > Cyprinodontiformes > Poeciliidae > Poecilia > Poecilia reticulata. Next base: position 31,890,466 of record NC_088835.1, read on the forward strand.
CAGAGCTGTAAATGGAACCAGCCAGAGCCAATTACAACAGGCACAAGTCATTAGAGGAGAAGACTTCAGGGAGAGCCGCGGTGCCGGGGACAGGTCCGTCGCTTCTGCTCTGGCAAATTGCTTTCAGAATAGAGTTTAGCTTATCAGTTGCTGGCTATTACACCCAGTGATTGAAAGGCTGCGAGTTTCAGCTGCAGCCTGCAGCTTCCTAACGAGCAGACAGGCGAACCGCAGGTCAGGAAGGTCCTGCTGTCAGGTGACGTTCCTAAAGCGACCGTCCAAACGTAGCAGTGATCTATGAGAAAACATGGAGGTTCGTTTGAAACTCTTATGTTCACCATTTTATTCGTTCATTTATAAATGTCACAGTCTCCAACTAATAGTTTAACTCCAAACTAAATAACTAGTTAGGAAGCTAAATGCTTATGTAAACTAAATATTTAGCTTGAAACTGTGACATTTAGAAAGGAATAATTAATAAGACTTGTACCGCTTTGACCTGCAGAGGGCAGCACTGACATGGCGTTAGGAAACATATGGCAGAACTAAACGCATTTATATAAAAATATCAACACAGAAACATGAAGATAAAACCCTAAATTAAAACGCTCCTCAGCAGAAAGGTGTTGATGTTTTCCATTAATCCCTGTTGATGCATATTCCACACATACAGATTCTGATATTTTGCAAATTAGCATGCTAAGTATAGAGCATGTAAAGCACAAATAGTGATTCTCTTCTGGATACATTCAGACAGAAACTGTAAATCTGTGTATGGAACCTTTTTAAATCTCGGTAGCCAAACAGAAACACATCGTCATCAGGAACACATTTCCAGATACACTGGAAGACACTCTCCATCAGCCATGTTCCCCTAACTGCATCATCTGACTTCATCTTTCATCCCATCCCGGCCGGCTCGTCTCATTTGGGTCGCCGTCTTTAAAAGCTTGTACAGATCTTGATGGAAAACGAGCGGGCGAGGAGGAGTGAGGCGCCGTTTTCCATTCAGCTCCTCACAACAAGCAGCAGCAGTGTTTTATATAACAAGTATCCTAGCAGCGCCGCACTCAAACACAAGTTCCCTGGGTGAGTGGGCAGAGGCATATTTGTTTAGGTGTGCCAGGCACAGCGCTGACTCCTCATCCGTGGATGAATCAGTATTCCAAGGACACACGAGAGGCGAGAGCTGATAAAGCCAACAACAAAGAGGGAGAGGGAGGCATTTCTTCCCTGGTGGAGCTAAACAAAGATATCCTTTAATCAAAAACGCAACGTGAGCCTGTTTACAAGGTGGTGGCTTCCCCCAGAGATTCTGCTACAAGAAATGAAAGGCAAAGAAAGTCATCCAGGAAGAGAGGCAGAGGTGTGGGAGTCAGAACAAAAGCAGTAAAGTGGGAGGGAAACAGCGACTGTTTGGGGTTAATGAGGCGCAGTGGAGAGACGGAGGAGGAACTGCACTGAGCTGCGATGCTCTGCCAGTTCATCCTCCGCTCTGCCTTTAACCTGGGTTCAAATATCACACCGACTCCAGATCCACGTCTCTGGATCCAAACGTCCAGAATATTCTGGACCTGCTTCACTGGCATTAGTCTGGCTCAAAATATCAGAATTACTCCGGCTCCGCCCATCCAGCCCTCCGGCCCCGCCCATCCAGCCCTCCGGCCCCGCCCATCCAGCCCTCCGGCTCCGCCCATCCAGCCCTCCGGCCCCGCCCATCCAGCCCTCTGGCTCCGCCCATCCAGCCCTCTGGCTCCGCCCATCCAGCCCTCTGGCTCCGCGCCCATCCAGCCCTCTGGCTCCGCCCATACAGCCATCTGGCTCCGCCCATCCAACCATCTGGCTCCGCCCATCCAACCATCTGGCTCCGCCCATACAGCCCTCTGGCTCCGCCCATCCAACCATCTGGCTCCGCCCATCCAGCCTTCTGGCTCCGCCCATCCAGCCCTCCTGCTCCGCCCATCCAACCATCTGGCTCCGCCCATCCATCCCTCCGGCGCCGCCCCTCTGGCGCCATTTTCCAGTGAAACCCAGTTCTCTGAGTTGGTCCAGTAAAGCCGCCGGACATGCAGACCAACAGAACCGGTCCCACAAACAGAACCGGTCCCAGGTGCAGGTCCTCCTCCGTCCTCCAGGAGGCGATGCGCCGCCATCAGCACCTTCCTTTGTTTGGGCTCCATTAGCATTCAGCTGCTTTACTTTGAGCTTCTGGATCAGAGCAGATGATGTGACTGTGATGAACCCTGGGACTTAATACCGTGTTCAGCCTTCTGCCTGAATGTCTGTTTAATACCTGCGGTAATTAACGAGGACGTCTCTCCGTTTCGCTTTAAAAACACACAGAGCTTCACTCCTGAGGCGAGCTGAAGGCCTGTCCTCTGAGCTGAAGGCCTGTCCTCTGAGCTGAAGGCCTGTCCTCTGAGCTGAAGGCCTGTCCTCTGAGCTGAAGGCGAAGCGCTCCGCCGCTGGCGTCAGAGGTTTAATAGAGGGTTTGGTGGCAGCAGACACTGAGGATAATGTGAAAGTGTATTTCAGACAACTGGGGTCTTGATAATGTATTCATGTCTCCAAATGACAAATGGCTCCCACCAGAAGGCGGTTTAACATTTAAATGAGAAAACAGAACAAAAACACCCAGCAGTGTGAAACACAGGAGCCGACCAGAGAGGCACAAAGATATTAAAACCCAATATAAGCAAACAATTTCAATCCACACACACGCACACACACACACACACACACACACACACACACACACACACACACACACAGCGCCCCACCAATGTCACAAAGTGATTTACGGGGTGGAGGCAGAGGAGCGCCCAGCTGCTGTCCCAGCAGGGAACCAGCAGCAGCTGCAGAGGATCGTTTGGCGCTGAAGCTTCGCTGCTGATCAAACTTTACAGAAGCAGGTTGTGGGTTTTGGGTTCAGGCTGGAGCAGAACCCGCGCAAACAGGGCAGCGCGGCTCTGCTGCCGGCCAGGTCCTGCTGCTTATCGCTCATTAACTCACAAACACTCGCTGGGTGGAGGCACACACTGCGAGCAAACACAGATGGATGACGGGCTCTCAGACCCCCAACACACAGCAAACACACACATCCACACACACACATTTCTAAAAGCGCATCCAAGCTGTGCTGACAGGTCACCAAAAAACAAATAAGCTACGAAAACTGAGCAAAAAAAGTCATTTAAATCTTATTTTACTGATTCAACAGCATTAGCTTGAACAACAAACACGCCTCCAGTCAGTAGGGGGCAGCAGTGCTCCAACTGATCAACAGGCTGCTTGTTCAACCAGCAGAAGAAGAAGCCTGGCGCGCAGAGCTGAAGGAGATGGGCTTTGGGTTCAACAACACAGATTATTTCATCTCTTCTGAGGAGCCAAAATATTAATATGGTTGCAAATTTAGCATTTTTTTAAAGTTATAAACTTTTGAAAATGAAACAAGATAAAAATGCACATTTGCTGTATGTAATTTATTTGCTGCTCATTCAGTTATTAAAAATTTATTTTCAGACTCAAAACAATAAAATGAGCTGCAACAACTTCAAATGTAACTTTTTGCAGCTGATTTTATGAATCTGTTTTGATAATCAGCTGACTGTGCAGAATGACGTCCCACTGCTTTCACAGAGCGGAGGAAGGCTTTGACTAGGACAGAAGAGCATCATGCAACAGCAAAACCTCACAGACATAAACACTGACTAAATGGCCTAGTCCAAGTCAGGTTTTATGACGCTCATGTTCAAGCCTAGTAATAAAATGATACATTTTCTTTGCTTTTTTATTTTTGCTTTTCTTTCAGAATAGAAGGAATAATTTTAAATGTTAAGTGTTTACTAGACTCCCTTTCCCTGCGGTTTATCTTTACCTCTCATGTTGTTGTGACCACAGAGCTTCACACAGATCTGCTGGCTCGGTGCAGCTCAGCTCTTAGCAGCAAATCCCCAGAGACTCCACATAATATAAAGATGATGATGGTGTAAGAGGAAATCGATACCCCGATAGCAGCCGACATAGGGAAGCTGTCATCCAATCACAGCACAGATTACTGTGGGGACGGAGCCAATTTCTCAGGCCAATGACAGAAACTGCAGGAGAGAAATGGGCCGGGTCAAAGGTCGCTCTGCTTCGGCTCACAGCTGGAGGACTGAGAGGCTTTTTGCTGCGTCGCTGGGCGTCTGGAACTGGAGCAGCAGGTAGAAGCAGAAGCTGCTGCTCCTTTTAAAATGTGCAACATGAACAGAGAGAAGTTTGAGCTCCTGCTGTGACACTGATGGTTGATGTTCTGGACGCGTTGGGTTCATGTCTCACTTCACCGCAGCATCTGTCTGTCTGTCTGTCTGTCTGTCTGTCTGTCTGTCTGTCTGTCTGTCTGTCTGTCTGTCTGTCTGTCTGTCTGTCTGTCTGTCTGTCCGTCCGCTTCTCTCAGACATTAAACTTTGACTATTCCCTCAGATTTTGCTGCCATGTTGGATTGCTCTCTTCCAGCCTTCAGCAGGACAACATGAGTTGATAATAATCAGAGTGAATCTGCAAAACGCAGCATGAAATCAAATAACAAAAAAAGCTGCTTTGACTTTAAACAGTGACTGACTGCATTAGTGGACATGAACTGATCTGTGTAAGATGCTTTCAGATGACATTAGTTGTGACTTTCTTGAATAAATCTGAACTTAATTTCAGGTTATCCATCAGGCTACGTGTAAAAAAGAAAACCATCAGACTGTCCTTCCTCTCTCTGCTGGATCTACTTTCCATTTGTCTTTCTTCCCTCTCTCCGCCGCCGTCCTCCTGGCTCTATATCTTCTTCTTGTTATCTCGTCTCATGTCCCTTCCTTTCTCCTCCTGCGCTGACCCCTCCACCTCTCCCGCCTCCTCCTCCGGCCCCATCATTACTCCTCCTTCAGCACTCATCTTTCTCCGGCTGCCGAATTCCCCTGCACAGCGTCGCTATTCTGCTGCCTGCTAATAGAATCCCTCAGTTCCTCTAATGGATCTGTCAGGATCTCCTGAGAGCAGCAGAGCAGATGGATTGACGGGGCGGAGAGATGATGAGACGGAAAGAAACTAAAAATGCAAGAGAGCGCCGAGGCTCTGGCAGCGCCGACACACACAGCGCCACCAACGGGCGCCGCGCCGCCACTGCAGGACGAAGGTGAGGACAGACAGGTGATGTGGAAACTAATATAAGCCGAACTAACAGTTTTTAAATGAGGAAAAAGAATTGATCCAACCAACCAGTGAAAAGTCGACTACACTGCAAAAACACAAAATCTTAGGAAATATTTTTGGTTTAGTTTATAGTGTAAATATTTTATCCATCCATCCATTTTCTTGCACCCTTGTCCATCAGTGGGGTCGGGAGGGTTGCTGGTGCCTCTCCAGCTAACGTTTCGGGCGAGAGGCGGGGTCACCCTGGACAGGTCGCCAGTCTGTCACAGGGCAACACAGAGACACACAGGACACACAACCATGCACACACACACTCACACACACCTAGGGGCAATTTGGAGAGGCCAATTAACCTGACAGTCATGTTTTTGGACTGTGGGGAGGAAACCGGAGTACCTGGAGAAAACCCACCATGCACAGGGAGAACATGGAGACTCCATGCAGAAAGACTGGGACGGGAATCGAACCCAGAACCTTCTTGCTGCAAGGCAACAGCTCTACCAACTGCACCACTGTGCAGTAAATATTTTAGTGCACTTAAAATACGACAAAATTAACTTACAAGTAACTTTTCAGCAAAGACAAAGGAGCTTGATTATTTCACTTATTACAAGACATATTTTCCTTTGGCAATAAAAAAAAATGCTAATTTTCTCATCAATATTAAGACATTATTAACTTAAAACGAGCTCCAACATCTCGCTGAAAGTTACTTGTGAGATGGATCAGAACCGGGACGTGAAAAACCCAACTAATCTGGTCCAGTTTAAAGTTCTGATAAAACCTTCAGTGACCAATGCTTCCTCTGCATTTCGGGTATTTAGTCTCTGTTTGTCTGGAATCAAGCGTTTCTTAAAGATCTTAGAAAATAAAGCAGAAACAGCTGAAATTTGTGGTTCACATTTTTTCACAGCGTTTAACGTTTGGTTCTGTTTGCAGGAAAAACAGAAACGTCTGACTGGATGATACAAATAAAAACAACTTTATTACCACCGTAAAACTTTCAAAAGAAATAAGAGATTTAATAAAATATCCACATGTTTCTGTTTTTTAGCCTGGTATTAAAGGGACGGTGAGTTTCTGGGTCAGTATGTTAACCACAGCACGTCGTTAGGACCCATTTCCTGTCGTCTATTTTGCTTCAGACTCGACTTCCTGTCGCCGCGCTGAAAGGAGGGACTCACCGTTGTCTGTGGCGACGAACAGAGCCGTGTATTTATTCGCCTGGACATACGGAGACTCCCGGTCCAGAGAGGCCGAGGTGTTGACGGTTCCTCTGACCGGGTTCACACTCAGCCAAGCCGCCGGGTCGCTCAGAACCGCATATCTGCAAAAGGGTTAGGAGGACAGAAACAATGTGACTGGAACAGCAGCAAGAGGTTCACTTTTAGTTCATATTAGTGAGCAGAAGCACAAATAGCAGCTGAGGCAAGAAAACCTGATAGAGAAAATAGTTTACAACTGCTTCAAAAATATAATTAAAAATAAGAGTTGAGTCAAATAAAACGGGTTCTGAAGCGACTGCATTTGTTTTATATAAATTTATAATTAAAGTTCAACAATAAAAATAGATTAATCCTCGAATTGTTTACTTCGTATAATTAAAACTGAGCGGGTGTAAATAAGCTTCTGTCATGTAAACAAGGCCATAATAAAAACCAGAGGATAAGTAAAGCTCTGATAACCAATGCATTCCTAAAAAAACACTTTTATTAGATTTTTATGCTTAATTATACATCAATTATCATTATACATCTGCTCTGGGTTTGAGCTGATAAACGTGATCAGGTGGTTTTATTTCCAAACTGTTTCAATTACTGATCGACAAATCAACACCAGAAACATTCACCACGTTCCAGATGAACAACGAGGAAGGAAGAAAACTGGTGGAAGGTTAGCTGGAAATGTTTCAACACAGAGACAATGTCTCTGATCGCGGCTGGTTTTAGCTCTAATAACGGCTAGCTTTAGCTCTGATCGCCTCTAGCTTAAGCTCTGATGGCGGCTAGTTTTAGCTCTAATGGCGGCTAGCGTTAGCTCTGATGGCGGCTAGCTTTAGCTCTAATGGCGGCTAGTTTTAGCTCTGATGGCGGCTAGTTTTAACTCTAATGGCGGCTAGCTTTAGCCCTGTTGACGGCTAGCGTTAGCTCTGATGGCGGCTAGCTTTAGCTCTAATGGCGGCTAGTTTTAGCTCTGTTGGCGGCTAGTTTTAGCTCTGATGGCGGCTAGTTTTAACTCTAATGGCGGCTAGCTTTAGCCCTGTTGACGGCTAGCGTTAGCTCTGATGGCGGCTAGCTTTAGCTCTAATGGCGGCTAGTTTTAGCTCTGATGGCGGCTAGTTTTAGCTCTGATGGCGGCTAGTTTTAACTCTAATGGCGGCTAGCTTTAGCCCTGTTGACGGCTAGCGTTAGCTCTGATGGCGGCTAGCTTTAGCTCTGATGGCGGCTAGTTTTAGCTCTGATGGCGGCTAGTTTTAGCTCTGATGGCGGCTAGTTTTAACTCTAATGGCGGCTAGCTTTAGCCCTGTTGACGGCTAGCGTTAGCTCTGATGGCGGCTACACGCTGATTAAAAAAGCTCTCAGCTAGCATCACAAACAGCGCAGGGTTCTCCCAGTGTACCAGGCGTCGGTCCCCACAAGGAGCAGCGGGTCCCCGTAACGTAGTACGTGTCAGGAAAATGGTCCCCACAAGGTATTACAAACAAACGCACACACACACACCCGGCTGCATAATTCCTTCTCCATACAGCTGCTCTTTGCCAAAGTGCTCAGCAGTGGAGAAATTGTCTTTGAAATTGAGCTCTTCAGCTAACAGAGCTCGACTAAGCCTTGGGAAATGGCTTCGCAATCAACCTCTGCTCACACCTTCCCCCTCTCGCTCTCTCTCTCTCACACACACACACACACGCACGCACACACACACACACACACACACACACACACACACACACACACACACACACACACACACACACACTCTCCTCTCATGATAGCTGCCGTTAACCTGCAAATAATGTTTCACTGTAACAGGAGAGGAATGCAGTCAGGTTAAATGCACCGTTAATGACGACAAGTTAAACATCACACTATCTGTCCCACATCGCTCTATTTTAAACACACACACACACACACACACACACACACACACACACACACACACACACACACACACACACACAGTCTCACACACACAGAGGATCTGAGTTTCATCTTTACTGTAGCAGGGCGGCTCTCAGCTTATTAACCTCCATATGTTTCCTTCTCATCTCTGACTACATTATTGAGCCGTAACTGTTACAGGACGGTTTCATCATCTGAATGAATCAGAGGCGTCCCGTCATCTCCGGCGTCCCATCATCTCCGGGTCCCGTCATCTCCGGGTCCCATCATCTCCGGGGTCCCGTCATCTCCGGGGTCCCGTCATCTCCGGGTCCCGTCATCTCCGGGTCCCGTCATCTCCGGGTCCCGTCATCTCCGGGTCCCATCATCTCCGGGGTCCCATCATCTCCGGGTCCCGTCATCTCCGGGGTCCCGTCATCTCCGGGGTCCCATCATCTCCGGGTCCCGTCATCTCCGGGGTCCCGTCATCTCCGGGGTCCCGTCATCTCCGGGTCCCATCATCTCCGGGGTCCCGTCATCTCCGGGGTCCCGTCATCTCCGGGTCCCGTCATCTCCGGGGTCCCGTCATCTCCGGGGTCCCATCATCTCCGGGTCCCGTCATCTCCGGGGTCCCGTCATCTCCGGGGTCCCATCATCTCCGGGTCCCGTCATCTCCGGGGTCCCGTCATCTCCGGGGTCCCGTCATCTCCGGGGTCCCATCATCTCCGGGTCCCGTCATCTCCGGGTCCCGTCATCTGGAACATCTCGGCAGATCTTTGCATGATGCCAATAACGCCGTCGACAAGCTGGTTATTTACGCAGCGGCAGTTAAACTGACATAAAACTGGAGAGCTGTCTAAATATTTTAGGGATGAGGATGTTTATTCACTTTCTTTGAAGCCATAAAATGAATTTTATTTTAATAGATCTGAAGATGTATAAACGTTTAAATATTTCCCGTTTCACAAACTCAGTCGTGTGACTTCATCTGGGTACATAAATGGAGGCAGACAATGTATAATTGCATTAAAATTGTTTAACATGTTGTTAATTAATCAAAGTTAATACTTTAGTGTGTCAGCGCTAGTAAAAAGTACGGCAAGCCATCAGTTCCACTTCCAGTTGATTCTCCATGATGCTTTTCAGAAGCGACTGGTTAGCTTAGCATGAGGTTTATGAGGTTTTATAGAATAATTGCTGCATATTTAACCTTAATTGGCTTCAGTTCTGCAGGAGTGGAATGTGTTCTAATCAAATCCAGCCTGTAGTAAATTCATATCAGATCATTACATTCCTTCCCAACATGAAAAGTGGCTGTTAAAACGTTTAACCAGCCGTGAACCCAAACACCTGCTCATCAGGTGAAACCCTGGCCCTTCCTGCAGACACCCAGTCCTGCCTGAACGTGAGCAGACCGATCCCCCGTCTCTGCAAACACAACAGCAGTCCATTAGAACGCGTTAAAGTGCAAATTAGAAAGACATTAAAAAGCCATTAAGAATTTTCATATCTGGTTCAACGTGTTTATCTGCAAAAGCAGCGGAGGCCGAAACAAATGAGTCAGTTTTTTATCACCTGGACACATTCAACGGCAAATCCAATTTAAACCTGGAAAAACCAGCAAACATCAGCATCCTGCCCGCTTTTACTTCATTCAGGAGATGAACAAGATGCTTCCAGCTGACCGGCTGAAGCCGTCCCCTCAGGGCGGCTGGCTCGTTACAGGATCCAAACCCGAATACAGCCACCCGTCCCGACTGGGTCTGTTCTGGAAGACGCCGTCGCTTTAATGGGCTAGAATTAGACGGTTACTCCAAACCCTCTTGAAAATGATGATTTTCTATGATTTGAGCAAGAAATTGGATCATTTTGTAATTTGTGTTAAATCTGCATGTCATCCTGCTGAGAGGCTGATGTTTTACCAAGGCTTAATAAGTTAATTATCAAATAAATGAAAACAGAGCTGCTTAAAACATCTGAAGCATATTAAATATTGGAAATGTCTCCACTAATCGTTTTAGTAAATTATGAAATCTGCTTATCTGTTCATGTTTCCTGGTCTGGAGCTCCAGTGATGTTCGTCGTTTCAGTTTTATTTATGAAGAAACAAATTAGTGTAAAAGTTTCTGAAAGCCCAGCAGATTGAACTGAAACATTTACTTTCATTTCTGTTTTTAAAACCATAATTTCCAGAATAAGAGTCATAACTTCAACCTCCACAGTCGTAATCAGGAGACAGAAAGCGACGCTGCTTCTCTGAATCGCATAATTATGGCTTTAAAACTCAAAACTTTAGCTTCCTGCTGGGGTTTTCTTCCGTGGTGGAAATGGGTTTCCATTCATCTGAAATGATTTGCCATAAATTATTGGTTTATTATCGGCTCTCGGTTTTCCTCCTGCTCCGGTGACATGATGAAGTTTTTTGCTGACGCTCAGACGATCTGGTGAAAAACGGAGCAGAGCCTCTGAGAGCTTCACTTCCAAACCAAATGTAGGTCAAGTTTCCAGATCTCTGCGGTCTGAGTCTCCCGTCTAAATATCTGATTAGAGCAGATCTGCTTCCCAGATGAAGCTCGTTATGAACCCGGCGGCGCCGCGGCTCCTCTGAGCCCCACAGGAAGCTGAAGCGGGTTTCTGCAGCGGCGCTCCGATGATCCAGCATGTCTGTGATCGTCAGCCAGCTGCAGACTCAACGTCACAACAAGCCGATAATTAAAAGTTTGGTCCGGTGTTCATGAGCTCCCTCGGCTGTCTGATGCGATAAGAACGGAGGCGAAGCTCCCAGAGCGTAAGCCGACTTCCTCCATCCGGCTCTTCACTTCCTGTTGGCCATCGGACCGACGCTCCAACTCCTCTGCAGTTTCCTACACGTGGAAATAAAATGACGATGGATGTTTTTAGCGTAGAAAACGCCTCTCATGGTTTCAGCACGCCGCCTTTAGCTCATCGTTTTCCAGTGGAATCGTTTCTGTTTCCCTCTGGTTCTGGACAAACTGGAAGGATTTTACTTTTACTTCTTTACTTTGTGTAACCATGGCAACAAGGTATGGCTTTAACAACATGGGAGCAGCAGATTAGCATCTCAAAGCTAAGTGAAAGCTGACCTTTGACCCCACATCCCAGAGGAGTTGGATTCCGAGCAGAGAGACGGAGGAGGAAGTTCAAACCGTTTCTATGGAGACCAGAGATCTCATCCCAACTCCAGCGTCCCTCTGCTCAGATTCAGAAGGAGCAGCACAAGCAAAGGAGGTGGATCAGCTGAGTTAGCTGACAGCTGTGGAATATTAGGATGTTATGATATTCATGAGACTGTCATACAGAAACGGTCTTCAGTCAGAGGCCTTGTGACACTGACTGCTACATGGAATGAAATCGGCTACGAACAGATTTCATTTCTTCTTCGATGAATTCAGGATTTCTGAACTCGACTTAATAAAACAAATATTACGTGATTTCAATGAGTTCAGCAGGAAAATCATAAACACCCAGAACTGTAGCTTATTAACGTGTTGTACCAGCTGAACCAACACGCCTCACCGCTGGCGGCTGCTGCATCAGACTGAAGCTCAGTCCTGGGGAGAGTCTTCCTCAGTGAACTGAAACTAGTCCTGAAGTTGGAAAGCAGCGACAGGATATTAGAGGCGATGCGACGGCAGTAAGCACCCTGCGCCTCGCCTCTTGTTCCTCCTGTCGCGCCTCTCAGTGGGATTCACGTCGCCGCGCTGTTCATCTGCTTCTGTATCACTTCCTTCGCTCTCCTGCCAGCAGGATGCTGGCGCGACTGCAGCCCGACTCTCAGCCACGGCGCAGAAGCTAATGGTGGGTTTCTGCGTGTGTGAGCAGCAGATATGAGAACATCAATCAGCAGATGCCCTGAAAGCAGCGAGGTGGCGTCGAGTCGCGCTTCGCTGCAGCAGCTGCACTTCATCCACATGCAGAAACACGGAGAGGAGGAAGTAAAGCAGGGAGAGCGAGATAAGCAGAGGGATGAGAAGTGGAGATAAGACAGAAACACACGAGACTGGAACTGAGAAACCAAACTCTCCTCCGTTTCCACATTTAGCATCTCACCGTCGCTGCTGTGGAGCGAATCTTTACAGCCCAACAGTTGCTGCAGCTTATCTGGGAAACATTTCTAATAAATGATCTGACATGCTAACATTAGCACCGGAAGATCCAGATCCAACCAGAGCAGCCCACATATGTTCAAATACGGAACAAAGGTCTGCCAGGATATCTGAACTCATGTGAGTCTGTAGGCAGGATTTCATTCGGTTCCCTCAGGAATCAGTTCCTGCAGCTGCAGATAAGATGAGCTCAATATGTGCAGAAGCTTTTATGCTGCTTGAACGTTTTCACATTTCAAGCACAAACTGCATGAAAAATATCAGAATCTAATCAGATAAAGCAGAGCGAGCTGAGGAGCAGTGAGACGTCTCTGTTCCCGATGAAGTAATCAAACAGATGTATGGACTAGACCACTCCAGATTCCTCATGTAATGAAGTAGTTCCCACCCAACGCAGCATTGATGCAGGAGCAGGACGAACCCATAAACCTGAACCAGACCAGTTGTGATCCAGACTCATTCTGCAACACGGGGCTGATTTATTTCATGAACAGGTAAACTTCCTCACACCTGTTCATGAAGGTACGAGGCGTTTCTGACTCACTCCTTCATCCATTCAGATGTTCTGATGGAAACTTCTCCACTTTCTCTGATTACAGAATAAAGCCGGAGCGATGCTGGGAGCCTCCATGGCTTTACTTTGATCTTCACGGCAGAAATCGATGCAAAGCTGAGAAAATGGTTGAAATCAACATGAATGTGGATGATGGAAGCTGTCAGGATGGTTTTCTTCTCTTTGAAACCACACAGGTTTAACTCTGAGGTGAAAACATGTCAGGTGCTCAAACTGCTGGTTGGAAATAACTAGAATCACAACGCAGAGGCACAGAAACAGATGCTGCTCAACCCTGAAAAAGAGTTTCTCTCTTTTAGAATCAATCCATTTCAGACAAAACGGTTAAAAAGCAGATTTATTTTATACGTTCAGTAAAGAGTCACAATTAAAACTAGAATTTGTTGCTTATTGTGAAATAATTATTCAGACGTTTATGATTTGCTGAAGGACCCAGAAGGACAGGTGAGTGATGATGGATGGATGGATGGATGGATGGATGGATGGATGGATGGATGGATGATGGATGGATGGATGGATGATGGATGGATGGATGATGGATGGATGGATAAATGATGGATGGATGGATGGATGGACGGATGGATGATGGATGGATGGATGGATGGATGGATGGGATGGATGGATGGATGATGGATGGATGGATGATGGATGGATGGATGGACGGATGGATGGATGGATGGATGGATGATGGATGGATGGATGATGGATGGATGGATAAATGATGGATGGATGGATGATGGATGGATGGATGGATGGATGGACGGATGGATGGATGGACGGATGGATGATGGATGGATGGATGATGGATGGATGCTTAGACAGATGCAGAGTTTCCCTCAGTGGTAAGAGCGTGGTGACTGCTGTGTGTTTGCTGTGTTTACGTTTCCATAGCGACCTGCTAATGTTGATCTTTTGCTCCATCTTTGCCTTAAATGTGACGTTAAACGTTTTTCTGGGGGCGGGGCTTCGCGCTCACTGGGGCGGGGCTACGCGCTCACTGGGGCGGGGCTATGCTCTCACTGGGGCGGGGCTACGCGCTCACTGGGGCGGGGCTTCGCGCTCACTGGGCGGGGCTACGTTTTAACGCCTCCTTTGTGGTTCACACTGATATAAGCTAACTTTAGACTCGTACTCCTAGCAGCTAAGCTAGCTTTTGCAGCAGTGCCTGAATATTTTATTGCAGCATCATATTCTCACACTGAAAATGTTTTTTTATTTCCTTTATTTAACCAGGTAAACCCAGTTGGGATCCAGATCTCATTTTCAAGTTGGACTTGGGCAAAATATGGGTTTTAAAAGATCCAACCTTTTATTTAAATAACTTTCATTTGCAGGAACAGAATTCCCTGAGAATCCTAATAAAATACATCAAATTGCAGAACTTGGTTTTGGTTTTCTTCATTGTACTGAACCTTTTACCCGTAATCCATGATTTCAGTATGAAGGATCAGTTTAAACCCATTTTATCAAGCCACTCTTCCAAACATGCCATCCAGCTGAAGCAGCTGCTCATGGAAACTAATTAAAAGGTGTAAAACAAGTGAAAGTGAGAGACATGCAGCTGAACAAGAGGAAAGAGAGGAGCTCAGAAACAGCCTGACACTTTGAACACATCTGAGCCCAAAGCTTTGAGCCGACTGCTGACTAAGCACCAGGTCAACTACATTTCTGTTCCCTCTAACTTGACACAATATGTCTTTCTTCCTCCTTTCTGAGTCACAAACAGAGAAACAGAGGGAACTTTCTTCTGAAGCCGCTGTACTTAAAACAGAAGTGATTCCTTTGGGCTTGCCTACAATCGCCTCAGTCAGCCGTCTCAGGCTGGATTTCAGGTTGAAACTCCGCTGAGCTCCACAGTTTTTGGCCAACCATTACCTGAGGCTATTTGTACAAATTGGCCATGTCACACCTGGTCATACGTCTTGTCTGTATCAGCGCAGTGCAGCAGACCTGCACCGGGGAAATGAACGTGGCAATGCAGGGGAGGCAGCAGTTGGCACATGTTGCATCCATCTCCCGTCACAGCGACTCGGGTTGGCCTCCGCGTCCCAGAAGAGGAGCATGTGGACACGCAGCGAGGGCGGAAAGCATTTCCATTAAAATGGCGACAATTACAACCAGGCTCAGAAGAATAACTGGCAATGTTGGAGAATTTTAATTTCTTAGAAAGCTTTCCTGACAGAAGCTCACCTTAAAGTCTGGCAGGCCAGAGAAATGGAAGCAGGAAACGGCTAACGAGGCTTTTAATCAGCAGGAAATCCACATCAGCTAATGACTGCAGGTACGGAGGCCCAGTGGGACCATCAGGTAACGGAGCAGAACAAGCTGCGTTAAAGTGGATCTGGATCACGAGCGGTTTCTAGCAACGGGTTTTGATTTGAATTTTAAAGCATCAAATTAGAAATGGTTGATGGAAACAGTAAAATCTGAAAAACTCAATTTTGCAAAAGGTTTTTACACTTGAGGTGGTTTTTAGGTTTTCTAAAGAGTTAAAGCACTAAAGAGAAGATGAAAACATAAATGACATTCATGAATCCTGACGTAGCGAGCGCCCCCACCACTGCGCCTTAGCAGAGCCACCAAACGGAGACGTCCAAACCTACATCCAGCTGTCGTGCAGATTTTGAGTGAACTTTTAAAATGCTACAAAAAGAAGGAAAATGCTAATTTAGCGTGTTTCTATGAACTGGTTTAGAGCAAAACCTCCCCAGATGTTGATGCTACGCATGTCTGTAATGAACAGGAAGTGGAGGCTGGAACACAACTCAGAAAGACAGAGACGCTTCCGCTCCAAGATGGACGCCCAGCGCCTCTGGTAAGGCAGAGACCCACAGTGGACGGAGCGTTGCTTATGCAGTAAATTGTTTCCATTCCCCTTTAGCACATTAACTCTGTTTCAACCTCCAGCCAGTGTAAAAATGTTTATATGGAAATGAAGATGTTATTTTGTTTCCATCAAACTTTTCCTATGCGATGCTTCAAAACGTGCATAAATAGAAGTTGATGGAAACACGGCTGACATGGAGCTGGACCTCAGAGGAACGTTTCCAACACCCTGATGGATCCACACCATGAAGAATCAACTTCTGAAGGCAGGAAACTCTTCAACCTGGAACTAAACATCTGACTATAAAGCGTTTAGATTTGGTTTACTCAGGATCGGAGGAATCTCTCTGGTCCTTTTCCTGCCTGATTTCTGCGACGTTCAGGTCTAAAAGAGGCTCAGAAACTCCTCCGTGTCGTGAACAAAACTCTGACATTCAAGTTAACAGCAACAGAGTGGAGCATGGAGAGACGCGGCCTGAACTGGAGGACGGAAATAGACGGTTGGTTCTGTCAGTATAAAAGACACACGTCCAGTCAGTGGCACCACTGGGAGTAACACGGGACAAATCATCCAGCCTGAGCAACAAACCGACTATAAAACCTCCTTATGACAACAAGGAGCAAAAGCCTCTGAATCAACTGAAAACAACAACGACCCTGTAACTAACAGGAGCAGAAACATTTTCTGCTGCTTCACAGCACATCGTCCTGCTGCTGTTAGGAGTGTTTTAATTATAATCCGGCACCGTGCACGAGTAAAGCTGCTGCAGCTGCTGCTGCACGAGTAAAGCAGCTGCTGGAGCTGCTGCAGCTGCTGTATGAGTAAAGCTGCTGCAGCTTTACTCATACAGCAGCTGCTGCCTACACTCTCTCCAGCGTCTCTAAAACACACACTTAACCCTTCGCTCCCTTGTCCGGCCCGATTCCTCCGCAGCGACACAACAACCCGATCAGCCTCTCCGCATCGGAACCAGGACCGGAGCGGTTTGGGTTCAGAACCAACAAATATTCTTCAGCAAAGTTCATCACTGCTGCTGCACAACGAGCCGTTAACCAGAGAGACGGAGATGAGAATCGCTGGACTGGTGGCAGAGAGCTGGTTCTGACCCGTTCTGATCTGGTTCTGACCTGCTGGTTCTGACCCGCTGATTCTGACCCGCTGGTTCTGATCCGCTGATTCTGACCCGCTGGTTCTGACCTGGTTCTGATCTGGTTCTGACCCGCTGGTTCTGATTTGTTGGTTCTGATCCGCTGGTTCTGACCGGCTGGTTCTGATCCGCTGGTTCTGACCGGCTGGTTCTGATCCGTTCCTTTATAAACTTTGCTCCCTCTGGTTTTGGACGGAATTTTGCTCTTTTCTCTTTTCAGGCTGTTGCTTTGATGCGTAACCGTGGCAACAAGGTGTTGTTTTTGCAGCTGGGAGCTGATTAGCGTCTCCAGAGCTCAGATAACAGCTGAACTTTGACCCCAGAACGAGGAGGAGGAATTCAAAACGTTTCTTCAACGTTTCTCTGCTCGACTTTCTGACATTTCAAGAGGAGCAACAAAAGCAAAGGAGGTGGATCAGCATCCCGGACATGCTACTCTTCTGCCCAAATAAGGAGCTGTTAGCATGTTAGCATGTCTAATCATCAGACTGTCCGTTTATTCAACCCCCAAAACATTTATTAAACCTCAAAATACTGAAGAAATGTTGGAAAACGTCTGAACTGATTAACCTGACATGGAGAAACAGAAATGATTTTATTAATCCTGACTTCAAACAGGAAAAGCTTCGTCTGATTTCAGTAAATACATAAACTCAGATTCAATGAAGTATCTACCCAGGATCCACAGCGGCTCTTTAAACTAACTAGATTATTTTACTCTGATATTTAATTTCTCTTTGGGATTATTGAAATAATCTGGAGCTGAACTGATCTGGATTCCCATCAAGCTGAACGGAGCGAAAAGGTTCAGCGTGGAAATGTTTCAGGTAGCAGGTGGAGGCCCAACGTTTTATTTTAAAACGTTTTCACTGCAGTCAGACCAGAACATCTTAAACATTGAGTTATATGAATGGCTGCATGTGGAGGGAAGAGCGTTGATGATGACGATGCATGCAGAGAACATCTGACCAAATATTAAAACCTGAAATCAGGAACGATGTTTGAGTCAAACGGAGCCGGAAGAAACAAGAAGTTTAAGAGATTAAAATGCTTCTGTGACAAAAACAAGAATCTAATTCAGCTGACCAAACCAAACGGAGGTAAAATGTGTGGATTGTTGTTGTTATTTTCTCATGCTGCCGTTTTTTGTTGTGGGTTTTAAACAGTTTTATTTCGACTGATTAGCAGCAGACCACTGCATGAACGCTTCGTTCTGACCATCGTCCCCTCAGCCTGATTAACGATGAGCCACTGCAGTCAAACATCCACTGTTTTTCACAGAAATATCACTTTTTCTACATAAATAACCTGAATTGAGCGTCAGATCAAAGATTAATTAGCTTCTGTTGCTGCAGCGCTCCTCAGTGTTGAGCTCTCACTTTAAGCAGTTCAAAGGTTTTTAATGCTTTTCTTAATCTGACGGCTGAAACGCGTATCTGACACCAGCAGGTAGAACAGCAGTAGTTTCTGTGTGTGGTTCTACATAAAGCACCTGATCTCATCCGGTCAGCAGCGACGCCTCACGTCCACCAAGAGCAGAGAAAATGTTTCGATTTAGTCCCAAACATCAGCTGGTCGAATGAAATGACATGAAAACAGTTCTGGGATTCGTCCTGCTCTCTGGTGTCCCACAGCAGTACACAACCATCATCCAGGCCTCTGACCAAACCCAACTTTTAATTCACAAAACATAAAAAATAACTGAAACTAAATATTTCACCACTAAGATAACAGAGTTACTAAAAACAGTCATTTCATGCAAATGGGTCGTTGTCACCATGACTACAGATTAATTCAGTCCACATGTGATCTAAGACGATAAACTTCTTATAAATCTGGAGTTGTGTTTTATAGAATCTGTAGTTCAGGTGAACATTTTTCAAAATAAAAGCATCCTCTTGAGGATCTTCAGATAAACTTCCCTTGAGGGTGAGACCAGCTGGCGGCAGTGTGCAGCACAGAGTCCTGACCCGGTTTGGTTTTATACGCCGGGATATTCCAGGCCTGCAGGCAGAACGGCGCCGGCAGCGCAGCCGGCCTCCCTCCCTCTGCTGAAACAGGGTAAAGTTCGCTGGAAGGCAGAACTCAGCCTGATGGCCGATTACTTTCCCTAAACCAGGTTATTCATCTGGACAACCAGAAGCCGACCAAAGCTGCCACAGCCAATAAAGACGCTCGTCTCTCCTCAGCGGTTCTGATTCTGTGGAAACGTGTTGCTGTCAGAGGAAAATATGTTTTTAACATTAATTATAATCGTATAAATGTGGTCATTTCCTCCAGAAGGTGGCGGTAGTGTGCTCCCAGCCCTCCTTGACGATGAAGAAGTTAGCTAACCAGGTTCATTTGGGAAACTTTTTGCTTTTCCTACAGGAACTGATGTAAGATTCTGGACCGTTTGGTACTGATCCGATACCAGATAAATACAGTCCAGTATTGCCAAAGCTTTTCATGATTTAAATTTGATGCATAATCAAACCTCTGACCTTGCAGGTGTTTTTCAGCTGCCGCCCACCTGGATCAGGACGGAGCGAGTTGTCCAGGCAGACAGGAAGCTGCTGAGGGATTCATGCCGGAGCTGCTGGAAGTTCTCTGCAGTTAAAGACTCGTCATGTTTACGGCTCATCTGGACCGGATGACAGCTCAGCGCGGCCATGTTGGGCGGCTGCAAAACTGATGTCAGGATGTTTGATGAAACCAAGAATAAAACATTTTCTACCTAAACTCTCTGGGTCACCATCGCTGCCCCCTTCCTCTCACAGGAAACTGGAAAAGGCTGTCGAATAGCGCCGCCTGGTGCTGGATCATATTTTAATTGTTTTTACATCAATTAAATAAACGTAAACTTTGACCCCACAGAGAGGAGTTTAAAAAGAGGCTTCCAGGGCGCAGAGGGAGAAGGAGGAAGTTCAAACCGTCACTTCCCCTAACATGTCTGACCAGAGTTACAGCAAAAGCAAAGGAGGCGGATTAGCAGAGCTGCTAACAGCTGATGACATCATCATGTTACTGTAGAACACCGTCTGAGCTGCTAGCATGTTAGCATGAGCATACAGCAACAGTCAGAGGCCTGTTCAGATTCGTTGTGATACTGACTGCTACAGGAGCTCCTTCCTGCCCACAGCATCACCGTCAACAGGTGACGAGTTATTAACCTTTAACCTCCATCTATCCAACCAGGACAGGCTCATCTCTCCCACTCTGGAGTAAATCAAGTATTTTTAAATGGAGTCATCCGTTAAAATCACAGTTTTCTTGTTTCTGCTGTGATTAATTAGTCTGGAGAGCGCTGGCCACTGCAGCTGACGTCCTGCACTTTGTGGCTCCATTTCCCATCAGGCATCAATTATTTCAGTGTAAACAGTCATTTGTAAAGTGATAGTGGTGTCAGTGAAAATGAGAGCTAATTAGATTAGCCAAACTTTCCTAATGACTGTATTTGCTCGTCTCTCTGCGGCAGCTGGATGAGTTTAAGGCTGGATTAGGAGAATTTAGCAACCGTCAGAATAAACTTCCTGACTCAGCAGTTTTCTCCTCTGCTGGGTGACTAAAAGAAAAACAAACACTGAAAAAGTTTCCAAAGTGTTTCCCTTTAAAGTGTCACTGTGAGAGGCGGCTGTCTGTCTCAGCTTTCATTCAAAGCGTTCTGCTGAACTGCAGCCGTGAAGAGGACTCAGGACTCCTTCACAGAAATGAGACAAATCCCTCAAAGCTCGATGGTTTGGCCTAAATACTGAGCCGGATTAAAACTGCTCATTTCTGCTGCAATAATTAAGTGACTGGATATTATGACAGACGTAACAATCTGGGGTCAGTTTAATGGAGAGAGCTGAAGAGGTTCTTAAAAAGAGATTTTCTCTGCCGGATAAATAAGACAAATTAAAAACTTCACTCCACTTTCTCTGCCTTGAACACCAGATTATGGATTATTATTGAAGCACATTATTGGTCCCATCATAGAAGCTACAGTTGGTGAATGAATGTAGGACAGTTTTCCAGTCACAGCTCATGAAATCTTGACCTGCCTTAAATGTTTCATGCAGGTGAAACACCGAGACAGGCCTCCAGCCCACCAGGGGGCGACAGAGAGACCAACAGCACAGACATCCATCCACACACTGAAGAGCCCGACGAGGACGGAATGAAGTCGGACTGTCGATGCGACGTCACGAGGTTCCAAGACGTTTGTTTTCATGAATCCTTCACAGTTCAGTGAAACCGTCCAGCTGCAGTAACGTCATGACGTTTGGTTTAAACGCAGAGAGGAACGACGTATCCCAAAGTTTCCAAAGAGTCTGCAGTCTGAACGCCCATGTCGCATTTTACCCGACTTTACATCAACGTGAGACATGCGTCAAAATTCAGCAGCAGAAGAAGCAGGGCGGCCATCTTTACTGCCGTAAATGGAACGCCGGGCGGCCATCTTTACTGCCTTAAACGGAGTGCCGGGCGGCCATCTTTACTGCCGTAAATGGAACGCCGGGCGGCCATCTTTACTGCCTTAAACGGAGTGCCGGGCGGCCATCTTTACTGCCGTAAATGGAACGCCGGGCGGCCATCTTTACTGCCTTAAACGGAGTGCCGGGCGGCCATCTTTACTGCTGTAAACGGAGCGCCGAGCGCCCATCTTTACTGCCGTAAACGGAGCGCCAGGCGGCCATCTTTAATGCCGTAAACGGAGCGCCGGGCGGTCATCTTTACTGCCGTAAACGGAGCGCTGGGCGGCCATCTTCACTGCCGTAAACGGAGCGCCGGGCGGCCATCTTTACTACCGTAAACGGAGCGCCGGGCGGCCATCTTTACTGCTGTAAACGGAGCGCCGCGCGGCCATCTTTACTGCTGTAAACGGAGCGCTGGGCGGCCATCTTTACTGCCGTAAACGGAGCGCTGGGCAGCCATCTTTACTGCTGTAAACGGAGCGCCGCGCGGCCATCTTTACTGCTGTAAACGGAGCGCCGCGCGGCCATCTTTACTGCCGTATTCTGAATATTCTGGGGCCTGACTGACTTCTGACCACAAGGATTTTCAAACATGCTGAAGAGAAACTGCCCAACATGTCTCAGTCATTTCCTTTATCCTGAAACCATTGTGCTTCCTGACTTTACATTGTGATTAATGGTGTCAAAATCGATTGTAAAATCAATGAAAACTTGGATTCTCTCACCAATGTACCCATAACAACTGTAGCTTAAAACATAGAAAGGTCCAAGGGGTGTAAATACTTTCCCAATCCACCGTAGCACCCTGACCCTTGATTAGTCATTTCCCAGTTCTGTGGGAACATGAATAAAATCCCAGCATTTCTGAGCTCAAAGCGTCACTCGAATAATTGGAACAGAGCTGAGATCCTGAGGGTCAAGTGGTGAATTTACCACCAGCTACGCTGAAATTCTGCTAAAGCAGCATGAAAACGTCTTTCCTTCCCGTCTCCTCTGGAGCTTTAATCCCATCTGAAGGAGACGGAGCGCAAACAGATTTAAAAACTCCAGCAGCTGCAGGCGCCACACGGCTCACCTGGTCACTGCAGCCATTATTCCTCACAACAACCTGAGAAATGAAAACAGTGAGTTTGTTTCTGTCTGGACATCCTGGAACTATCAGGGAATGTTTTCATGTTTCTGCACCATTTGGATGTCCGACACGCTGTGATGCAGAGCTCTGATGGGTGAGCATCAGCTGTTTTCTCTCAATGAAATATTTCACATAAATGATAAAACCACAAACACCTGAGCAGAAAAACTGTTTTCATGACTTTAATTTAATCTGTGAAGAGAATAAATCCCAGAACTCATCAGGTCTGGGTGGAGCAGTCATCACACCTGCTGACCGACTCTGTGATTCAGACACTTTGGACGATTCTCCATCAAATCAATCACATTTAGGTCCAGACTTTGACTAGACCACAGTTGTTTTTCTCGTTGGACGTAGATGAACTTCCTGTTGCCAGAGCAGAAAATCTTCCTCACTTAATGAATCCCTGACCATGATACTGCCACCGCCATGTTTGACTTCAGGCTTTGTGGGAATCCTTCTGGATCGATCAGCTCGTGTTGCTTTCTAAGGTCTTTGAACGGCTTCATGTTGAAATGACTTTTCATGCAGTGATTTCAATAAATGAAGTGAAACGTGTTTTTATTTTAATTTATATTAAAGTTTTTTATTTTATTGCAAAACACCAGGATGAGGAACAACAGACAACAAATGTATTTTCATATATTGTGAAGAAAAGACAAGAACACCTGGAAGTTAGGAGGCTTTTAACAGAAACAAAATGTTTTTTTATTTTTCAGATCTTTAAATTGTTTGTCGTGTTTGATGGAGGATCAGATGTTGGATCGCTATGGCGACGGGTGTCACATAAAACCTGCAGAACCAGGCTGCTTCACGTACTTTACATGACTCCTCTGTGTGTCCAGATCGTTAATCTTTAATGATTTATTTAAAGGGCCAGCCGCATTAATTAGCCTGGCAGGTAAACATTTAGCCACACAGGCTCATTTCTGTCTGCACTTCTCCTCAGGCTCATGTTATAAAACCCACATCATTAATAAAATAAAGAACATTGGAAATTAATCTCAAACCTGAGATAATCATTTATGTAAATGGAGAACATGATCTGATATGAAAACACAGAATTATTCATAAAGAGCTTTACAAGAGGCTTTTAGGTTCTTATGATAATTCAGAAAACCAGGAAACATTAAAACAGAGTCTGAGGATCAGAGCAGCACTTAAATCCTTGTGACGTCCTTCATAATGTGTTGTAATAAAAACAGCTTTAACAGTGAAAGTGTGAGGGAGCAGCAGGCTGTCAGCGGCTGGAGGCCGAGCCGATAACAAGCTGCGAACGAGAGCAAAACTAAAACTGTCTGACATTTTTGTTAAGGACAACTTTCCCCTACAATCACTGCTGCTCCAAAGCTGCAGAAGGTCTTTATTTCCCCCCTAATAAACCGTCAGACAGGAAAGTTTCACACTTTGGTTTGGAACAAAGTGGCTCTTCAGCAGTTCATCATGTGGAGCAGAAAAACAACAAGGAGCCAAACTGCTGGTTTCTGATTGGCCGCAAAGCTTCCTGTCATCTGACGGCTTTTCTGCTGCTTCTGCTTTTAATAGAAAAATTAAACGCAGCTCATCAGCAGTGTTGTCATGCCAACCATTACTTTTCCAAAATTAGAAAAATTACGTGGTTGAATCCAGCTCACACTTATTTATTCAAGGAATTTTCTATAAACACAATTTAAATCAGGCCTTGAGGCAAAGATTGCACCTGCAGTTATGGGAAATATTGTTTTAAATATATTTGCTTCTGTTCAGCCTGATCAACAAACCTAAACCGTTTACTGTGGAAAGAGAGCAATGCATTCTGGGTACAGGATGAACATGGTCTGCTGACAGCATCACAGGGGAGAAGGAAACGGATCGGTCCTCACCACTTCAAAATAAGAGCATGCACATAAACGACAGACGTTGAATTTCACTTAACTGGAAGTTTACAAAAAACAGAAAGTAGATTAATTATAATGAATCAGGAAAAATCAATTTAGAGGAAGCTAAATATGGTAAATGTTTTCAAAGTTCACAAAGCTAAACAGAGAATGAGCTAATGTGCTAATGTTAGCGCATTAGCAGCAGTGTGTTCACCACTGAGGAAGAGATGATTATTCATCCTGCTGTTCGTTTTCACACGTCTAACCTGACAGCAGCTCTGGCTCAGTTAAAGTAAGCAGCTGATCACACAGTTTAGAAACTATTTTTATTCATTAATCGTTTATAAATGTAGTGTTTGTTTAGCTTTCTTTGGGAAATGTTAGTTTGTTCCAGCTGCTCAGGAAACATCAGGAAACATCAGGAAACATCAGGACTGCTGAAGCCGTTGCTGTGAAATAGCAACGGCTCTTTTATTGGAGCAGAGATTTTATTTTATTAGCGTTTGAAGCAGTGGGAGCAAAAACAGCCTTTGATGGCTCTTCAGTTCTCCATGGTTTATATGGTCCCTGTTTGCATTTTCAGGCCCAAGTCTGAAACAGAGACGAGCTTCACAAAGTGAACATGAAGTCGGTCTGAAAGCCAATGAAGGAGGTCATTAGTTTCTCATCTTGTAGAGTGGAAGTGCTGTGTAAGTACACATGCTAAGAGGCCGACCGGCACAGAAGCACAAAGATGTTATTGTAGCTCACAGAGCATCTAATGGCCTCCTGTAGTGATGAAGGTGACGTTTGAAATGAGAGCTGCTTCTGTAACCCAGTTAAAGTTAATGAGCTGCGAAACTCTGAGACCTTCCTGTGACGATCGGCTTCAGCCACACAAACCGCAGATGCAACAGCAGACAGGTGAATCAGACAAATACATGGAGTAAAAAGATGAAATACTTTAGCTGAGACTCTCTAGTACCTGTGGCTCACGTTGTTTTACCTGCCAATAAATAAAAAGGGCAACAAGAGAACCGACTCCAGGTAACATCTCTGGTGTTCCCAAACACAGAGTAACAGGGAAACCCGTCCATCCATCCGTCCGTCCGTCCATAAGATCCTCGCCCTCCTCTGACTTCAGAACCGTTTCCTCGGACTCAGACCAGCTGACTCCATCCATCCATCCACCAGAACCGCAGCGACCTGCTTTGGGCTGCAGGTTCAGCTCTGCATGCTCAGCGGGTCGAGAGGCGGCCCGCTGGGAACGGGCTCCACTTTGTGCCAACAATGTGAACACAACTCTTATTAAAATAAAATTTAAAGCAAATTCAAATCCCTTCAACAAATCATGCAGATTCCATAAATCCAGCAGAAAATGAGAGGATCAGGAGATCATCCCCATTTAGGCACCAAACACGTGTTGCTCATCTTTACCTGAACTCAAAGTGCAGGAACCATTCTGTCTGCTGCTGAGCCTGCAGAATGAGATGTTTCACTTTAAAGCCGTGATGCAGCCGACCAGGTCAGGGGTCAGACCAGGTCAGGGGTCAGAGGTGAGTAAAGCTGTGATGTAGCCGACCAGGTCAGGGGTCAGACCAGGTCAGGGGTCAGACCAGGTCAGGGGTCAGAGGTGAGTAAAGCTGCGATGTATCAGACCAGGTCAGGGGTCAGACCAGGTCAGGGGTCAGACCAGGTCAGGGGTCAGAGGTGAGTGAAACTGGTCCGTTCAGAGCTCTAGCTGGTTGCTTCCTGTTTGAAGAGGCGGATCTTACCTGATGCTCTGAACCTCCAGTATGTCTGGGTCTGAGGCGTTGAGTGACGCCACGAAGCTGCCCACTGGGACGTTCTCCATCCTGGTGACCAGCAGGGGGTCCGGGAAGAAGACGGGTCCCTCATTGATGTCCTCCACTGTGACGTGGACGGTTGCCGTGGAGCTGGGACCGTAGCCAACGTCGGGAACTAAAGGGTCCTCGTTCTCCACCCTGATGAGAAGCGTGTGGAACGCCGTGGTCTCGTAGTCCAGAGGCTGAAGAGGAGGAGCGACGAAGAACGACGAGGTTTAAACGATGAGGTTTGGTTGTTAGCCGTGAGTTCAGAGACACTGGAGTCGTCTCACCTGGACCACTGACAGCATTCCTTCGTTGTTGTCTGGGTTGGTTTGGACCTCGAAGCTCTGCTTGGGGTCTCCGCTGATGATGGAGTACAGGGCTCGCCACGCGGCCGTGGCCGGGTCGTCCCGGTCGTCCACCGTCAGGTTGACCACGACGCCTCGGGAGCCCTCATGCACACGAGCCTCAAACTGACGACAGAGAGACAAACATGAGGGAGAGGAAAACCACGGACAAACTCCACTGGACCTGGAGGCCTGGTTCTGGTTCTGGTTCTGGTTGTGACGATGCTGGCTGGGACACGGATTTCAGAAGAAACAATATGAAAACTGGCATTACAGAGAATATTACATGGTGTCTGAAGCAGAGAAATGCTGGAATCAATCAAACATTATTTAAAATTCTTCATCACAGAAAGAGAGAGGAACAAAATCATCATTTCATCTGGATGAAAAAATGAACTTTTCCTGCTGTGTGGATGAAATGTGCATGAGACGAGACAGGGTTTATTTAATCCAACTGTGTTTATTTAATCCAAGAGTTTTTATTTAATCCAAGAGTTTTTATTTAATCCAAAAGTGTTTATTTAATCCAAGAGTTTTTATTTAATCCAACTGTTTATTTAATCCACAAGTTTTTATTTAATCCAACTGTGTTTATTTAATCCAAAAGTGTTTATTTAATCCAAGAGTTTTTATTTAATCCAACTGTGTTTATTTAATCCAAAAGTGTTTATTTAATCCAAGAGTTTTTATTTAATCCAAGAGTTTTTATTTAATCCAACTGTTTATTTAATCCAAGAGTTTTTATTTAATCCAACTGTGTTTATTTAATCCAAGAGTTTTTATTTAATCCAACAGCGTTTATTTAATCCAACAGCGTTTATTTAATCCAACAGCGTTTATTTAATCCAACAGCGTTTATTTAATCCAACAGCGTTTATTTAATCCAACAGGGTTTATTTAATCCAACAGGTGTTCATTGGATGAAGTGTGTGGAAAGCTGATGACAAAGTAATTATTATTGTTTACCATCTTGGTCTGAATGTTAAATGCTGTGTGAAGCTCGTGGTTCTCTGGCATCAGAGTTGGATGTTCCAAGCATTTAGCATGCTGAGGTGAGTAAATCCTGATCAATGCAGACAGAATGTCTCCACAGTTTAACATTAATATCTGATGATCAATAAGATCATCTTTGTAGCTCATGAATATATTTGTGTAATCCAATCAGTGACGCACACTGGATGAGTTTCTATAAAGGTTTGTAAAACGCAGCTTTTATTTTGATAGTCCACTTCTGGTTACCAGCAGGTGAATTTGAATATTAGCTGTGAGATTAATATTTAGTTTGTAAACTAAATATTTGGACTGAAACTGTGACATTAATAAATGAATTATTAACACGGTGATTTAGAAAAATGAACCCTATTTTTTTTTGCTATGACTAAATAATCACAATTATTGTGTTAATTTTTGACTGTAACTGTAGCGACGCAGAGCGTTTACATGCGTTAGCAGCTGCTAATCAGCTTGGATGATTTGGACATTAATAATCATTAATATTTCACAGAGAGAAATAACTTTTTACATTACTTGTACATGTTTAGCTTTTTGTTCAGACTTTCCTCTTTAAGCTACAGACTTGTCTGAATGTCAAACTTTAATAGACAGAAAAATGGAAAATATGTGAGATTTTCTGGAGTGAAATCCAGGAAAAGCCTTCAGTGTAGCTTTAATTCCCTGGACAATACACACATCAACCCACAGCTAAATAAACAACTATTCACACCAGAGTCCTTACAGTGCATCTCATTTATTCCTCAGTGTCAATCACTTCCCACCTCGCTGCTCATTGTTGGCGGCGCCTCAGTCAGATTCCTATCGCTGCGTCTGCCAGGCTCCCACTAAACACCACATTGTGATCAGGCACAAGCAATTCTGTCAGCATGTCTGCATGTGAGTGTGAGTGTGTGTGTCAGAGCCATTATTGTGTCAGAGCTTACAGCGTAATCTTTCAGACACAGAACAGTCTGTTTAAGGATCGCGTTGGTCCGGCCCAGATTACTGTCTCCTGTCAGCCTCAGCATTGTTGTTCCACAGATTAGCCTCTTACTGCTTTACACTTCCCTGCTCTGTGCATTTATCTGAAGAGAGACAAACATTGATTTCTCCTCTTCTCTTTCTTTGCCACCTTCCCTGTTCATCGAAAGCTTGTTAAAAAAACACTCTGAGCCACTTCCAGTCATTTAGGCCAGAGGATGGGACGTGTGGTCCCTCAGCGAGGAGCTGGATGATCCTTTGGTCCTGCAGGCCTGAGCAGAGCTGCTGCTCTACAACATGATCTAAATGTTAAGGCATCTAAAACTCACTGCTAACGAGGGAAACAGCATGGATGCAGAACAATGCAGCTCACTGACTGAGGGCTGATGTTTGGACTCAAACATTAGAAGCTGTAACTTATCCTGAACAAAGTGGAGGTTCACTCTTCAAATTCATATTTTCAGCAGGTTATTTATTCATTTATGAATATTTAATTAGCAAGATAAATAATTAGCTAATTTTCAAATTCACTTCCCAATAAGCAGAACCGGACTACCAAAATAAAAGCTGAGTCTCCTGAACACCAACTCCTGCTTTCAAATGGCTTCATGTCACTTCTTCACCATCGATTCTTCACCATCGATTCTTTTCCTCAACAAACGACGAGTCGCTTCATTCACACGATTACCGATGGAAACAGGACGGATCAGCATCAAAGGATTCAATCTCAGCTTTTATTGTGGTAGTCCAATTCTGCTGATCAGGAAGTAAATTTGAATATTAGTTCAATATTCAGCTGAGAGCTAAACTGTAAATGCTTGACTTTATAAACTCCCATCATTTATGGGTTGGCAGCAGTGAAAACATTGAGTTTTTCACAATGGCAGCAAAATGCTTAACATGTAACAGCTGTAGTCTGAGCCGCGGGACGAGTCCAGTGTTCACACACACACACACACACACACACACACACACACACACACACACACACACACACACAGAGCTTCAGTAGCTTCCCAGACGGCCAGCCTGGTCCAATCATGCGGTGCAGCCATGCGGATGGGGGGAACCTGCTCTGTGTGCTGCAGCCTCTGCCCTGCTGCTGATAAGCCCCAATTCCTCCTGCAGCACAAAGCGCCCAGTCACCTGAAAGACTGGGAGGAAATGACTAACGACTAATCAGAGCACCTGGCCTGGAAAGACTTGAACACATTAAGAAGAGAGAAGAAAGAGCTGGTTGGTGGAGTTCGGAGGCAGGACCAGAGCTTTTGGACCGACTTTTATCACCGTTTCTGGTTTGTTTGCAACACACCTGAAGAAGGCAGGAAACGCCAGCAGAGGCTTCAGGGAAAGAGAGGAAACTTACTTCCACTCAAATCAGCCTCTTTATTTCTACCTGACCCGACATTAACCGGGTCCTCTGACCCGCGATCCGGACAGTGGAGGTTTGCTGCATGAGGGCTAGACGAGGCAGCATGACACACACAGCATGACACACACACAGGGCCTGGTTTCCATATGGTGTGGGGACTACTAATTTTATCATCACTTGTGGGGACCACACTTTCTAGTGGTTCTAAAAATCCATAAAAAATATTTTACACTATTTATAGCACACACAAAAACACACACACACACACACACACACACACACACACACACACACACACACACACACACACACACACACACACACACACACTGTGGATATTAAAACGTCCCTTATGAAATAAACAGAGTTTTTTGAATCATATTCATTACAAATAAATCAGAAAATTTAAATGTAAGTGATTTAAAATCTGCTTCAGTAATATAAATGGTTGGAGACCTAAAAATTGTTTTACTACAACATATTTTTATTCAAGTAAAAGTAACAAAAGTAAAAAATTACACAGAGTACAGAAAATAATAGCTAAAAGTCAACTCAAGAACTGAGCCAATCATTTAATATTTCAAAATCACATCAGAGGGAGCAAATTATAAAATTATGTGGAAATGTTGGTATTTTAAGGATCAAAATCTAAATAATTCATATGAATAATTACAAAATAAAATCAGACAAAAGTTAAAAAAAAAACAATCCAGTTTCTTTCAATAAAAACGTCTTAAAAAACTGCAGGTTTGTTTGTGTCTGAAGTTTTGGTTCAAACATGTTTGTTTCTCATTCAGTGGGTAGAAAATCCAGAAACTTATTTAAAGAAGAGGAGCAGAAAATGTACAACGCAGTAAAAATACTCTTAAAAGTACTTTTTCTCCATAAAGTTACTTACATGTAAGTAGTTACTGACCACCTCCGTGTAAACGTGTTGTACAATATTTGTTCTGATTAAATGTAATATACTGCTATTCTGAAGTGCAATAAATGAATTATTTATGGGAACGAGGCGTGTCAAATAAAAGGAAACTGAATTTTACAAACAAAAAATCCTGAGTAAGTTATAAATAATGTAGGAAAAAATAAATCTAATAAACCAAAAGTAAAGGAAGCTACATTGTATATTTGATGCATGTCTATTTTGTGAAATAAAATAATCTGTATAATTGAAATCTTTAATTTCTGAACTCTAATCTGTGAACAAGTTTCTGATTTTCCATCAACTATTAAAACAGAAAATGCTGCTGAACTTCTGTCAAGATAAAAACGACTTAAAGTTTGGTTGAGTTTGAGATGCATTTTCTTTGACATCCAGGTCTTTTTAATAAACTGATCAGACAGGAAATGTAGAGGAGTAAAAACAAACATTCAGCTTCATATCAAAACATTTTACTGCCAATAAAACATATGATAAAGAAAAATCGATTAAAACGTGTCAGGATAGAAAACTATTTTTATCCACGTCTCAAAAACTGATGATTCATTTCATTCAAGAGAAAAATAACCCAAAATATTACAAAACCATAAACTGTCATTTTAGGCTCAGATCTGATTGTAAAAGTGAAATGTAACTTTTCTAACTTTTGATTTAGTTAAATTATTAGAAATAATTTAAGTTGGTAGAACGTGTAGCAGTAAAGAAGTTATACTTTAATGATTATTCCCCATGTGACACATAAGCTGCTCATCTGCTTTCAAAACAACTTTAAAATTAACTTACGCTGTTTATGAACAAGAGTTAAATGAATTAGATTAAAATAAAAGAATCGTAAAATAATTTTCACTACTTATTTGGGACAAAATGTTAAAATGTTTTGATTCTGTCCTGGTTTTACACATTTACATGGAGTGTACCACAAATAAGCAATAAAACGTCTATAAATGTGAGACAAACTATTTCATTTTGTATTTTGCTGATGTTCAGTATGTTGTGTCACATTCCGATTTCTGGGATGAATAAAGTTCAACTTATCATAAATAAAAGAACATAAACATAAATCCGCTGATCAACAGATAAAAGTTTAACTTGGTTCTCATTCAGGTTTTCTCTCCAGAGCTACAAAGGTCAGAGGTCACTGGATGATGCAGCAAATGTTTTAATAAATTTATGTTCAGGTCTGGTGGAAAAGCTTCACCTTTCAGAGGCAGCAGCCAATCAGCGGGTTCATGCAGAGTGATCTGAGAGCCTCTGGCTGCAGCCAATCAGCGGGTTCCTCCCCAGACGGAGGTGAAGCGCGTCGAGGCGTTAGGCCTGGCTGAGCGACGCCCAGCAGGCGGCTTTGGAAAATCACCTGAAATTCCATCCGACGCGTTGAAGCGACGACAGAAACGGTCACCAAACAGAAACCTCCCACGCTCCATCCTGACCCCAGAGTCAGATCCATCCCAGCATCCGACTTCTGGCAGCAGCAGCAGCAGGAACACGGAGCTCAACAGCAGATGTAGATGGAGTTATTTCCTGGATGCTGTCAGGTCGGGTTATGAATACAGATGGCGGCTGAGCAGCTGTTCATTTGTCCTAATGGAAACTACTTTGTGACACGTCCCTGCTGCCCCAAACATCGTCCCTGACAGGAACACACATTGTAAGGACCCATCACATTAAACTCCTCTGAAAAGATGTTTGGACAAGAATGGAACCGAGCAATTTACCGTCTGTCTCCCTGAGTTAGCTTGTTCTAACCGTCTCTCTCCGTCTGTCCTGACGAGTTTCTGTCGGTCAGCAAAAAGTCAGAGGAGAAGAAAACCTCTCAGATGCTTCCAGCCTTTCACTCTGGAGTCACAGACATGTTTATGGTTTTTCCTGTAGAGTGGTGGGAGGTTGTCAAGGTTACCAGTTTGCAGAGAAAACTTTCTCTGATTTTCTGCTGTCCTCTTCAATGTGGGGCCCCACAGGGTCAGTTTTAGGCCCCATTCTGCTCTTCTCTTCTTTCCATCACTAAGCAAGATGGAGAGTTTCTCAGTAGACTGTCCAAATGTTTGATCACTTATTTTTTATTTGAAAAGCAAAAACAGAAGTGATGGGCTTTGGTGGCACGTGTGTGTGGTGTGTTATGAGAGCCGTTAGCTGTTAGCCGTTAGCTTCCTGTTTATGAGCTTCCTTCATCTGCTGACCGTCTACTGACCACGCTGTCTCTCTGAGCAACTTTACAATCCATCCAGAGATGGCGGCCATCTTTACTGCTGTAAACAGAGCGCAGCGGCGGCCATCTTTACTGCTGTAAACAGAGCGCAGCGGCGGCCATCTTTACTGCCGTAAACAGAGCGCCGCGGCGGCCATCTTTACTGCTGTAAACAGACCACCGTGGTGGCCATCTTTACTGCTGTAAACACAGCGCCGCGGCGGCCATCTTTACTGTCGTAAACAGAGCGCCGCGGCGGCCATCTTTACTGCTGTAAACAGAACACCGCGGCGGCCATCTTTACTGTCGTAAACAGAGCATCGCGGCGGCCATCTTTACTGCCGTAAACAGAGCGCCATGGCGGCCAACTTCACTGGTACAGAGAGTAAAGATGGCTGCTGCAGGAGCTCTGCTGGGGGACGGCTACGTTCTTTTTCTGCAGGTCACAAACCGTTCTTACAGAAATCTGGTTGCATTTAATTAGTAGAAGGAGCGACCACACAAAAAAATAAATAAAAATCAGCAAAAGATTTGAGCTGAGCATCCAGACCTGATTTAAGAACGTAGAGTCCAGACAAGATGTTAGGCTGATCATCTCTAATCTGGTTGCTCAACTGAAAATATTTAAGCTGAAAATGATTTAATAAATAAAATCCACAAATTAAACAAGAATCCTGGATTTTTAAAAATAAATCTTCATGTTTTAAGCAGCTTTTCTTTTCCTGAATGAGGTTGGTTACATTATGTTTCTATTCCTGAAAGCAGAGCCAGTCTCTCTCCTCTGTCCTTTCAAACCCAAATAAAAACACAAACCTTCACTTTTCACCCTTTGGTTTTAATCCTGCATCCGGTGGAGGTGTCTGCAGATTTAATGAGCTTACCTGTTCACTCTTTCTTTATTTCAGCTGCTTCTGAGCAGCTTGTTTCCTAACATCGAGCCGTGATGAGCCTGACAGCTCTTTACAACGTGACATACCTCATGCTTCTCAGACAGACGTGAAATAAACAAGGCAGAGAAACAGAAGAACCTCAGAGGAGCTGCTAGCATCACAGTTTGAAACATCGCTCAATATGTTACATTAAAAATACATGAGCAGCAAACAGCAGTTTGATCCAGTTAAAGAAATCATTCAGCTCTGAAGAACATGGTGGGATCCGACAGAATAAAACCGATAAATTATGCTTTGTGAATAAATGACAAAAATATAATTTTTTTTAAACAAATTTCAGTGGGAAAGTGAGAAACTCCCACAGCAGATTTATTTATGATGCAGGCATGAGCCAAAAGTAGTATGTAGATTATGAACAATAACAATCATTTGACTTTGCTTTTAAATGAGAAAATGTAAACAACTCATTAAAATAATGAAAATGACAAAAGTAAAATATTTGAACACATTAGTTTTGATTATTACATAGATTTTTAACATGTTCAATTGCATTTTTTCTTCACAAAGGTCCTGAACTGGAACCTTTGTATTTTGTTTCTGGTACACCCATAAATCTGACGCACAGGCTACATCCGCTAACAGCAGCGATGGAAGCAGCTTCTCTTTTCCTGCTGCGGTTTAATTTCTGCTTCCAAACAATCTGATTGGCTGCTGCAAAAGACTGTTGATCTGTTCAAGTTGTGCTAAAAGGAGTTAGCCTGTCTGAAGCTAAGCTAGCCTGAAATAGCATCTAAACGTTAAACATGTAGCAGCTAACGCTAATGCTAGCGTCCACAGTCCACATAAAGAAGCTCCACGAACGATCAGAGAAACTCTGGAAAGACAAATGGATAGAAAAACACTTTGCTCCAATCTGATGAAGAACAGATTAAAAACTAGAAATATCTTTGATATTCAGCTCATATTTCATTATTATCAGTTATCTTATTCTCTGCAGTTCACCTTCCAAACAGTAGGTGATGCTACAGATGCTAAAAACGCATCGCTGCACAGATGGCAGCAGAAGAATCAAAGCTCTCACATCTCAATCTCAATGATTGGCTCACGTTTCTGAACCAATATTAAACTAAGGTTTATGTCTCTTAGTTCAGGACTAATTTTTTAGATCCACTCCAAAGTCACAACTTCTATAAAACAGTTTTTATGAAATGTGTTCAGCAGAAAAGGAAGGCAGTGCTACATGCTCCTCAGAAACATGCTAGCTGCTAAGTTAGCATGTTTCCAGTTAGCATGCTAACTGTTAAATCTAGAAACATGCTAGCTGCTAATTGTAGGCAGTGATCTTTACCTAGCAGCGATCAGTGAGCAGAGCTGATGCAGCTCGTCTCTCATGTCCTCAGTAAACTCAAGCTGTTTGTGTTTCCATCAGTTTCTGCAGAGACTCGGATCAGAAGCTGATGCCCTTCAGTTGTGACCTGCTTATGCTTCACTGTTGCTCTCTATCAAATGATGAAAGTGTACACATATCTAATTATGGATGATGAATAGCTGAACAGAATTAAATAAAACTGAACGTACGAGTGGATTTGATTCATTAGTTCTGTAATACAACAAGTGAAGTTAATTCTGAGTGAAAGTAAAAAATGGCCAATTAAATCAGAAACAGCTTTCCTAAACGTCTTAAAGCTTGGGCATCTCGTTCAGAGATCTGCTCAAAAAATAAACACCAAAAATGATTTCTATAAATCTCAGGAACAACGATTATTGGAATTATTCTGGCATAGAAATAAAGATATGACTGCAGAGTCTATAACTAAATGCACAAAAAATCTGCTCAACTAATACAGTTTATGATATGAATATCTCTTTGAAACTATGCAGTTCCAATCTAGAGATCAGATTAATCGAAATGAATCGATTATTGAAATAATTGTCAACTAATTTAGGAATTATAACTAGCAGCAGAAATGGCTCCTGGTCTTTAAAGAGAAATCCTCCAAAGCTAAAATCCTCCATCTTGTTTCCATCTGGTGAAGAAGGAAGTTGCTCTCAGTGTCTTCAGAGGTTTTTGTGTCGTTTCCTTCAGTGGTTCTTGGTGCAGCGCCCCCACAGGCCAGGAGGGGAACAGGTTGGTTTGACTCAGAGCAGCTGGAGGAGGAGCAGATGTTCTAGTTCCAGTAGAACCGGGTCGACCGGACCACCAGGAGGAAAACACCTTCAGTATGGAACTGGGTCTTGTTGAGATTCAGATGGTTGTTTGTCCTTACGACGAGCCGTTCCTCGCTATGTGAGCTGCTGCCCTGATTCTGGGGTCTCGGTTAAAACAGCGCCCTCTCCAGTCTGCGTTTGGATCATTCTGTTATTTTGTATTTTTGTTTGTCCGGCTGCTCCTCCGTCTCTCCGCGACTTGAATGAATCTCAGAAACAGGGGAGCAGTCATGTAAAGCCTGGACTAATCCGTGGCCCCCGTTAGCTTTCCCTCACTGACACACTGACGTCAACAGGACTATCGCCCCCTGCAGGACAGATGAATCACTGCAACGCGTTTTCTCCTGGTCATCGTCCAAAAGAGGCTGCAGGAAAACTGAGAGGCTGAGAGATACAGAGCAAACCTGAGAGGCAAAAATAATAAGAGAGAGTGAGAGTCCAGGGTGTTTGAATGACAGGAGCGATAAAGTCCATCATGCCGTTGTTATGGGCAGCCGGGGGAAGCAGCATATAAGCCCCGTCAGACATGCTGCAGAATTAGCCGGGAGCCGCGCCGCAGACCAGACACAAGTGGAAATCAGGATATTGGTGGATAAGGAGGAATGAAATAACAGGAGGTGAGACGCATGAAGGGGAAAGGTGCCGAAGTTCGAACATCTGGGTTCTGGTTCTGAATCAGCCGGAACAAAATTCAAGCAACAGCTTTTCTGATTCACTCCCGAGGACAAAATCCCAGAAAACCTGGAGGAAAAACGCAAAGTTCAACAGGAATCAGCGGCGATGACAGATTTCTGAGAGCCTGGTATGAAACACTGTGTAACGTTACGATACTCAGAGCTGATCCGGTTCCCAGATGAGGAGGAGAAAAGGATGAACCCAAACCTGGAAGCAAAACGGAGCCGGAGCGGAAAACTAAACAGAGAATAACTGAAACTAAAACCTTAAAAACCTGCTGGAGGGGCAGAAAATGTTATTATTAATCTTATTTCTTTATTTACTGTCTTTAACACTTTCAGAGTGTTAAAACTCTTTATCTGTTGCTCCTGAATGTCCCTGATAGAATAATAAAGGCTGTTTCTATTCTATTCTTTTTTTTTAATTAACTACTGAGCTAACTTAATGTTAAGTCGTTTAAGTTTCTGAATTTTACACACAAACATTTTTTGTTTAGATATTTGAATTTGATACAGTATAGAAACTTACACAATAAGTTAAAAACATTTCCTCTCTAGACGGTTGAATAGAAAAATGGTTTGTGAATCAAATCGCTGGACACTGAACGGTTTCCTGGCTGCTCAGAGTGATGAGAAGCTGCAGCCGCTGCTGCAGCCGCTGCATCACCTCCGGCCGCTCCAGCATGCTGACGGTCATCAGCAGATCGGACCACAGATCGGCTGAAGGAGCTGAGGGACGGAGCAGGGGCTGCTAAACGGATCTATTCCCAGTGAGGAATGAAAGCATTAAGACGGACACGCTGCGCTCTGCCAGGCCCTGCCGAGCCCTCTGAGCTGGAACATTTTACATCTGAGCCGCGCTCCTTACAAGCTCCCCTGACGCCTCCATGCATCATAGGAGGGCTGCAGGGGCCGGCCGGCCAAACGGCCATGTGTCTTACATCGTGACAACAGCTGTGGGCATTTCCATTAAAAAACACACGGCTCAAGTGGTACAGCTGCACCTCTGGGTGCAGACGGTCTCTGGCTACCAGGCCTCATTCCTTCCTCAC
Organism: Poecilia reticulata; assembly: GCF_904066995.2. Lineage (NCBI taxonomy): Eukaryota > Metazoa > Chordata > Actinopteri > Cyprinodontiformes > Poeciliidae > Poecilia > Poecilia reticulata. The sequence goes on from NC_088835.1 coordinate 31,928,297, forward strand.
CTCCAGCAACAAAACGAAGGGATTAAGAGGGACAAGGAGAAAACAGCAAAATGGACAGATTTCACATGAGGCAGCACAAACGGGCAATAGTTGCCACTTTGTATGAGTTATAATCCCAGCCAGGCCTCTGGGGGAATCAGTTAGCTTGTTAGCATTGTACCTTTTCCTTTAGCTTCTGCTGACTGAACAAACCAGAACAACAAACACCGTTAGTCCAATTCCTGCTCCGAGTCTGCTCATGTTCTGATCCGATCTCCAAACCTCCAGCACAGATGCAACAACCAAGAGCGACGCTTAAAGGCGTCCGTTCATTCCTCCAAGACTTTACGCATCAAGCATGGCATTTCAATATCGTTCCCACAACGTTCCCGCAGTGTTCCCTCAGCATTCCTGCAGTGTTCCCACAATGTTCCTGCAGCGTTCCCCACAACGTTCCCGCAGGGTTCCCACAACGTTCCCGCAGTGTTGCCTCAGCATTCCTGCAGCATTCCCACAACGTTCCCGCAGTGATCCCTCAGCATTCCTGCAGTGTTCCCACAACGTTCCCGCAGTGTTCAAACAACATTCCCACAACATTCCCACAGCATTCCCACAGTGTTCCCTCAGCATTCCTGCAGTGTTCCCTCAGTGTTCCTGCAGCGTTCAAACAACATTCTCACAACGTTCCCAGGGCATTCCCACAGCGTTCCCGCAGTGTTCCCTCGGCATTCCCATAATGTTCTCTCAGCGTTCCCATAGTGTTCCCATAGCGTTCCTGTAGTGGTCTCACAGCGTTCCCATAGTGTTCCCATAGCGTTCCTGTAGTGTTCCCACAGCATTCCCATAATGTTCCCTTAGCATTCCTGCAGTGTTTCCACAACGTTCCCGCAGCGTTCCCACAGCGTTCCTGCAGTGTTCCCTCAGCATTCCCATAATGTTCTCTCAGCGTTCCCGCAGTGTTCCCTCAGCATTCCCATAGCGTTCCTGTAGTGTTCTCACAGCATTCCCATAATGTTCTCACAGCATTCCCATAGCGTTCCCACTCTAGTCCTTTTGACCACGTCACGTTTCGGCTCTGAGTAAATGGACGTTAACTGCCGTCGTCTCCGGTTTCTATAGCACTTCTTTTCTGTCGGGGGATTTTTAACAGAGTGATACCTCTGTATTTAAAAGCTTTGCTGTCAGGAAATCTTTGGAAGTTTTCCAACTCTTTTCAGGAATAAAAATAAAGTTCCTGTTATTAAACATGAACCCATTTTAAAACAAAATGTTTCCAGCAGCTTGAATCTGAAAACAGGAAATAACTGGAGAATAACTCCAAATGATGAATTTAACTGATTCAGATTAAGATTAGGAGCATAAAACATCTGCTCTGATTTATCTGTGATTCTTAAATAATGATGTATTTTAAGATAGAAATAAAAAAAAGTACATGCACAGGTGAGCCTGCAGTTAGCCAATCAGAAGCTTCCAAAGCCATGCATGGTTTTAATTCATTCACAGAGGGAAACTGTATGTAAACTTGTGGTCTGAACTGTGAGCGTAGAGCTGCAGGAAACGTAGAGCTGCAGGAAACGTAGAGCTGCAGGAAACGTAGAGCTGCAGGAAACATAGAGCTGCAGGAAACGTAGAGCTGCAGGAAACGTAGAGCTGCAGGAAACGTAGAGCTGCAGGAAACGTAGAGCTGCAGGAAACGTAGAGCTGAAGGAAACATAGAGCTGCAGGAAACATAGAGCTGCAGGTGTCTCATATTTGTGAACAAAATCTCACATCTTTGCTCCCATTGGACAGAATGCTGGAGGCGGGACAAAGCACAGACCAGGAAGTAAACAAGCTGAGTTTCCATGAACTCCATCCTGAATGTGAACAGCAGCTCATCAGCTTTCATGATGCGATATTTCTAAAAGCTGCTGCAGCTGAATTATTAGTCAGAATCGTCAATATTAG
>NC_088835.1:31937722-32017722 GCF_904066995.2 Poecilia reticulata
ATCCATCCATTCAACATCCATCCATCCATCCATCCATCATCCATCATCCATCATCCATCCATCCATCTGTTCATCCATCCATCCATCCATCCATCCATCCATCCATTCGACATCCATCCATCCATCCATCCATCCATCCATCCATCCATCCATCCATCCATCATCCATCCATCCATCCATCTGTTCATCCATCCATCTGTTCATCCATCCATCCATTCAACATCCATCCATCCATCCATCCATCCATCCATCCATCCATCCATCCATCATCCATCCATCCATCCATCTGTTCATCCATCCATCCATCCATCCATCCATTCAACATCCATCCATCCATCCATCCATCCATCCATCCATCCATCCATCCATCCATCATCCATCATCCATCATCCATCCATCCATCTGTTCATCCATCCATCCATCCATCCATCCATCCATCCATCCATCCATCGTTGCACAAGTTAATCGTAAAACTGTAAAACAGAAAATGAATTAAAAGATAAATTACATATTTAACATCAAACAAAAATAAAACAATGAAAAAATTAAAATGCTATAAATTTAATGTATTTTTAAAATTCCCAATAAATTCTAACTGCCTTTTAAATTCTAATTAAATGCCAACGTGACATCCTGCTGTATAAACATGTAATAAAGTGACGTTGACGTCTGGCTGCTCTCCAGCGGTGAAGCAGAGACGAAGTGAAGACGGTGAACAGGTGTTTCCATCACACCTGCTGCGCCCAACAACACTAGCAGATGGTGCTGCACAGACCTGTGAGTTTATTAACTTCATGCACACAATCACACACCAGTGCACACGTGTCAGCTCTGCAGCGCTCCAACACACACACACACACACACACACACACACACACACACACACACACACACCTGAGCGATGTTGTGGCCTCCAGCTGCAGCGCGGCGCGGCTCGGGGAGAGCTGCGGTCTCTCTGCTGTCTCAACACATGGAGCGCGGACTCCTCCAGCGGCTGACAACGTCTTAATGAGCGTTTCCAAAGTCTCAACTCAATTATAAAGTCTCCGGAACCGCCTGGCCTGGAAGGAGGCTGCAGAGCGGGGGAGGCAGCCGGGAGATTGTCCTCCAGGTGTTAAAAACTTCTGGCAGATTCTGATAGAGATCCTTCCTTCAGACGTGAGGATTTGTCAGAAAACGCCTGACTGAACCTGTTAGCAGCTGCACCTTCACAGTCGGTGGAAATAACTCTTTTTAATATTTTAACAGAACCTTCCTCCTTGTTCACACCCCTGGGTAGGAAGTCGAAGAATCCTTCTATTAAATTTATCTCTTAATGGCAGCAGCACAATCTAACAGGGAAAAATGTTGAAAAACCAAATTAGCAAAACTCAACTGAGAAGAAATTCCTGACAGACAGAAAATGAATTCAACGTTTGGCTGGCAGGAATATCATTAAACATTGTTCATAACTATACAAGACAACATTTATTTAAGGACAGTGGTTAATTATGAACCATGTTTAAAGAATGGATACATTATGAAGGTGATTTTCAATGAAAAAGATCAGTTTTATTCCCACAAAGAGAAAGAAGACTTTTTATTTTGTTTGGTTGAAATGGAGGGAAATGTAAAAGATGTGACCTCTGACCCCGAGGATCTGACTACACAGACATTGTTGTTAATTTCAATCAATTAATTACATAGATTATGACGGATAGCATATTGTTTTTAATATGCAGAAGTCCAGCGCTGGAACCTTTGTGTTCATGTGTTTCTGGTACACGCCTAAACCTGTCGGACCGCTACGTCGGCTAACAGCAGCCATGGAGCGGCTTCTCCGGCGCCGCCTGGCCTGAAAGGAGGCTGCAGAGCGGGAGGAGCCTCCGGGCTTCATTGCTGCTTCACATCCTTCTGATTGGACGCTGGGAAAAACTACCGCTGTGTTCAAGTTGTGCTACAACAAGTTAGCCTGTGAGCGAAGCTAGGCTAGCGTAAAATAGCATCGCAATGCTAAGCATGTAGCTTTACTGTTGAGTTAGTTATTCAATCATTTAGCAACAAAAATGGTTTAGAGTAGAAAATGTTGCTTTTTGTTGCTTCTTCCCACAAACTAACAGATCATCTTTTCGCATTGCTTGTAGATACTTTGCTTTTTTAGAGGTCAGGTTTTGTCTTTAACCGACAGCGACGGATAGAAAAATGTACCGTATGTTAAATAAATGGTTCACTATGAACTTCCTGCAGTTAAAGACCCAACAGGAACGTAATATTTAAGGAGAAGATGGAGGAAAACAGTCCGTTTCCTCCCTGGAAGAGAGAAAAGACGAGTTTCACTGGTTGAAATGGAGGGAAGCTAACGGCCGGAGAACTAAGAGCAGCCCGACACGCAGACTCCACCGGCTCCGAGGAAAGATGTAATATTATAATATGGCTCCTTTGTTCTGCCGGAGCGCCGGCTGTTCTTCAGGCCTCTTTTCAAACCGTCATTATAATGAAGACAGGCGTTAAAAGCCTGAGGAAAAATCCACCAGAAGTTACATGAAGAATCAACTCATTCATTCATTAATGCTTCATCTGCTTTATATTTCTACACCTCACTGATTTCCTCTGGTTAAAATTCAAACCATTAAATCAACGTTTCATATCAATAAACGGCATGTTTAAGATCTCAAATCAGCCTTTTTCCATCGTCCAATCACGTTCCGTCCTTCGCATCACATGCTTTCAGCGTATGAAATATTATATGTACTATAAGAAAACAAACAGGACAAGTTTTGTTCTGATAAGTGAAACATTTGGGTTTGTTTTCCATCAATCGTCTGAAAAGCAGCAGCAGCCCTGATATTCATAAAAACTCAAAGCATTAATAGCTGAAACACAAATATGTGTTTTGTGGAACCAAAATATTGACTGATAAATTTATCATGATAAATTTATCAATAAACGACACAAAAGACATAAAAAATCTGAGTGGAAAAACAGCAGCGCAGACAAATCAGTGGAGAAACAGAAAACCAGGAGAAACAGGAAGAGGTGGAGACGGATGAGCTACAGGTGAGATAATCAGGTGACGAGGAACAGCTGCTGCTGGCGGCATGGAGGGAGCCAACACCATGGATTTATGGAATATTAATAACAAAGAAAGGCACTGACCCAAAATAAATGCACAAATAAAGAAGAGAGTAAACTCAGAAACCAAAAAATAGCAAGAAAAAACGAATAAATAAAATCTAAGAAAATAAATAAACATCAAAGAAATGCTGAAAGTTTCCTCCAGGATGTTCAGGTTTCACTCCGTCTGTCATCACATCACCTGTGACAGCAGGATGCTAATGCTGTCGCCATGGTTACCGCTGTTGCTTGTTAGCTAATGCCAGGAATAAACCCAACCCGGTTTCATTTCACTCAGACGTTGTGCTCATTGTTTCTTTCCACATATTTAGAATAAAACTTTATATTCAGAGCAGAAAGAGGCGAAGAGAGTTTGGATGAGAGCAGCTGGACGGAGAGGCTCAGACCTGATGGAAACATTTTCATCTTGCAGGAAGAACCATCAGAGTGCTGAGTGACTGGACTGGCTCTGGTTCTGTTTCTCCTGACCAGCATCCGGACCGACTCTCCTGTCGTCCGTTTACAAATTCATCCTCCTAATGAGGAAATGTCTGAGAGAAATGCACTGATTGAGTTAAAGATGTAAAACACAGTTTGGTGTTTGTGTTGCTCCTCATGCATGTTGTGCAGAGGAAACCTGTGGACGGACATCCAAACATCTATTTTCTCAGAATTCATTTTGATGCTTGTTTCATCTGTAATCTGCATCTGAAGCAAACCGGCAGCAGCTCAGCGTTTTTCTGCTGACGCTGCAGAACAAACTGACATGTTTCTGCTACACGTCTCACATTTTGGTTCAACTCACCTGTGGAATAAATATTCATCTTCATGAGCAAAAACACGGCTGGTGAAATTTTTCACATTTATTATAAACATTTTGTTATACAGAAAAATTATAATATTCTACATGCTATGATGTTCAACCCAACATTTAAAAATAAATCAAATCATGAATAAATGCTGCTTTAAATTCCAAATGAAGCTAAAATTAGATGAAGCATCAAATCGAACATCTAAAGGCTTTAAAATACGGATTATATTTGAAATAAAGATATTTTATCTCATGTTTGAAACTATTCATAGCCTGCTCTGCTCTGAGTCGCTGCGTCCAAAATCATCCCTGAGGAATCGATTCCAGCAGACGAAAAACTGGGCCATGCCTTGACCTTTGACCCCGGCGCTCTGTCCTCCTCCCTGGTGAATTTCCGCTCCAGCACCGAATGTTCCAGGAATTTCAGAAGTGCATTAAAACTGGGGCAGCAGCAGGAAACGAGGAATCAAACCCACAACCTTTCTGTGAGAAAAGTCTGATGAACTGGGAGAAGCTGCACAGTAAACAGTCTGTTCAGTTTCCTGTTGCTTCATCAAACTGCGCCGCAGCATCACGACTCAGAACAAGTCCAGTTTCTGCCAGACGTTCAGGAAAATGTTTTCTCTTCATCCAGATGCCGTTCATGCCTCAATAACGCTGTTTTTCTGGTTCAGGTATTCATCACCAGCTGCACTGTCCAAACACGTCACACACACACACACACACGCAGCAATGCTTTTTTTGGTTTTGTTGGCTCTACTGGCCTTTATTTGAAAATAGTTCGACAGGAAAGAGGGCAATCAGAGAGGAGGAAGACATGCAGCAAATGTCACCAGGCAGCAAATGTCACCAGGCCGGGAATCGAACCTGCGACCACTGGCATGAGGACTAGGGCCTCAGTACGTGGGTAGTGCTTTGCCCCTGCGCCACCACAATGTTGTATTTCTGATGGTTTTCTTCCTCTCACATAAAACGGTGAGTCATCAGTAAAGTTTCTGGTGTTTTCTGTAATTTCATGGTTTCTCCTTAAACAGTCGAACAAAAACTTAAAGCTAATGAACAATTCTTTCTTTCAGTTGTTAAGATGAAATCAAGTTGCATCAAATGGTTTAATCAAAGCCCGTTTCTTTGCTATTTGTTATCTGAGACTTGGAGCCGTGGCGGTAAAAGTGAAATTAAAGAAGAAGAAAATTAATTATCCATTGTGTCGGGATCAGAGAGCGCCCGCCGCTCGGAAACAAAGGATCTAAACGCTCACTTCATGTTCCGCTGGAAAGACGGACGAGTCGAGTTCAAGAGTCTGGCTGCACTGATTTCAGCTCCTCTGCAGAGAACAAGATGAATAGCTCAAATAATCCAGCTGGAAAGAGTCGCTACAAATTACAGAGCGATTCAACATCCATTCATCTGAAACATCTCCCGCTCGCCCGGCTGAAGCTCAAAGCCAGACTGGTTCTCGTCCTGCTTCCTGTGTCCAGGCTGAGCTGCAGCCAGTTCACAGCAGGTCCTCTCCTCTCCGTTTGCTCCCAGAAGCTCGTCCTTCCACTAAATTCACATATTTTCTGTCTCTGAAGTTAGAAACCAAATGCTTCTGTTTCTCTCACAGCTGTTAGCAGCCATGATGGAAATTATGAAGGAGATTCATGGCTTCCATCAATAACCACCTGCTGCAGATTTAATAGCTGCACATAAATTACACACTGGCAGCAGCGCTGAGTCTCTCCTGGGATTACAGAGAATATCCAGCTGAAAGTAGACATGGCCTCCAAACTGGCAGCTCTCAAACACTCACACACACACACACACACACACACACACACACACACACACGCACACGCACACACACGCGCACACACACACACACACACACACACACACACACGCACAGCCCCGCACACACACGCACACACACGCGCACACACACACACACACACGCACACACACGCGCACACACGCACACACATCTCTGGGCAGGAGTACAATCTCATTAGCATCTTAGCACACAGAACCCAGAGGAACCGTCTCTGGGTTAGCGCTAGCTAGCAGCTTCTGGGAGGAAAAGGAAACTTTCATCCACATTACAGGGATGAAAGTTTCAAAACCGTCCAGGGAACGAACAGAACGAACAAAAAGAACAAAAAGAACGAAAAGAACGAACGAGTGAGTGAGTCTGCAGGTTGGACTGGTGGGTCCATGCAGGGCGGTCAGTGTTTGTGTAGCTGAGTTCATTTTATTTTATTTTTTCTGATGAACCTTCTCAAAACACCTTTTTGTTGAATTTACATGTTTGTTGTCGCCTTTGCACTGCGGTTGGTTATTTCTGTTTTACACTGTTTTTATTTTTGGTTCCTAATGTGGCCCCAAATCCATCCTCATTTCTATGTATATTTGTTTTTTCTCATTTTTTGAATTGTATTTTATTTTGGTGGAGAAGCTTTTATTGTCTTGCTTCCTGTTTCCGTGTCACATCCTGTCTTCTGTTTGCTCATTAAAATATTCAAAATGTAAAACTCATGAGTTGTTTAACTTTGTGATGTTTAGCTCATCACCGTTGTGGGTTTTTCATTCCCACGTTGGTGACATTTATCCAGTTTACCGAGCCAACATGGTTATTTCTGTAATATCTGGGCTAATAAGTGACCTTCATCACCGCTGGAGGTCAACGCCATGCAGGACGACGGGCAGATAATGTTTGTATCAATAAACTTATTCCAGATCACCATTTGTTTCCAACATTTTAGCATAAATGTCACAAATAAACCAAAAAGTTTATCATTGCTGCAGATTATCTCAGATTCTCCCGTCTTGAAGCTGATTCAGAGCTTAAACTGCCACGTATCAGCGTGACTTTGATATTAGTAAAGTATTTTTAAAGGAGGTAAAAAAACAGTAATCTAAATATAATTGAACATAGTTATGTGTCATTATCTGAAAATGTTCCTCTGGTTTATATTATTTTCACTGTGGACCAATTAATCCAGAAAATATTACAGATTAAAAGTGACCTTCTGCAGATTATGATTAGAAAATGGAAAAATACTTAAATTATACTTATTAAAGCAGATACCAAACATCTGATTTAGTCATTTCATACATGAAATGTTTAAACCTGCAAAGATCTGAAATGATCAACAACCTGAAAATCATCAAATATTTAATATAGAGAAAGAAAATGTGTTAAATTTAGATCAGATTCCACATTTATCTCCTTCAGGATCAAATCAGATGGTTGTTTCACCAAAGTCTGTTCACTTCTTAACAAACTGAATTTGTACTTTCATAAAGTTTTTAGCTCACAATAATCATGAGTTTGGTGAGAAACGTTTCAGCCACGTTGGTTTTGAACATCTGAAGCCGTTTCTGCGAGGAAACAGCAGAAAAACCTTAAACTGGGTTACATTCATGAGCCCAGCAGGACAGAACTGGTACCAGTTACTGGAGTTTTACCTCAAAAGGTTTTGACCTTTATGTTAACAGCATTCCAGCTAAATCTGCAGGATTTTCAATTATTCCTGTTTTTATCACTGTGTTTTGGCTGAAAAGCGTCCAGACTGCAGCCGTCCACTCTGACCTTTAACAGCCATGAGGCATCGTGTCCGTTTCAGCGGCTAGCCGCAGTCCTGCGCCGCTCCAGACCTTTACCGCCGGCTGAACACAGTGAATATGATTATCTCATAAATCCTGGAAAAAATTAAAGCCAGAACACAACATGGAGAGGAAGATAAAACACAAAACAAATAAATTTCACATCTTAAACTTCTATTCATTAGATTTTTCTGAAGCTTTTAAGAGTCACAGTCAGAAAGAAAAATGTATGAAAACCAGATAGTGACCAGTTGAAGAGAAATATCAGCATTTCTGCCTACAACATGACAAACTTCTGACCAATCACAGCCCACCTCTGGAGGGAACGCTGAAGCTCATTGGCTCTGCCACAGCTTGGCTCCACCCACCAGTTTCTTTGCCCCGCCCACTGTTTTATTGGCTCCGCCCACTGTTCCTGACGCTGTTTTGTGACCTTTGAACCCGGTGAAGTTCACATTCAGCTCCGTCTTCCTGGGAATTCAGTTAAAAGCCGGTTGATTCTCTCTTTTTTGTTGTTGTTCTACTTCCTGCGCAGGCGTACGCTCAGGAACCGTCTCCATGGCGACGTCACGATGTCCTGCGTCGTTATGAAATGGAGGTTGACCAACCGCTGAAATCCTCCATCTTGTTTCCATCTGGTGAAACAGGAAGTTGCTCTCAGCGTCTTCAGAGGTTTTTGTGTCGTTTCCTTCAGTGGTTCTTGGTGCAGCGCCCCCACAGGCCAGGAGGGGAACAGGTTGGTTTGACTCAGAGCCACAGCAGCTGGAGGTGGAGCAGATGTTCTGGTTCCAGTAGAACCGGGTCGACTATCAGAGGGAAAAATATCCTCTAAATAAAGTAAGAAAGAAGTTTAAGCCGAGTTAAAAGAGATGATAACAGCAGATACTCTGTAGCTCTTCAGTTCACCTCATTTCCTTCCTGCTCCAAGGTGGGGGTCATGCTCTGCAGCGATGATCATATTTATATCACCTCATCATGACCAATTAGTGGCGGGATGAAGCTGCTGCAGCACGGTGTCCTGGGGGTAATTGGGGTCAAGGCTGCGGTGGGCGCCAGCAGGAAGCAGCGGCCGGCCTAATCCAATCAGCATCCATCAGGCCACGCTCTAATCGCAGCGTTTACCCAGCAGTTAGACGTTATTAGGACTGCAGCCGATCCTTAACACGGCTGGCTCCGGTCCGGGAGGAACACGGATCCGCTCCGCGTGTGACAGCATGGCGGTCGTCTGAGTTAAGAGCAGTCATCAGTCTGAGTCAGAGCCATCAAAGCCCATCTGGGAGGTGTGTGTGTGGATGACTACACACACACACACACACACACACCAGTCAGGCTCCTCCAGTGCAGAGCCCAGGTGTTCCTGTTAAAGTGTTAATTAGATTAGCAGAGATCAAACCGGCGGCGTTCGCTGGGGAGCGAAAGGTGGCAGCGGCGCCCCGCATGGCCGCCGGCTCCAAACGCGCCTCGTCATCCACCAATTAGGACTAATTAATCACTTCTTCTCTGCTCACTTCGTCTGTGGGAAGCGGCCTGGTGTGATGCTCAGACCGGTTATTTACTGCTGAACGAGGTCACATGGTGTCATATTTACACCAATAATCAATAAATAATCACATCTGATCCCAGACGACTGGAGAATCCCACAGAAACTTACAGGTTAAAAGGCTGAACTGGTCAAACTGGTCCCAGTTTGACCAGTTCTGTGATGGATCTGTGATGAGCGGCACCAGAACCAACGAAGAAGACCAGCTGGAACCTCAGCAGGTCATTTTTGGATCACCAAACATTTTTTATCTGATGTTATGTTTATTTCTGAGAAATTATTTTGGGTTATTATTAAAAATGAGACCTAAATGTTTTAGTTCCTGTTCAATTTTTCATCAGTTGTTTCCAAGGGAACAGCGGTGACTCAGAGACGCTGCTGGCCCTTTAAATCAGCCTTTACTGAAATGAAGCTAAAAAAGAAGTAAAGCTGCAGAAAGTTTGGTGGAAGGATTCTCCGACTCTTTCTCTACAGGATAGAGACTCACAGCATCCAGACTCAATCTCAGTGGGTTTTTCTCTCTTCTACCAGGTCCAGAACCAACCGGGTCCAGAACCAACCAGAATCAACAGAGGATCCAGGAAATCTTTGTTTTTATTTTCTTTGAAGCAGTAACAGTGACACAGGCAGTAAAACCTGCTCAGATGTAATTTATATCAAAGGAACAGCAAACACGACTCAAGCCTGCATCCTGAGCCACACATCAAATAAAAACAGTAGAATAATTTATTCCAGGTGAATAATCCATGTTTACCACAGATCCAATGATTTCCGGTTCTTCCCTGGGAATTCTCTAAATGCATCTCATCTGCTCCAGCTGGAAACCCGACATCATTGTTGCTTTGAGGAATTTTCATCAGGAAAGAACGGCACGAAGCCAAACCCTCTTCAGCAACTTCTTTGGAATTAATTACAGCTTCTCCACAGTAAATATTAATCATCCAGTCTTTTGTCGTCTGAAATGTCTCCGTCTCTCGGGGGACGGCTTGTTGTCTCCGTGGCGCTCTGGGCCAGGCGGGCTGAGCCGACACCGGCGCCGATCAGCTGAAACGGGGACAGCTTGCTTATAATTGCTGGAAAATGTCAGCACAGTTGATTCTGAGTGATTTATATGACTGCAAAGAAAAGGTAGAGCTGATGAGAGCAGGATCAACGAGACTCATGCAGACGAATGCAGCCGCCTCTTCCTCTGCAGGGAGACATGGACCAGGAAGACCTGATCAACCAGACATCCAATAACCAATCATGATCATCCAATAACAAATCATGATCATCCAATAACAAAACATGATCATCTAATAATCATGATCATCTAGGCTGTTATTATCTGGTAAACTTCTCACCCCTGGAGAACCAAGTCCATTCCGGTCTGTTCTGTTCTGAACAGGAAGTAGAGCCAGTTCCAAACTGTCAGTGTTTCTTTAGTTTATACACCAAATATTTCAGTGGACTTGAAATAAGACAAAACTCTAAAGGAAGATCTAGGATGTCACTTCACCAACTCCTTAATATTGATTATAAAAGTCTTTTTTCACTCATAACCAGACATTTTCCCACGTCATGAGGAAACAATCTGCCGGTCGGTAGACTTTTTTCTGATCTTGTGTTTTCTGGGCGGTGAGTGTTTTTTCCAGCAGCCATTGTACAGCCGAGTTTGCTTCAGAACCGGGTCCAGCCAAACCCGGCTGATGCTGTGAGTGGATCAGTTAAAGTCTCCATGACGGCCCAGCAGCTGCTGACCTGCCCCACTGCGTTTCTCAGGCGCCTGTTCAACTCGTGGCTTTGGAAAGGCTCTTCTGGTCCGTCAGCATCTGCATGGCGCCGAATGCAGCTGCAGCCGGACCGGCGCTCAGGAAGGCTCCTCACGTCCGCCAGCGCCGAGCCGCACGACAATCCGGCCGCACAGACACTCCCATTCTTCAGCCGGATTGATTCTCCTCATGCTGACAATCCGACTCATCAATATTCAGCTTCACATCGGCCAAAAATAGCAGCAGCATGCTGGGCTCTCCGAGAGCCGTCCTGTTATAAATAGACTCAGACTTCAGATCTTCCCTCTGCATGTGGAAACATCTGAACCGCCGTGTTCCCTGGTTTTACACGGGTCGTTTCAGGTGAAGGAGCTCAGATTTCCCACAGGGGAAAGTTTGGCAGAGAATCAATGACACATTATTCATTAAAATGGATTTATTTCCACCAGATATCAGCTGGAATCATGAATAAACTTTAAGATTTGCCCGGGCCTGCAGCTGCACTGCCACCGTTTCTCCACATCAGCCGACTGTTAAGGGATGGATGTGATGATGCGTTCACTGAACCCGGCTGATAGTCTGTTTTAATTAGCACAACCTAGAAAACACTCGGTTAGTTTCTCCCCCTCAGAAAACCTCGATCTGTTCTGCTTTGATCAAAATCTGAAATGTTTCAGATCATCAAAGGAACCTGATGGCAGCAAAACTAATTTAAGATCTAAAATGTATTTAATTCAGAAAAACTAGATTTTTTTAAATGACATTTTTTGAATCGTCCTGCTGCAGACAGGGAGGATCTCCAGTAGCAGTCAGTCTTGCAACAAATGTAAAGAGGCTTCTGACTGAAGACTGTAGCTCTATGGCAGAGTAATGAGCATGCTAGCATGCTAGCATGCGGCAGCAGAGGTTTCATAGTAACATGATGACATCATCAGCTGTTAGCAGCTCTGCTAATCCTTCTCCTTTGCTTTGGCTTTGTCGTGTCAGACGGTTTGAACTTCCTCTTCTCTCCATTTCAACTCCTCTTGGTTTTGGGGTCAAAATTCCTGCTCTGTTTGAGATGTGGGGATACAACGCTATCTTGTTGCCATGGTTACGCATTAAAACTGTCATAAAGTAAAAAATCCAAAATCAGAAACACTATTTTAGATTTTTCCAGCAGAACCAAACCCTAAACCCAGCTTCCAACATGGCGGCGCTGCAGATCCAACATGGCGGCACCGCAGATCCAACATGGCGGCGCTAGAGATCCAACATGGCGGCACCGCAGATCCAACATGGCGGCGCTGCAGATCCAACATGGCAGCACCGCAGATCCAACATGGCGGCGCTAGAGATCCAACATGGCGGCGCTAGAGATCCAACATGGCGGCTCTAGAGATCCAACATGGCGGCGCTAGAGATCAAACATGGCGGCGCTGCAGATCCAACATGGCGGCTCTAGAGATCCAACATGGCGGCGCTGCAGATCCAACATGGCAGCGCTGCAGATCCAACATGGCGGCGCTGCAGATCCAACATGGCAGCACCGCAGATCCAACATGGCGGCGCTAGAGATCCAACATGGCGGCGCTAGAGATCCAACATGGCGGCTCTAGAGATCCAACATGGCGGCGCTAGAGATCCAACATGGCGGCGCTGCAGATCCAACATGGCGGCTCTAGAGATCCAACATGGCGGCGCTGCAGATCCAACATGGCAGCGCTAGAGATCCAACATGGCGGCGCTAGAGATCCAACATGGCAGCGCTAAAGATCCAACATGGCGGCACCGCAGATCCAACATGGCGGCGCTAGAGATCTAACATGGCGGCGCTCCAGATCCAACATGGCGGCTCTAGAGATCCAACATGGCGGCGCTGCAGATCCAACATGGCAGCGCTAGAGATCCAACATGGCGGCGCTGCAGATCCAACATGGCGGCGCTAGAGATCCAACATGGCGGCACCGCAGATCCAACATGGCGGCGCTGCAGATCCTACATGGCGGCACTGCAGATCCTACATGGCGGCACCGCAGATCCAACATGGCGGCGCTGCAGATCCAACATGGCGGCGCTAGAGATCCAACATGGCGGCGCTGCAGATCCAACATGGCGGCTCTAGAGATCCAACATGGCGGCACCGCAGATCCAACATGGCGGCGCTGCAGATCCTACATGGCGGCACTGCAGATCCAACATGGCGGCACTGCAGATCCAACATGGCGGCGCTGCAGATCCAACATGGCGGCACTGCAGATCCTACATGGCGGCGCTAGAGATCCAACATGGCGGTTCATTCCTCCAGGGTCGTTTAATGAATCTCTGCTGCTCTTATCTGGATCTTCACAGCAGCTCAGATAAAATAAAACTCACAGAAAAACATATTAAGTTTTCAGTTTTTCTTCCTCGCAGGGATTTAATTCAAAGCCAAACTGGGTTATGTTTCCTCCTCTGAGAGGATGTAAGCTTCTGAATTGGACCTGTTTAAATCTCCATAATCCTTGACACAGAAATTAAACAATGTCTGATGAGTGAAGTCACAGTCCTGCCGTCTATCATCCTGCTGCAGTCAGACGAGACGGAGAGGAAAACCTGATCAACGCAGAAACTTTAATAGTTTCATTTCTCAGATCAACCGTGTCTTCTTCTCTTACTGTTCATTACATTTTCAGATTTCCTCCTGACGTTCATGTCAGGAACGTCGGCCCCCCTGATCCCCCCGCTGGGAGGGGCCGCCGGGGGGCCGGGGAGCCGCTGGGGGGCGGGGGAGCCCCTGGGGGCCGGGAGGGGCCGCCGGGGAGCTGCTGGGGGGCCCCTGGGGGCCCGAGCTAAGAGCTGCTCTATGCACATAATGACAGCACCGCCTCACCTGGACCTGCCTGACGGCTTCACTTCCACTTAGCAGACACGTTTCCTTCCAGGCAGCCGGCGCCATCTCACCCTAATTATCCCGCCCTCGACCTCAGCGCCTCTCCTGCGGTCGCTCTCAGGTCTCTCTCCTCCAACGCCTCCTCCTCGCTGCTGCCCTTTCCAAACCTCCTCAGGACTCGGAACGAGCCTCAACTCTTGACTCCCGGAGATAAATCCTGAATTTTGAAAAGGTCTGCTGTTTCTTTTCTGTTTGCAGAACCATTAAAATGAGCGAGTATCAAAGAGCTGTAAATGTTTAGACTGTCTGTCTGTCTGGAGGTCCAGATCCTCACAAAGCAACATTTTACCTTCAACATAAAGATACGGTCAGAAATTTAATCAATATTTATTACAGACTCCATTTTCTTCCAGTTTGATCTTCTGTCTGCAGAGAATCCACGTCCGAGTGTGAATTAGATTAAGATTATTAATATGACTGAAGATTATTACTGTGTTTGTGTCTATGATGGACTGGTGACCCCTGAGGGTGACCTCTCAGGGTGTGACCTCAGGATGACCCCTCAGGATGACCCCTCAGGGTGACCTCAGGATGACCCCTCAGGGTGCGACCTCAGGGTGCGACCTCAGGATGACCCCTTAGGATGACCCCTCAGGATGACCCCTCAGGGTAACCTCAGGATGACCCCTCAGGGTGCGACCTCAGGGTGCGACCTCAGGATGACCCCTCAGGATGACCCCTCAGGATGACCCCTCAGGATGACCTCTCAGGATGACCCCTCAGGGTGCGACCTCAGGTCACCCTGATTTCTGATCAGAAAGATTATGAAATGAATATCATAATCCTAGGAATTGAACTGAACCAAAGATTTGTAGACGTTTATAAACCAGGTTCTCTTGACGCCAGTCGTTCAAACTCAGCGTCTCTTTGCAGAATTTAATTTGAACTTTGACCCTGGAGGACGTTTCAGCCAGAGAACTTTATTGAAAACTATCTAAAACTTTGCTTTTTGCATCGTCTTTATCCTCACAGTAGATCAAACCTCGTCTGTCCAGAAACTCGACTTATTGCACATTTTGTCCCGAGTTTTAATTTGAGGCCAAAATGGTTTACAGATGTTATGTTTTTATTTAAATGAAGCAAACGTGATTTAAGTTTTGGCTCTACAATCATCTAAACATTGCTTGGCTACAAATAATGTAAATACTGAATGCTCAGTTTGTTATTGTGCATTTAAAAAGTTTCTATCATTTTTGTCCAGTGAAAACTTTTAATGATGATGATGATGCAGCTTCGCTGGATCCTGAACAAACGGACATAAATGACAGACGTGATTCGTTCAGGCGACAGATCTGATGTTCCTTTGAGACGCTTTAAACAGTTTGGGATGTGATTTAACTGGGAAAGGACGTGAGATGTTTGTGCTGAAATGTATGGAAAAACTGGAAACTTGATCCATCAGAGGGAAAATTATTTTTTTTACAAAACTAAACAAAATATTTTCTTTTCTTTCAAAGACCAATCAAAACACTGAAGAATAATCCCACAAACTTCTTCCTGATTATCCGTCTGCGTGGAAAACCCTTTAGATCTGATCCGACTTCTATTTTTACGCGCAGCATCGTTAGAGTTTCATCTCTTCTGCGTTTTAATGATCAAACTTTGGTTTCCAGATATTCTTTAATTTGTTTGTTCTCCCTGCTGCTCTCGTTTCCAGTCCTGGTGAAAATAATTCACTTGTTCTGGTTTTCCATTGACTGTTTCTGTTGGAGCTCAATTAAATCAAAAAGCAACAGAAAAACAGACTCGTGATGCTCATGTTTACCCTGAGCCCCCCCCATCGCCGCCGGCGCCACGGCGCCCCCTGGGGCTCAATTTATCTGGAGGAACTGCAGCTTAAAAAAATAAAAACTGTGATTGACATCTCTAACCTTCATTGGAGTGTAATCTTCATCTTTAGCACCCAGAGATCTAATTAATTAGGGAGAATCTCATTTCCTCACTAATGCAACTGGACATGAGCATGACAGAGGAGGAGGAGGAAGAGGAGGAGGAAGAGGAAGAGGAGGAAGAGCTTCACGCCGCCATGCAGACGCTGCAGCTTCATGGCGCACGGCCTGCTGACTCTTCCCTGCGATGCTGCGTTTCTGCTGCAGCCACCATGGACGTGTGAAAGGACTGCGGCGCAAACAGCCTTCGTCTCAGAGTCGTTTCCAACAAACTGGCTCTGAAGCAGGAAAACGGTTTAAATGAGTTTCACCGTAAACTCCAACCGGATGCTACGCGAAGCAAACATCAGCGCCCGGCATCTGGAGCCGGAACAGACGCCCAGAACCAGAACCAGAACCAGAACCAGGTCATAAACATAACCAAACAATAACCAAAAGGTCTCTATGCTCTGTGTTCATAGCAAACATGAGTCGTCTAGTTTAAATTTCCAGTTTTACTGGAAAAGTTGCAGGTTTATGAAGAGCAAAGAGATTTTTAAATGTCAGCCTGAGTCGAGTTTCTTTGATATGAAGATGATTATTTCTGTAAGATTCATGAAAACTGAAATAAACGACAGAAAGTTCAACGTTTCCAGGAGCAGAAACATGTTTGGTTTTCACAGGAAATGGAAACTTACAGATTTTGGCACCGTTGAGAAGACAGATTGATTCTGCCTGAGCTCAGAGGAAGATTTACTTTATCAGACTGTAATATTTAATATTCTGTTTGATTTGTGTTTTTAATTGGGCTGTTTGACTTGTTTTTAAATGTTTTGTAGAACATAAACTGAGGCTCCATGTTGAAGGTAGTTTTAAATAAAATAAATATAATAATGTGTTTACAGTGATAAAAAACACAATCATGAGAAAAATGGCAGATTTATTTATTTCTGTCTTCAGATTCAGAAGTTTACATACGTCTAGTGACTCATGTCAGGAAGTGCAGCAGAAATATCTCAGTCCTGTCTGAGATTTGATCCTGATGTAAATCAATGAGAAGATGAAGGTTATCAATCTCCTCTCCATCAGAGCTCCGATTACAAAACGGAGGATTTCTCAGGATAAACAGGAAGTTTAATTGTCATCCTCACAGCGATCGACGTTCAGCTGGAAGCTCCCGTCGCTGAGAGACCAACAACACAAACGTCTCCCATGATCAACGCCTCGTTATGGTGAAATAATCTCTCTGACAAAACTGAAGGTCAACAACACACAGATCCACAGATGAGAGAATCAGAGAAAACCAGAGAAAACCAGAGAAAACCAGTGTTCCAGGATGAAAACCAGACATTTTCTCTCCTTTCTGAGCCTCAGGCTGGATCATAATTACAGAAAGTCATATCAGACTAATTAGAATATTTAAAAATGTTTAACAGAAAAGCTGACTGCTTTGTTTTTCTGCATTTTCTCCTTCAGGTCTACAAAGAACCTGAACTGATGGCAAAATCAGCAACATTTCAATTCAAAAACCGTTTTGCTGCTAAATTATAAATGTCAATATGAGCTCAGCACCAGATATATTTATAGTTTTTAATCTGTTCTCCAGTCATCAGGTGGAGCAAAATGTTTTTCTCTGGTCATTCATGGAGCTTCTTTAGGAATCTGAACTGGGGATGCTAACATTAGCGTTAGCTGCTACAAGTTTAGCATTTAGATGCTATGTAGCGTAGCATTTAGGCTAGAAGCAGAAATGAACCCAGTTGGTCAAGAGGAGACAAATGTTCCAGCTTGGAAAAACTGACTTATTGTGTTTAAATGTTAATGTGTTAAAATCTACATAATGAATTGCACTTCTCGATCTAAAAGCCGTTACTTTTTCCCCAACGCTGCTTTTCTGTGAATTCTTCCTCAACCAGCAGGGGGCTCTGTAGCAGGAAATCAATCATTGGAAGTCAAAATTGGAAATCAAAGAAGAAAGTGCTGATTTTCATTTAGAACAAGCACATGCTAGCAGCAGGCACGTCGGAGAAATGTTTTCAAACTCAAACCACCTCATCATGGAAACACAAAGAAGTTCATATGACGCAGCTTTTAAGTTGAGGGCTGAAGATCTGGAGCTGCTGCAGCTCAGCTCAGCGTGAACGAATCCATGGTTCGGCTTTGGAGACGAGACTTGTGAAAAACCGAGAGCGGCGGAGATACCAGTGGCTTACAGCCCGGTGCGCCCTATAGTCCAGAAAATACGGTAATCAGAATTAACACATTAAAGTCCCAGCCTTATTAGAATAAATGTTAAATGGACTTATATACAGCTTTTACGATCATTTTGACACTAGAGTCGCATTCACCCATTCACAAACGTTAAGTGCCTTGGCCAGGGGCACATCAGCATGAGGAAGGTGGAATCGAACCTGTGACCTTCTGATCACAGGACGACTGCTCTAACCACAGAGCCAGAATATTAAAAAATAAACTGTTAAAAAAAATAAACCCCAGGTGCGTACACCTGCCCCCCCGCACCCCCCATGGTGCTTACACCTGACCCCCCCAAACCAGGTGCTTACACATGTCCCCCACCCCAGGTGTGTACACCTGCCGCCCCCCCCAACCCAGGTGCTTACACCTGCCCCCCTCAGGTTTTTACACCTGCCCCCCCCCCCCCCCCAGCTTCTTACCCCTGCCCCCCCCCCCCCAGGTTCTTACACCTGCCCCCCCTCGCCGGCCTGATGAACGTCTTCACGCCGCCGCTCCTCCCAGACCAGAGAATCTCCACCTGCTCGTCTCCTCACACCTTTCCAATCTCCACATCATAATTGGTGAATAAATGGCTGTTTATAAACTGAAGTGTACATCAAAATCTGCGGTAATGAAATCTTATCAATGTTTTCCGTGCGCTGAATTATTTGCATATAAATTACATAATATATTAAGTCTCTCCGGCCGGCCTCTACCTGGGAGGAGTAAATATTTCCGCTCTGCTTTGTCTCGTCGGCGCGACACCAGGAAACGAGATGCTAATTGAAGAGAGGAGAGCATCTTTATGTGAAGACTGACATTCAATTATGTTTGTGGGGATCAGATTAGGTGGCGGCCCCAGAAATGTTTGAAAGCAACATTTTGCGGAGCGGCAACTCCGGAGGCGGCTGTAGTCTGAATAGCCGAGGCGGCAGGAGCAGCGTCGCTACGACCCGCCGGTAATTGGATGTCCACAGTGAAGTGTTGACAGGAGTGGCAGACGAGGCTGACAGAAACAAAGAGAGGTGGACGGAGAGGCGGGAAGGCAAAGGAGAAACCAGTATAAACAAGAAATCGATGTGAAGAAGAGGCCGGCGAGGAGGATGAAGGAGCCGGAGGAGATCACAGCGTTTGTTCCTGGGTGGGAAGCTGGCCGCGTTTCAGTCATCAGTCATTCAGCTCACAGGCCAAACAAGCCATTACACACGATGAGCTTCCTTATCGGCTCGGCGCCATCAGCAGGCCGCCGCCAAGGTCGCTCAGGTCACCCAGCAGCCATAATTACCTCCATTTCATCTGCATTTATACCGACGCAGCGCAAACAGATGACAGAACATAAACATGTTTACAGTGCAGACGACTGGAAATGATCTGATCTGCACTCACAAGATTGATTACAGCTCAGAAACGCAACAGGAAGTGGATTAGAGGCGAACTCAGAAAAACACACAGTCACCTTCAGGAGCAAAACCCCACTGGAGCTTTGTGATGTCACACCCACACACCTGATGACATCACAGATCACCTGATCGCAGCAGGCCGCCGCCACCGGCTCCGGCTCCAGCCGACCAGAACTGAAACCAGGCGCTGAATGGACTTAAATAGATTAGAAAAGCTGCTGTTCATCCGGCAGTCAGGAAACAGGATCCTTCCATCGCTGCACTTAAACTGCATTTATTTTCCTCTTCCTGTAGAGACGCCACTCTCTGGGCTCAGAATGTTCTGATGGTCTCTCTGCAAGGCGCTTGTTGTTGTTCAGGGATGTAGTGAAGATCAGATCACATGACCAGGAACAGCAGAGCTGGAGGAAGTTTGGGAGTTTCTGCAGTGAGGAACGTCTGTCTGCATCTGGGAGAACGGCTCAGTAAGTGACTTCACTGTTTCATCAGATTTACTTCCTGTTTCATCAGAGATACTTCCTGTTTCATCAGATATACTTCCTGTTTCCTGTTTCATCAGATTTACTTCCTGTTTCATCAGATTTACTTCCTGTTTCATCAGATTTACTTCCTGTTTCATCAGATATACTTCCACTTTCCTGTTTCATCAGATATACTTCCTGTTTCATCAGATTTACTTCCTGTTTCATCAGATATACTTCCTGTTTCCTGTTTCATCAGATTTACTTCCTGTTTAATCAGATTTACTTCCTGCTTCCTGTTTCATCAGATTTACTTCCTGTTTCATCACAGAAGAAGCTGAGAGTCTCATTCCCAGCTTCTTCATCAGGGAGAAAATCTCTTGACGTCAGTCTGTGGTGTGATCAGACCAACAGTTTTCATGGCAACTGCTTCAGCAAATCGTGCACTGTAGCGCCGCCCTTTGGGTAAAAGAATGAACAATTTGTGTCCAGGATGTGTGGGGTCTGCAGAGCCGTTAGCCGAATATTTCCTGCTGAGAAAAGTGAAATATTCAGCCAGAATAACTCAACAGAGTTTAACTGTCAGCAGCACATTTGCATATTTGATCAACTTCACCAGAGAAGCTGAATGTGGGGTTATAATCTGCCAGATTAAACCTGTTCAATAAGCCCAGGATGAACACGGCGCTGAGTCAAACTGAACCAGAACCGCGTCACGTTTTCCTGATATTGGATTTCTAACGACCCACTCCTGAAAATATTCAGAATTATAAAACCACAATATCCCACAGAGGATTTTAAATGATCTCTATTTACTCGTTACTAACCCCCCCCCCCTCCCGCTCCCCCCCCCACGTCAGACAACAGGTGAGGGTTTTAGTGACGTCTGATTTTAATGGCTTCCTGTAAACGATAACGACTCTCCTTGATCTTTCTGAGCTCATAAAGCTAAACTCATCAGAGTAGAAATATTAGCTGTCAAACACGCTGCCTCGCATCGATCCGACCGCGGGGTAAAATCAGCCGGGCGGGGGCAGAGCAGGGAGGGGGGGAGTAAATGTGCATATTAGGAAGGGTTTTAGTCGGGTGGAGAAAACCGTAAAGGAGCTTCAGCTGATTTCTGTGACAAAATTGATTTTCCAATCTTCTTTAGATTGCTTTCCTGTTCCTGGTTCAGGTGTCGACACTCAGAGCTCCACCTGAATTATGTCAGGCCAGTTTCTACAACATATTCCACACAAACGGTTTCACTTCTTCTGGTGTGAAGCGTTACTTTTCCTCCGTCGCAGTGAAACAGTGATGGCCGTCATGTTGGAGTGAACTTCACGATGAGCTGAACTCAGAGAGTCTCAGTCCAGGAATTATTGATTAAATCAGGAATAAATCGCTGAAACTCCGAAGAAGTTTGAGACGATCCGTCCAGGAAACAAGATATGAACGAATCACACACACACACAGACACACACACACACACACACACACACACACACACACACACACACGCACGCACGCACGCACGCACACACACACACACACACACACACACACACACACACACACACACACACACACACACACACACACACACACACACACACACACACTTCAGGTGTTTTTGGGTTTCTTTCTGGAAGCTCCTCCTGGTTTTACTGGGATTTTGTTCCATTCATCCAGACAGAACCAGAGAAACTGGGTCGGGTTTATGGATCCGGAAATGTTTCTCTGGGTCGTGGTCACAGCCCGACATGGAGCAAATAAAGTTATTTCTGTAATTCTAACATGAAAACGTGAAAAGTTTAAGCTGCTTTAAGACAAAGTTCTGTTTTTACAGTGCATGTCTCTGTGCTGTTCCCTGATAACCAACGCGGCGCTGCAGCTCCACATGCCGCCTCCCATCAAACGGAGCTGGCGGTTCTGATTACATCTCATTTCATTGTACTTTTAATCAATTACTCCTCCATTAAGCGGTTTGCGGCGGCTCAGAGATTGGCTCATCAGGCCACTTAGCCGCCATGCTTGCAGCAGTTCCGGATGGCGGGTTTTCAGCCGGGCTTGTTGGACAGCACCAGGACCGACAGTGTATCACCTCAATTAAAGCGTTCGCTAAATGTCTGACAACAGCTAATATTCCTCTTCCACCAGCGAACCCAATCGATGTTCTGGCATTCGTCACCCTGCCAGAAAAGCAATCACGCCGCCGTCTCGCTCCGGTTAGACGGCAAAATGGAGAGACGCTCGTCTGGCTCACACAAACACACACACCTGATCCAGACACACACACGCCGCTCTGCTGGCGGCCAGACGAGCCGCAGAACGACAAACATAAAAAGGTTAGCTGTCGGCGCCGTCCGTCTGACCGCCGTCCAAACTCACACTGGTCAGACTGGGAGCGCTGGGCCGACTCACCTCCCTGTCCAGTAACGACGGAGAAATGACGGTGACGATGTCGCCTTTCTCTGCGTCGATGTAGAACATGTTGGGCGAAGGTTTGTCCGGCGACTGCCTGACGATGTTGTAGCGCAGCACGGCGTTGTCGGTGTTGGGGTCGTCTGCGTCGAACGCCGTCATGGTCATCACCGTGGTTCCTGAGGGAAACGCAGAGACACGCAGGACATCAAACGGCTTGTCTCCAGAGGAGACAGCAGAAGGAGAAGAAACGCTGGAGGATCCAACACCTTACTGGGCGAGTTTTAAAGGAACAATGTTTAAATCCAGCTAAACAAACAGCTGGTTGTACAGGAAAATCTGAAAAAAGAAAGAATCTTTTTCAAGAGGAAACAGGAGAATGCCAGAAAAAACCAGACGAAACAGGAGAAAACCAGAGGAAACAGGAGAAAACCAGAGGAAACAGGAGAAACCAGAGGAAACCAGAGGAAATCAGAGGAAACAGGAGAAAACCAGAGGAAATCAGAGGAAACAGGAGAAAACCAGAAAAAACCAGAGGAAACAGGAGAAAACCAGAGGAAACCAGAGGAAACAGGAGAAAACCAGAGGAAACAGGAGAAAACCAGAGGAAACAGGAGAAAACCAGAGGAAACAGGAGAATACCAGAGGAAACAGGAGAAAACCAGAGGAAACAGGAGAAAACCAGAGGAAACAGGAGAAAACCAGAGGAAACAGGAGAAAACCAGAGGAAACAGGAGAAACCAGAGGAAACCAGAGGAAATCAGAGGAAACAGGAGAAAACCAGAGGAAATCAGAGGAAACAGGAGAAAACCAGAGGAAATCAGAGGAAACAGGAGAGAGGAATTAGCAACAGCTGCAGGGCGATGGGAGGTCATGTGACCAGCGAGTCCTGATTTTCCATCTTCCACAGCGACGGACGCTTCAGGACTGATGCAGCATCACTTATTAAAATGTTCCAGGCTCAAGATTAACTATGTGAAAGGCCTGGTTATAAAAATGAGAGAAAATGTTGACATCCCATCATATCCTGGTAAAACTATAAAGTTTATTCTTAGATGTTATAGGAGTGAATGATTGGCTGATCTGGTTTCAAACCGTTTCCTACTTTATTTCACTTTAAACTGTCTTAACTCAGGTAACGGCAGTGAGGCTCACCTGTCCGCTGAACGAGTTCAATGTGTCACGTTAAAACAGCAACAAAACCTTTTCATCTGGGAAAAAATGGAAAAGACCCAAAACCAGTTTATCAAAACTGGGAATAAACCAAACCAGTTCATCAGGAGGGGATTTACTGATGAGGAGAATCAGTACAGAGTCCTCACAGCCAGAGGAAACACACACACACACACACACGCACACACACACGCACACACACACACACACACACACACACACACACACACACACACACACACACACACACACACACACACGCGCACACACACACACACACACACACACACGCGCACACACACACACACACACACACACACACACACACACGCACACACACACACACACCCACACACGCGCACACACACACACACACACACACACACACACACACACACACACACACACACACACACACACACACAGGGCTGGGCTATCTGTGTGTGATCTGGTCGGTTCTCGCTGAGTCAGCGGCTCATTTATAAATCAAAACCAGAATTATTAGATTCAGTTTTATAAAAATATGACAGGATAAGAAAAGACTTTACATTTATATGATGTCAGAGTTATCTCACACTAAGCAGTTTTTAACATTATTAAACTCCTTTTTTATTATTGCATCGCTCATAATCTCATTTCCTCCTCAGATTTATTAAAATATCTTCCAATATGAGGCTGTGGTCCAGTTCTGCTCTCAGGTAAAAAGTGCTGATGGTAAATATGTGAGAAAAATGCGACTGTGGAGCAAACGGCAGCGAAGGGCGGCGCGGCGGCTGCAGGTGTCTCTGGAGGAGCGTGTGCTGCTCTCCTCAAGGTGACCTCTGACCGCTGCAGTCACCAGTAATCCTTCCCTCAGAGGATAATTACACAGACCGTCTCCTTCATTACCGGACTCAGTTCCACTTCACACCCTGAACCAGGCAGATCACCGAGTGAGCGTCTCACACACACACACACACACACACACACACACACACACACACACACACACACACACACACACACACACACACACACACACACACACACACACACACACACACACACAGTAGAGTCATAACACTGACTTGAATTATTCACATTCAATTCTGTTTCCGTTTATGAAAAACGAGAAACGGCAACAAAACTTTACATGTTTGATGAGATAAAAGTTTAAACTATTTAATTTAACTGGAAACAGAAGATAAAACAGAGGAGGGGAGGACACAAGGAGAGAGGGAGGATGGAAGGAATGATAAGAAAAGGAAGAAAGGAAGAGCACAGGAAAGACAAGAGAAAAAATAAAGTAACCAAGAAGGAAAGAAAGAAGGGAATAAAGGAAGGAGGAAGAAATGGGTGAAGAATCAAATACACAAAAAAGGAAGAAAGGATGGAAAACGGATGGAAAGAAGACAAAAGAAAGAAGGAAGCTAGAGAGGAAGAAAGTATAGGAAGAGAAGGAATAACAAGAGATGGAAAAGAAAGAGAAACGGGAAAGAGGGAGAAAGTAGAAGTTTAAGAAAGCAGAGAATGGAAAGACGAGAAGAGAAGAGAGGACAAAACTTTAGTTATAGGGAATAAAATCTGGAAATTTTAATATTTTTCCATTTTATTTTCCAGACTCAGAAATCCTGAAATCAGAATCAGGACCCAACAGAACCTGATCAGAACTGGGCAGACAGAGTCAGAGCGCAACGTGATGAACGTCTGTCAGTGAGGTAAAAACCACAGAGACAGAAAGTGGAGAGGCAGCGGCAGGGCAGCGGTGGCAGGGAGGTGGCAGCAGGGTGGCAGCGGGTGGTGGTTGCAGCGGGGTGGCAGCGGTAGGGTGGTGGCAGCAGGGTGGCAGAAGGGCGGTGGCGGCAGGGCAGCAGCAGCGTGGTGGTGGCAGCGGTAGGGTGGTGGTGGCAGGGTGGCAGCGGTAGGGTGGTGGTGGCAGGGTGGCAGCAGGGTGGTGGTGGCAGCGGTAGGGTGGTGGCGGCAGGGCAGCAGCAGCGCGGTGGTGGCAGCGGTAGGGTGGTGGCAGCAGAGCGGTGGCAGGGCGGTGGCATCAGGGTGGTGGCGGCAGGGCAGCAGCAGCGCGGTGGTGGCAGCGGTAGGGTGGTGGTGGCAGGGTGGCAGCAGGGCGGTGGCAGCAGGGCGGTGGCGGCAGGGCAGCGGCAGGGTGGTGGCAGGGTGGCAGCGGTAGGGCGGTGGCGGCAGGGTGGCGGCAGGATGGCAGCAGGGCGTTGGTGGCAGCAGGGCGTTGGTGGCAGCAGGGCGGTGGCATCAGGGTGGCAGCAGGGTGGTGGCGGCAGGGCAGCAGCAGCGCGGTGGTGGCAGCAGTGCGGTGGTGGCAGCAGAGCGGTGGCAGGGCGGTGGCAGGGCGGTGGCATCAGGGTGGTGGCGGCAGGGCAGCAGCAGCGCGGTGGTGGCAGCGGTAGGGTGGTGGTGGCAGGGTGGCAGCAGGGTGGCAGCGGTAGGGTGGTGGTGGCAGGGTGGCAGCAGGGCGGTGGCAGCAGGGCAGCGGCAGGGTGGTGGCAGGGTGGCAGCGGCGGCAGCAGGATGGCAGCAGGGCTTTGGTGGCAGCAGGGCGGTGGCATCAGGGTGGCAGCAGGGTGGTGGCGGCAGGGCAGCAGCAGCGCGGTGGTGGCAGCGGTAGGGTGGTGGTGGCAGGGTGGCAGCAGGGTGGCAGCGGTAGGGTGGTGGTGGCAGCAGGGCAGTGGCAGCAGGGCGGTGGCGGCAGGGCAGCGGCAGGGTGGTGGCAGAGTGGCAGCGGTAGGGCGGTGGCGGCAGGGTGGCGGCAGGGTGGCAGCAGGGCGTTGGTGGCAGCAGGGTGGCAGCGGTAGGGCGGTGGCGGCAGGGTGGCAGCAGGGCGTTGGTGGCAGCAGGGCGGTGGCATCAGGGTGGCAGCAGGGTGGTGGCGGCAGGGCAGCAGCAGCGCGGTGGTGGCAGCGGTAGGGTGGTGGCAGCGGTAGGGTGGTGGCAGCAGGGTGGCAGCGGTAGGGTGGTGGTGGCAGGGTGGCAGCAGGGTGGCAGCGGTAGGGTGGTGGTGGCAGGGTGGCAGCAGGGCGGTGGCGGCAGGGCAGCAGCAGCGCGGTGGTGGCAGCGGTAGGGTGGTGGCAGCAGGGTGGCAGCAGGGCGGTGGTGGCAGCAGAGCGGTGGCAGGGCGGTGGCAGAAGGGTGGTGGCAGCGGGGTGGCAGCGGTAGGGTGGTGGTGGCAGGGTGGCAGCAGGGCGGTGGCGGCAGGGCAGCGGCAGGGTGGCAGCAGGGCGTTGGTGGCATCAGGGTGGCAGCAGGGTGGTGGCAGCAGGCTGGCAGCGGCAGGGTGGCGGCAGGGCGGTGGCGGCAGCAGGGTGGTGGCAGCAGGGTGGTGGCAGCGGTAGGGCGGTGGCAGCAGGGTGGCAGCATGGCAGCAGCAGGCTGGCAGCGGCAGGGTGGCAGCAGGGTGGTGGCAGCAGGCTGGCAGCGGCAGGGTGGCGGCAGGGCAGTGGCGGCAGCAGGGTGGTGGCAGCAGGGTGGTGGCAGCGGTAGGGCGGTGGCAGCAGGGTGGCAGCATGGCAGCAGCAGGCTGGCAGCGGCAGGGTGGTGGCAGCAGGCTGGCAGCGGCAGGGTGGCGGCAGGGCAGTGGCGGCAGCAGGGTGGTGGCAGCAGGGTGGCAGCATGGCAGCAGCAGGCTGGCAGCGGCAGGGTGGCAGCAGGGTGGCAGCAGGGTGGCGGCAGCAGGGTGGTGGCATCAGGGTGGCATCAGGGCAGCGGTGTTGTTTATGATTCGATCACCAGCCTCTGGACGCAGAGCGGCTGCCTACAGCTGACTCCTTTATTTTCTCTACCACTGAGGGAAATCAGCGGCTCGGCGGCGCCACCAGGGGACCGACAGTGAAAAACTGAGATGAAGCGAGACGACATGGACAAGATAGAGGAAAGAGGATAAACTGGCAGAGCCAGACGGCGTCTGAATCCATGAGAATGTCAGTGATTGAAATTTCTATTTCAATTATCCATCTTCTAAAAGCAGGAATGGGATTTCTCTTAATCAGAATCAGGGGAGGGAAAAGACCAAAGGCTGAGCCGATCCAATCCAAGGTGTGAATGAGATCAAAGGAAGTTCAAAGATGAATCGTCTTCTCCAACATGAATTACGAGGCTGAGGCGCAGAATGCAGCGCAGATAAGCCGAGATGAAACAGAGAAAATTACAGGAACAAGAGAACGGTGGGAGGAAACGCTGCGTCACAAACCGCCTCTCCTCACCAGACGCTCCACCTGGAACTCACTCCGATTACTTTCAGGCACTTTTACAGCTTAAAAATATCTCGGTGTGAATCTGCAGAAACTCCTGGAAGAGCTGCTAACATTTCCTCCGTCACGCTCTGCACTGCGAACGTTAAAACGTTTAACAGGAAAGACGGGAGGAGGATCCTTCAGTCGCTGAGGCAGAAACACGTTGGATCCCGACCTGCTGCAGCTGCTGGAGCCAGAACTGACCTCTGACCTCACTTCGTTCTCCTGCTGCTCCCCGCCTTGCTTCGTTTGCTGTCATTCAACTGTTTTCTTTCAGTAGGAGCTGCACCTGCTCCGTTTCCGTCCTGGAGGGAAATGGATCCCAAATCTACACCAGAGTTGGTTCTGGAATAAAAACTGGATTTTATCCTGAGGAAACCGAGCTGAGCTGGAGGAACCAAACAGCTCAGACACTAAACAACGAAACGTTCAAACATGTGAACTGAATTAAACAACATTCAAGTTATTCATGTTCAAACCAAGACAGCAGAATAAAACCCAAACCGATGATATTTGTGATGATGATCAGTTCATGTCACCAGGCTGAACTCCACAGCGCGAAGCAAAACCTGCATTTCTTCATCTATCATCCACTTATGGCATCAATTATTCCTGAATATAAATGAACAGGCAGCTAAACAACTTCAGTTTAATTTAAAACAAATCAAACTAACAGCAACGGATGTGATTCATCATCTGGAGGATCCATCAGAGGATCTGCTCTCCTGCAGCATCACAGACCTGGAAGCTTCTTCAAACAGGAAGGACAGAAAACCTGAGAACTGAATGAGCTGTGAGGCATTCCTGCTGAAATCAGGTTGGTGTGTGTGAAGGTGTGTGTGAAGGTGTGTGTGAAGGTGTGTGTGAAGGTGTGTGTGAAGGTGTGTGTGAAGGGTTGGTGTGTGTGAAGGTGTGTGTGAAGGTATGTGTGAAGGTGTGTGAAGGGTTGGTGTGTGTGAAGGTGTGTGTGAAGGGTTGGTGTGTGTGAAGGTGTGTGTGAAGGTGTGTGTGAAGGGTTGGTGTGTGTGAAGGTGTTTGTGAAGGTGTGTGTGAAGGTGTGTGTGAAGGTGTGTATGAAGGGTTGGTGTGTGTGAAGGTGTGTGTGAAGGGTTGGTGTGTGTGAAGGGTTGGTGTGTGAAGGTGTGTGTGAAGGGTTGGTGTGTGTGAAGGTGTGTGTGAAGGTATGTGTGAAGGTGTGTGAAGGGTTGGTGTGTGTGAAGGTGTGTGTGAAGGGTTGGTGTGTGTGAAGGTGTGTGTGAAGGTGTGTGTGAAGGGTTGGTGTGTGTGAAGGTGTGTGTGAGGGGTTGGTGTGTGTGAAGGTGTGTGTGAAGGTGTGTGTGAAGGTGTGTGTGAAGGTGTGTGTGAAGGTGTGTGTAAGGTGTGTGTGAAGGTGTGTGTGAGGGGTTGGTGTGTGAAGGTGTGTGTAAGGTGTGTGTGAAGGTGTGTGTGAAGGTGTGTGAAGGTGTGTGTGAAGGTGTGTGTGAAGGTGTGTGTGAAGGTGTGTGTGAAGGTGTGTGTGAAGGTGTGTGTGAAGGGTTGGTGTGTGTGAAGGGTTGGTGTGTGTGAAGGTGTGTGTGAAGGGTTGGTGTGTGTGAAGGTGTGTGTGAAGGTGTGTGTGAGGGGTTGGTGTGTGTAAGGTGTGTGTGAAGGTGTGTGTGAAGGTGTGTGAAGGTGTGTGTGAAGGTGTGTGTGAAGGTGTGTGTGAAGGTGTGTGTGAAGGTGTGTGTGAAGGTGTGTGTGAAGGTGTGTGTGAAGGTGTGTGTGAAGGTGTGTGTGAAGGTGTGTGTGAAGGGTTGGTGTGTGTGAAGGGTTGGTGTGTGTGAAGGTGTGTGTGAAGGGTTGGTGTGTGTGAAGGTGTGTGTGAAGGTGTGTGTGAAGGGTTGTTTGTGTATTCCACCGTCTTGTTAAAGAAAAAAGGGGAAACAGCAGCAACATTCGGTGCCTTCATGAAAACGGTTGAGTTTGGAAACGTCTGGTTCTGCTTTCAGATCCACAATCTGTTTCCTGCAACACAAACAGGTTCCTGAAAAATTCACATCATCGCTTTTTGTGGGCAAAAATGTGATTTTAATTTGAACATTTTAAAGTTTTTCATTAGAGTTAATTTTGCTGCCATGAGTTTTTGGTCCCTGAAAGCTTTTGGCTGCAGTCGGTCAGCAGGATGAGCAGCTCTGCTGCAGACGCTGTGATAACGAGTCCAACGGACATCGCAGCACCTTTCCTTCCTCTATCATAGTTCACTTATTTTCTCATGTCACTTATTAAAGCCATTTACAGGTGAATTGTTATAAATTGTTAATAGGATCATCCTGCTATGCTTCCTGTGAGTAGAAGTGGACAGTTCAGCTGTTGGCCTGTCTACCTGCAGCGGCGCTCTGATCTGCCATGTGATTGGTCAGAGGTCTGGCTCTGATCTGCCATGTGATTGGTCAGAGGTCTGGCTCTGATCTGCCATGTGATTGGTCAGAGGTCTGGCTCTGATCTGCCATGTGATTGGTCAGAGGCCGCCCGAAGAGACGGAGTGAAGAGGCTGGTTGTTTCTTCTGTGCCGTATGCTAATGAGAATCCACATATAGACGGAGAGCTAAGCTAATGAGGAGAGAAAAGCCACAGACAACCTGAGTCTCCATGATGACAATCACACCATGGTAATGAAATCAACTCTTAGCTTGATAATTGAAAAACTAAATGAGGCGTAAGAAGTCATTTTCAGGAGGGAAACATTCAGAGTGAATGAAAAGCACTTTGCTTCCAGAAACTTTCAGATTTTCACCACAGGTTTAATAAACATGCAGGAAACAGAAACTTCATCCATAAAATATAATTTATAAACAGTTTTATTAACTGTTGTTCCAACCAGGTTGAGTGTTTGGATTCAAACCATTAAAACATTCATGTCCTCAAATCTAATAATCACTAATTTGCTCCTTTTTCCCTAAAAATCTGCCTCTGAAAAACCGAAACGCTGAATATGATCCGGTTTCTGATGAAATGTGAACGATGACAGCTTTTAAACTGAAGTGTTTTTATGATTAAATAACTTATGGAGGGAATCAGATTGTGTTGGTGCTTCGCTGCGCGGTCAGGATTTCTGTTGGCAGAAGATTGATGTGAATCCATCAGCATCAACTTACAGATCACTTCCTCATCAACTTCTAAGTAACTGGACATTTTCTAGGTTGCCATGCCAACTGCTTTCTTATTGGTCAACATTTCAAAGCAGCTCCTGATGGGTCCAACTGTAGCTGGGAATCTGTGTGTGTTTAATCTGTGTAAGATATCGATCATAATGTATCCAACTAATAAATGACCAGCAGAGGAAAACACCTGAACACAGGCAGAATGTTTTGGGCGGAACCAAAAGCTCAAAGCCGCGTTCTGGAGGGAATGTTTAGAAAGTGACACCAGAACAGAACAGACTCCCAGCTCTCACTAAACTCATATTTAGGAATATTAATGTTTCTCCTGCAGCATCAATCAAACTGAGAGGCTTTTCCAACAGAAGCTCGTGATGCGTTCAGGTGCAGCTGGGACACCAGGCTGTCCAATCAGAAAAACTACCATGAAATGATTTATTCTCAAATATGAACAGTCTTACTTAAAACGTCTGAACATCAACATGTCTATCGATGTGTGATCTGTTCAGCTGATGATGCTGGAAAATGTTTTAAATCATCAAACATTTCAGAAACTGAAAATGTTTGTTTACTGCTGACTGAAGCGTAACACAAACATGTCGAGTCGTGATTATTATGCACCATTAATGGTGACTGGTAACCAGTTTCTGCTGGTGTGATGATAACTGTGTACCTCTTATTTCACATATAATTACAGATTGAGAGTATTTGCTTCTTTCCAGATCTAAGAGATGTTCGTTAAATCCTTACATCTTTTCATGGAAATTCCAGCTTCCTGGTGCTGAACTCCTCATTCCGTGTTTTCCAAACAGGCACGCCAACTTTCTCCTTTTGTTTTAGTTCCTATCTTCATGTTTCTCAGCATCCATCTCAACTGCTGTGGACTCTGGAGTGCGGACTGGAAGCTCAAGGCAACTCATTAAAATGCAAGACCCAAGACAGCCATTAGAATGAACGATCGCAACCTTTCATGCAGGATCTCATGCAGGAAATATGCCAACTATTAGCAGACACGTCAGACAAAGGAGCTGAACAAAAGAAGCCCAGAAACAGGCGCGTTTTCAGGAAGCGGTGCTTAACTGCACATGTCAGAATATGTTAAACCGTTACAGTAATTCATCACTACAGCTTTGTGCATTGGACAGTTAAACGGAGGCAATGAAAAGAAATTCATCTTAAGGAGCTGATCAGACATTTTCCTTCTGCTGAGCATCAATCAAATCCTTAAAATAAGCAAAAGTTTCTGTTTTTATAAGGAATGTGACTGAAAACAGCATCCAGTGTTCCTCACATGTTTGCTCTGCATGTCAGGCAGTCAGACATTATTTCCTTGTAAGGCAAAAAATCTTCAGCATCCTTATAAAAACTATTAAATCTTCAAGAAAAGCAGCAACTGTTAAACTTTCATAAATGAAATTAGACCTAAATTTACATTTAGTCACAATACTGATAAAAAAAACTTTTTTAATCATTATTCATCAATGATAAAATGATGGAGAAAGAGTCGCTGCAGATATATGTTTTTATATATATGCAAATATTTAGCTTTATTTTGAAAATCAACAACGGCTTTTTGAAGATGATTGATCTGATCTGATCTCAGATCTTTTTACTTTCATGAACATCAAACATAATCCTACGTAATCTCCTGCTTGTCTCTGTGTCTCTGCTCTGCAGATGGTTCTGCTGGTACTGAGCCCGGTTCTGGTTCTGTGGGAACTTTCTTCCTGTTAAGGGAGAGTTGTTCCTCTCCACTGTCGCTACATGCATGGTCAGTGTGAGGCTGCAGAGTCAGTAACTCATCATAAACGACTGTCTGCCGTCGCCCCCTGCTGGTCAGGAGGAGTGAACGCTGAAAGTCAGGACTCGATGCCCTGCTGGGTTTCCCTAGAAACATTTTAAGCTAATTTTAAAAATAAACTGAACATAATGCAGTGATTATGATTAGGATCAACTGGAATGAAAGCGTGATATTAAATCATATTATTCTGTTTGCAAAGAACTTCTAGGTGATTTTTGTTGTGAAACGGCTGTTTGGAAATAAAATAAATTGAAGTGAAAAGTAGCTGATGGTCAGAATGGAAATATGAAAACTTTGACTGAAACATCTTTAATTGGTGCACAAATACAAACATATCAGAGAAAAAACGAAATATCTTAAAGCTGTCCAAATAAAATGACGTTTTATATTTTGAAGACCAACTGGATTCATTTTATAGCTGCTTTCTTGTACAGAACGTTGGAAACGTGTCTCTCTCTGAGTTCTGCTGCAGCTGGAGGCGTCTCAGGTGAGACGGAGGAAGAGCTGGAGGTTTGCAGCATCAGGTCCGGATCCACAGAGAGAGACGGTTCTCAGTAGAGACGAGCAGAACCTCAAAACACGCAGCAGCACATGCAGAACCCGAGCGCTGCAAACACACCGCAGGCAAAGGTGACGCTGCAACATATTCCGCTCATGTTTCTGCAGATTGTAACAAACCTCCCCGTGTGGATTTCTGGGTCTGACGGCCTGAAGGTGCCCTCCGATGTTTCCAGCTAATCACTCTTCACTCTGTAAATCTTTTTTAAACAGAAACGCCAATTAATTCCCACCGGAGAAAACCTCCTAACTTTTTTCTGCCGTCTCAGTGAATCAAACTGAAAAGCTCTTAGGACGGCAGACAGAGAGGAGGCGGAGCGACGAGAGGAAACCTGCCAACGGACGTCATGTCATCCGACACATTTCTGTCACTCTGGTTCTCTGGATCACCAAATGAAACAAACCAGGAGACAGAAGAACTAAAACTCCCAGAAATCAGAATCAGAACCAGGAACCTACTAGATCCTGAATCCAGACGCTGGTTCTGTTGGACCTCAGCATCAGAACCAGCGTTGTGTACCGTCAGAGGACCATGCTGGAGCCACTGAGCTGGGTGGGACTCTCTGGTCCAGTACTGCACTGGTTCCAGTCTGACCATCAAAATTATTATAAATGTTTCATGGAAGCTCAGAAAACCTGATCCTGAAACCTTAACATCGACATGCTTCTAACTCAGGGGTGTCAAACTCCAGTCCTGGAGGGCCGGTGTCCTGCAACTTTTAGAAGTGCCTCTGCTGCTCCACACCTGAATAGAATAATTAAGTAATTAGCAAGGCTCTGGAGAACTGAGGAGGTAATTAAGCCATTTGATTCAGGTGTTTTGTACCTGTGGCACATCTAAAAACTGCAGGACAGCGGCCCTCCAGGACTGGAGTTTGACACCCCTGTTCTAACTCATCCTACGCCATAAGTTATAGGATTAGTTACCGTGACGACGCGATGAAATGCAGCTCTACATCATGATGTCACCAGGTGACCTTTGAACCCATCCAATCAGAGGCTGAGAAAAAGATCATGTCTCTATGAGCCAAAACTCCCCAACAGAAACAAGCTGAAGTTACTGAAGAGGAACGATCTAGAACCATAGATCTACAGTTAAAGATCTAGAACTTCAGTTGTTCCGCCTGGAGACCAGAGATCAGGCCGACCTCTGACCTCTGCCCTGACCCTTCGGTTCCTCAGTGGTTCTTCTAGCAGCTGCAGAACATTTCAGGCCCAGAGGACGAAAGTCTGAGACCAGAGAAACAAACCAGAAGCTGCAGCTGGAGACCTGAGTAGAACCAGGAGGGTAGAGACACCACCTGGTTCTACACCACCCGGTTCTACACCACCCGGTTCTACACCACCTGGTTCTACACCACCCGGTTCTACACCACCCGGTTCTACACCACCCGGTTCTACACCACCCGGTTCTACACCACCTGGTTCTACACCACCTGGTTCTACACCACCCGGTTCTACACCACCTGGTTTTACACCACCTGGTTCTGACTGGAACCAGGAGGGTGGAGACACCACCTGGTTCTACACCCTCTAGTTCTACACCACCTGGTTGTTCCTGTTTTAGCCACCGCTCCCGTCTGGGGGTGACTGTCTGCCCCGAGGGCCCCGATGAACTGGTTCCAGTTCCTCCCTTAGGCTATATATATATATATATATATATATATATATATATATATATATATATATATATATATATATATATATATATATATATATATATATATATATATATATATATATATATATAATAAAATGTGAGGCTGTCTCCATCATAAAACCTGAGAAGCTGCTCTGCTGGTTTCCTCTCATCCTGATAATCAGCTGGTAACTAAATCTAAATTATGCAAAACGATTTCCAAAGATAACATGATGAAAGTATTAAAGGTCAGTAAGGAATACTAGAACTGATTTAAGAAGCATCACTGCATCAGAACAGCTGGGCTGAATTTACACATACTGGTACAAAATGATTACTTTTACT
Organism: Poecilia reticulata; assembly: GCF_904066995.2. Classification (NCBI taxonomy): domain Eukaryota; kingdom Metazoa; phylum Chordata; class Actinopteri; order Cyprinodontiformes; family Poeciliidae; genus Poecilia; species Poecilia reticulata. The sequence continues at coordinate 31,972,678 of NC_088835.1, forward strand.
CAGGTTTGGCTGAGTGGTGTCGTCCGGTTAGGACAGCCTGGTTCCTGAGGGAATATGGGAAAGTTTTACACATCCAGAGATGATCTCAGACGAGCCGACCGAGTTTCGCAGTGACAGTTTCATAAACGCCGCCTGTCAGGCGGCTTCGGCTGAGCAGGAAAATGCAGTTATGTTGGACATGTGCAGCTCGGTGGCCTCATCCATCATCAGAGCTGGTGACGCTGTCACCCGGCAACCTGGGGGCGGAGCTTAACGGGAGGAAAACACGGCCAGGACTCTGACATGGAACAGAGCGAGGAGCTTCGATCACTTCAGACCTGCAGGCTCGTTCATCACAGATCTGAAATAAAACGGATTTCATTCCATCCACCGTGTTTTTCTACAGAATTAACCCTTTTCTTATCTTCGGTCTGTTTCAGGCTCAGAGGATTTTAAGCAGCTTCTAAAGATCCACTGAGATGAAATGTGGAGCATTTCAGTCTTTGTGATTGCTGTAAATTGTGTGATATTTGTTTTTCTTTTTGTTTGATGATTCTGTGCTGTAGTGTCTAGAAGTGCTTTAGAAATAAATGTAACTGACAGAAAAAGGTTTGAACAGGACAGAAACTGTCTGAGTTCATCTTCTGAACTGCTGCAGGGCGGCCATGTTGGGTCAAAGGTCACAGGGGACACAGGCAGGCAGTAATTATGTGGCCAACAGTAATAAACAGTTTAATTCCTGCTGTTTCCCAGCAGGAGCCAAAACCACAGCTGATGCTTTTCAGCTCCAGTTTTACTAAATATGAGGAACAAGAAGCTGATGATAAACTTTCTGCATCGTCAGCAGAAGCTCAGGATGATTTTACCATCAGGTGAGGAGCAAACGGACCGGACCAGGTTGGACCGGATCAGGCTGGTTCGGACCGGACTGGACCGGATCAGACCAGAACAGGCTGGTTCAGACCACACGGGACCGGATCAGACCAGAACAGGCTGGTTCAGACCGGACCGGATCAGACCTGGTTGGACCGGACCGGATCAGGCTGGTTCGGACCGGACTGGATCAGAACCAGACCAGACTGGACTGGATCAGACCAGACCGGTTCAGACCGGATTGGACAGGATCAGACCAGATCAGACCAGACTGGATCGGACCGAACCAGACCACCTCCCTGTTCCTCATGCAACCAGAGGAAACCCAGACCGGACCGCCTCCTACCCTCCATCTGTTTGACTTCCTTCAGCTCTACTTGATAAGTTTAATTGAATGAAAAGAAAAACATTTGAAAGCAAACAGAGTCAGCTGCAGCTCAGCAGGACGGGTCCCAGCTGCTTCATACTGGGACCAGTTTCCAGATGCTGGAAATCACCCAGTTTGAAGGCAGCGCCACCAAACACCAAAGCTGCAGGATGAACTTCAGCCAACATTTAAAATAAAACAGATCATCTGGGAAGAACTGGAGCTCCTCTGTCTTCTCCCAGTTCTCCCAGTGCGCAAGCAGAAACACTCCACTCAGTATGAAAGAACCAATCAGAGACAGGAGGTGGGGCTTATCGCCATCAATCACTCTTGTGTGCACACACCTCAGACCCCTCCTTTCTCTCTGCCACGCTAGTTGGCTCACCACAACACAGGCTAACATGAATGCTAAGGCTAGTTAGCATAGCCACAGGCTAACATGATTGCTAAGGCTAGTTAGCATAGCCACAGGCTAACATGAATGCTAAGGCTACTTATCATAGCCACTGATGACAGACTGACTTCCTGTTAGTTGGTTCTCCACCATCAGCACATTGAGCAGCGCGTACATCAGGATGACTGACAGCACTAAGACCCGCCTCCTGGCTCTGATTGGTTTGGAGGAGACATGTTTGGATCTGATGTTAGGCCCAGTCTGTAAGAACCAGGACCAGAACCAGGACCAGAACCAGGACCAGGACCAGGACCAGACCCAGAACCAGAACCAGGACCAGGACCAGACCCAGACCCAGACCCAGAACCAGGACCAGAACCAGGACCAGGACCAGAACCAGGACCCCAGAACAAGAACCAGGACCAGAACCAGGACCAGGACCAGAACCAGGACCAGGACCAGAACCAGGACCCACTTGGCTCTTTTCCGTCTTGTTGGTCTCATTTTAATGTTTTTTGGTCAGATCCGTTTCGCTGGCTGCTGTTTCCTTTATTCGTCCTGTGAAGTTTTTCGGTTCTTCGGTTCCAGGTTCTGTATTTCCTCGGTTCCGGTCCGGCAGCAGCTGCCAGCCGCTCACACTTGCTGTTTGACTCTATATTAAATATACATCTCTGCTGTGCCGCGTCTGGACGCGAGTCTCTGAGGACGTTTTAGTGCCTCTGCAGGATGGAAGCGGATGAAGCAGAAAGCGAAGCGGGGTCAGCTGTAAAGTGCAGTCGGCCACAGCAGCTCCAGATTGCAGAGTGAAGAGTCTTTTCTAAACGTGGACGACGTTCGGACGAGCTTGACCCCTCGTCAAAATGCACTTGTTGCCATAATGGAGCAGCTCTTCCACAGAGTGCTTTACAGCAGACGGGTGATGAGGAAGGTTAGTGCGGCCAGAGGCCGGACGTGTCGAGTCCCGCCATGAATCGCAGGCCGGCTGCAGCTGTCCGCGCGGCTCGGGCTTCTGGGGTCATTAATGGAAACGGAGCGAGGCAGATAAATCCTGCCGGCGTCAGGCAGCTCTCAACGCAGCGGCAGCATGGAGGTTCCTGCCTCCACAGGAAGGACGCTGCAGAGAGACGGCTTCACTCATGTTGCACCACATTAGCCTTTAAGAAGCTAACAGACGGCTGTGTTAGCACGCTGCCGTCTGCCTTCCCGTCTCTCCCTGCAGCCGCCGGCTCACTTCCTGCTCTGCTCCAGATTTACTCCGGCTTCCTTCCCATCCCAGTTTGCTTCCTCCTCACGGTTCACTTCAGGCCAACTTCAAAGTAAAAGCTTCATGTTGATCTGGGTAACTTGTTTCTATCGGCTGTCTGAAGCAGAATCTGGGGGGGAGTTCAGACGCAGCGTTCTGGAGTTTTCTACTCACTAGAAAACATCGTTGTAGTATTTCTTACCAACCAGGCCTTTAAATCCAATATGGCTGCCGACCAAACAGCAGTAACGTTGTGTTCATGTAGACGTTTACGAACGGATCCATCCTGAAGTTCAACATTTGATGACATCAGCCTGTAAGTCGCCTGTAAAAACCGAGGCTCCAAAGTCAAACTTCAGCTGCTGAGCGATGAGCTGCAGCCCAACGCAGATCCATGCAAAGACAAACCTAAACCGACTGATTTAAGGGAAAAGCACAAGACGCACGTCGGACATTTTTAACAATCTGAGGATGAATGAATGAAGCTGGTGTGACTTCAGGTTCCTGACATGAAACTGAGTTTGAAACATCAAACATGAAGAAGTTCAGCTCTGCAATGACCCAATAATCAATCAGCTCAATCGGCCTGAGTGTCAACGTTTCTATTAGGAGAGATCTTCAGGGTTCAAAGGTCAAACAAGCAGGAACCACAAAAAGTTGAGAAAAACTTAGAAAATATTAACAGTTTTTTCTCAGAAAATTCAAGTGAGAAAGATTTCCTCTGTAATCTGGTCTCAGTCTGAAAGTAGAAACAGGAGCCATCGCTTCATACTGCTGACATTAAAACATTTGCACCATAAAATGCAGCGTGAGCAAGAGAGATGTAACGATTCAGTGAAACTGCCCCAAACCGTAAAACCAGAGGAATTTACTGAAAAGTGTCACTAAAAACAGCTGAGCTGCCAAAACTCAGAGGCTCATCGTAACGTGTGGAGGCGGCGGAACGCGCGGCAGGACGCGCGGCAGGACGGGGGGAGGCGATGGGCGGAGGCGGCGGGACGCGCGGCGGGACGCGCGGCAGGACGGGGGGAGGCGGCGGGACGCGCGGCGGGACGCGCGGCGGCTCCAGCTCGACCCGAGGGGAACCTCCTGCCTGGTGTTACGTCAATCCGCGTTTCCCCATCAGATACGGTTCCCCCTGCGTCTTCTTGCCGCTCCGCCCCGCCCACGCGGCACAATACGCGCGTGCTCGTGCTGAGCACTGAGAAAGCACGCGCGTAGGGAACTACGGACACCAGTTCAAACTCAAGCTCAAACAACATGTTTCGGCAAAGTTGTCACTTTCTTCACGTTTTTGCGGGAAACTAATAATAATAACAACAACAACAACAATAATAATAGTAATAATAATAAATAATAGTGATGATAAATACATATACGTCATATATATATATATAATTATTATATATTATAATTATTATATCATAATTATACATATTTATGAAATAAAAACAGGGTAAAGTATTTTAATGCTCAATATTACCCATCAGATATCGTTCCCCCACTGTAAAACAAGGGGAACGGTATCTGATGGGTAATATTGAGCATTAAAATGCATTGCCCTGTTTATATATATATATATATATATATATATATATATATATATATATATATATATATATATATATATATATATATATATAAATAAAATTAAACATATATACATTTATAATAAATATAATATATGTGACATATATGTATTTTTCATTACTATTATTTTTTTATTATTATTGTTATTAGTATTATTACTATTGGTTTCCCGCAAAAACGTGAAGAAAGTGACAACTTTGCCGAAACATATCGTTTGAACTTTCACGGTGTCCGTAGTTCCCTACGCGCGTGCTTTCTGGGTGCTCATCACGAGCACGCGCGTATTTTGCCGCGTGGGCGGAGCGGCAAGAAGATGCAGGGGGAACCGTATCTGATGGGGAAACGCGGATTGACGTAACACCGGCTCTGATCATCTGGAGCTGCTCTCAGCTCCTGGTGCATTTTAATTCAGCGAACTGAGCTGCAGACGGATCAAAGTGCGATGATGATCGATGATCGAGTGGAGGTGATTGGACCGGTCCGCTTCTGTCCAACTCTTCCTGGAATCCATTCAGAGGCTGAAGACACCAGCAAAGCTCATCAGGAGAAAATCCTTCATGGAGGCAATTAAAGCTCCTCTGATGCTACAATAAGGAAAACGCAGCAGCAGTCTGTGTGCCGGGGATCTGCAGTCCACTGAGTTTTATGATAAATGAAACAGAAAAAGCTTCAGGGACATTCAACTGACAGCAAATGTATTTTCATAAACCATTATGTTTTATTTTGCTGCTGAACATTTTTCAAGCTGTCAAGAATAAAAAATAAATAAGAACCAGAGAAAGCAAAGCGCTGAGGTCAGAAGCTCCTCCCGACAGACAGGAAGCTCTCAGAATGCAGATCCAGTTTCCTGACAGCGTTTTTCCCTCCTAGCAGGAAAACAGACTTTTCCTTAATGGTGACCAACAACATGTCGCCTGATATTGACAAGTTGACGATTCCATTACCGTTAGAACCCACTGCATGTGTTTGGACAAGATTATGATCTCACCTCATCAGCCAGGTGACGGGCCGCCGGCCGCCATCTTGTTTTCATGTGTGAACTTTTGTCATCTCTGCTTCTCTGACGATACCGGATCAATACTCAATCAGAGGATATTTTAGCCTGCAGCTCCTCGGTGGATCAGCTGCTGCCATGAGGGAGACTCAGAGTCCGCAGCGGCTGCAGCACAGCGGCTGCAGCTGGAACCACAGCGGCTGCAGCACAGTGGCTGCAGCTGGAACCACAACAAAGTAAATGCGATGAACATTTTCAAAGTTAGCATAGGCAGTAAAGCGCTAACACAGTGTTTCTCAACCTTTTTCGGCCCAGCGCCCCCCCAGCCTTTATCCAGCCCCCCTTCCTCCCACCAAAGAATTTGCAGGCTACTTTGCACTGACTATTATTTTATCATTAATATAACTATCACTATTGTAGATGTTTTGATTTTTATGCTTGTTTCTGTATTTATCATCAAAAATAATTTCCCAGAGAACAAAAAAGTCACGAGAATAGAAATTATTTTCACAGGCGTCTATGAAAAATGCAACAAACATTCAAGTTAAAATCTGTAGGCCTAACAGCAGCAAATCAGAGTGGAAACAATATTCTTATTCTGTGTCATTTTCTAGTTAAGTCTTCCACAAAATGAGCAGATAAAAGATGTTCAACATGCCAGTTTAAACTTTGATCTATTTCCAACCGACTGAGCTGCAACATTAAAACATGGATAGAACTGTAACTACATTAATCACAGCTCTTCTTCTCTTCACTGTTTCTGGTGGTGCAGCTCTGTGCTGCCTTCAGGAGAATGGGACATCAGAGCATCATCCATAAAACTTCATGTGGCATTTATTGTTCAAACCAGAGCTTTCAGTGGAAAAACTAAAGTTCCTTTTAATGCCATAAAGATATGAGACAGAAACATGGATTATATCTTTATATAGATCTGACTATTGATTATAGATTAATAGTTTTACTGGACAGAAATTACAAATCTGGTTCTTAATCAAATCCTAATGAGTCAAATTGAAAGTGTCATGGAGTCATCAGCCTCATGACATTAACACTGACATGAAAAATTATATTGAAGAAATAAATTTATTAAATCTAATTAAAACATAAATAAGTGATCAGTTCTTTACTGTCATGGTCTGTAAGATATATTTATTCTCAGTACTAGATGTGGTCTCAACAAACCCATGGCACTAAAACAATATTATTTTACCTTTTATCCGGAAATAGTGTCTGTTTATTCTTGCCATACAGTCTCTGTATTAATTATTGCTCTAAAGGTCTTGCCATACCAGTTTATTCCTCTGTATTTACTTTAGTTTCTTAGTTTATTCTTGCATTTTGTTCTTCATTCATTTCCATTTAGTTTCCTTTGATTAGTTTTATCTTCTCTTGGTTTATTGCTGTGTTCACTTTAGTTTCTTTCCTGTTGCTACATTTATTTTATCGTTTATTAACCATCAGTAATCTTCACTCATCACCTGCTGCACAGAAGCTAACAGACACTGAATAGAAGAAGAGCTGCCATCGATACAGTTGCAGCCAAGCATGATTTAATGTTACACAATACAGTTTTACCAAGTTGCTCAAAGTCTAAACTGGTATTGTTGTGCATTTAAGGTGTAAAGTTTACCTTCGACCAAACGCCCCCCAAAGGCATCCCAGCGCCCCCCTTTTGTAAAAATGTCCGCCAGCGCCCCCTGCCGCCCCTGGGGGGCGGTACCGCCCACGTTGAGAACCGCTACGCTAAAGGAAGTTAGCTCTGTGTTACCACCACTGCTACTGAGCAGAAAATATTAAGTTTTGACATAACTTAATATTTAAAATAAATGTGAATGTTTGTACTACAAAGGCAGATGTTTCCTCATAACTGCATAATTAAAAATAATCAGCATTCCAGACCATAAATAACTCGGATCAGACTTGTGAAACAACTACAGGAGATAATGTGATAAAGAGTGACTGAAGCATAACTGAGCTTTTTAAAGGGTCAAAGTAAAACTGGTGCCGTTTTGTTCTGATGGAGGAACCAGAGGGATGAAGCGACGAGGAGAGATGCTCAGGTTCGACTGAATGTCTGGAGATGTTGAGGAAAGAAAAGAGAGGGATGGAAAACCAGGCCTGCTGATGTGGGAGTTCATGTGAAAACGTCTAAATAGATCAGCAGCTTTCAGGAAGTGGAACCAGAGACACCAGGAAGTGAGCGGCCGGCAAACTTCCACTTCCTAATCCTCTACGTTTCAGAACAACCACTTCTGGGCATCTGGGCTGTGCTTTAAGTTCTTTTCTCTAAAATTAGGAATAAATTCCCATCTACATAAAAATCACACAACGCAGAGAGAAAACCGCGGCAGAGAGGCTGGAGGGGCAGACGCAGAGCGTCGGCACAGATATGATGCAACAGATACTGTAAAACCACCAGGGAGAAAATTATTTACTCCAAACTACCAGAATGTATTCACATCAAGTCCCATTTACAAATATTCATATCAACTCACAGCTGCATATGCGGCCCAGTTAGAGAACGCTTCTTCCCTCTCAGCGGTGTGATCTATACCGTAGCTGTGGTAATTTAAAGAAAATGGCTCAGTTAAGAAGTCTGAGGAAAATCAATGAGCTTCACTGGAGAAAAGAGAACAGATGCATATAAATGAGAGAAAACCCAGAGAGTTCATCACTGCACTGAACCAGCAGGTACCAACCTGCAGCCAGGCATTTACAGCCCACAGCTTACCTTCCTCTGCACAACAGGCACAACATTATGACCACCGGCAGGGCAGCCATTAACACTGGATGAGGATGGGTGGAGAACCAGAGGCCGGGCGAAGCTGGTCTGTCCGAACAACAGATGATGATACAGTTACTTTCTGAGAGAAATCACAGGAGGAGCTGCAGGGGGCTGGGGCTCGTTTCCACACACACACCTTCAAGGTCCACAACACACACCGAGCCGCCCCAATGTGTGTGTAACAACAGGACAGGACGCAGCGATGCTGGCAGAGAGAACGAGTTACAGGCTCAGAGGAACGATGACCGACGAGTTTGATTCTCCAGCAGAAGCCAAAACAAAGACCAGAACCGACCGGAGGAGCTCAGACGGTTCCACCTTCTCCTGAGAAACGAGCCGCCCTGCTCTCTGGATCAGAACCGGCTGCTGGCGGTTGAATATCTGGGATGTTGTCTGGATTAACAAACACTTCATGAAATTCTCACCAATAGGATGGAGGCAAGAGGAGCTCCATGAAAAGAACATGAGAACAGATTTCAGCAGCTCCACCCGAACTTTCTGGACTCTTCATCAACATCCATGTGACGATCAGAACTGGACCAGAAGTTGGCCCGGTCTCCATGGATCCGGGCCAGGAGGCAACGCCCTGATGGTTTGGCTAAAGTTCTGTTGGTGCAAACCAGATGGGCGTTACTTTGACTGAGCCACCGACCAAAGCCTGCAGCAGAACAACAAGGTGGTGCAGGAGAACTCGGCCTCTGGTCCCAGCAGCTGGACCAACAGGAGGACTCGGCCTCTGGTCCCAGCGGCAGCTGGACCAACAGGAGGACTCGGCCTCTGGTCCCAGCAGCACCTGGACCAACATGAGGACTCGGCCTCTGGTCCCAGCAGCATCTGGACCAACAGGAGGACTCGGCCTCTGGTCCCAGCAGCAGCTGGACCAACATGTCGCTCATAATGTGCCGAGTTTCAGCTTCAGAAAGTCTCATGCAACGTTTCCAAACTTTTCAGCTGAAGCTCAGAGACACGAAGCATCTCCACGTAATTAAAGCAATTAATAAACGTCGAGCAAGTTGCTGCTCCCTCTGTGAGCCGGGCGGCATCGGATAAATCTGCAACGCAGAAACGCTCCAGAGTTAATTGGCCAGTCGCCTCAGCTGCCTTGGACCTTAATTTAGCCAGCCCTCGCAGGCTGACAGGCTGATAATGAGGCATTGTGGGACAGCGGGTCACCCGGCTGGGTGTTCGAGAGACTGTTACTAACAAAGCGAGAGAAGGAGAGAGACTGAAAGAGGTGGACATGGGCAGCATAATGGGCCAAACTCAAACCATCATGCTGCAAATGACCTGCCAGTAGAAGGGAATATCCTGGCTGGGTGGGAATCTCCCACATCAATCACAACCTTCCTTCTCCGCCGGCTTCCTGCAGCCTTGAACTGCTCCTCCGTTACCTACCAGAGCGCAGAGCAGGTGAGCTGCTGGCTCCTGATTATTTGTGCTGGAGGTTTATGTTTTCAGGGCTGGAGGCACCGAGGTCCCGGCCATAACACGGTTTGTAGCGTCAACTCAAAGCTCTGCAGGGTTTGAGGTTTACAACAGCAGGAAGCAGAAAACAGAGACGGAGGTAATTACTGAGGTTCATGACAAACAAACTGCAGGTTCAACACTGAAGCCATAAAACAGAAAACGTTCACAGTTCCTCTGTCCAACACAGCAGATGAATTCATATCATGTCTGGTGGTTTCAAAGTGTCTGCAGTCTGAGCGTCGCATTTTATCCAACAGGCGTCAAAATGCAGAAGAATCCAGACGGTAAAACTAAACTATGGCTGGAAATGATAATAATGAGTGATGAAAGCAGTCAGTGAACGCATCACATCCCAACCGACTCCACGTCCAAACAGAACCGGGTCAGAACCGGGTCAAAGGCTGCAGCTCCACTAAAGGCTGCTGTTAGCTGTTAGCTTCATCAGCTTCCTGCTGACCGTCTGCTGACCGTGCCGTCGCTCTCAGAAACTTTACAATCCATCCAGAGACGGCGGCCATCTTTACTGTGGCGGCCATCTTTACTGCGGCGGCCATCTTTACTGCCGTAAACAGAGCACTGCAGCGGCCATCTTTATTGCGGCGGCCATCTTTACTGCCGTGAACAGAGCGCTGCTGGGGATCGGCCACGTTTTTCTGCAGGTCGCTTTGCGGTCAGGAATCGTTCACACAGACGTCTGACTGCAGCCGAGTTTCATTATAGCACCAACAACCAAAGAAAAAAAAAAGAAAAAAATCGTATCTCATCAAAACCTGAGAATCCAGAGCTGCTGTCTGACCGGGGTTAGGTCCTCCAGGACTACGCCTCCTGTCTCCAGGATGCAGCACATCCAGCGTTTCTTTGGCTGGTCTTTAGTTCTGCTGTCGACCAGAGTTGATTCATATTGGTGCAAATAAAACGGTTTATTCAGTCGAATTCAGCTCTTTTTCCTTCCTTACATCTATTCATAGTGCAGAAAAGACCAGAAGACATTCCTGGTCTTAACCTTGCTGTCTGTTGTTACCTGGCCTTCTGTCATCAGAGCTCATCTGATCATATTTCAACGTTTCTGCACAGTTATGACAACGTTTGGAGAATGAAGTTAGTCTGTGATTGTTTAGAAGATGCAGCGTTCATGACGGCAGGATGAAAAGCTGCGCTCCTTCGTCTCATCATGACGGATCCTCTTTACCAAGAAACATCAGAAATAATGGAGCTCACTTTCAGCCAAATCTAACAAAATAAGAGTCCATTATTGGCTTGGCGCTGAGATTAATGCTTCGCTTTATGGCGGCTGGATTTAAGGTTTTACTGATTACATTTAAAGATCCAGACTCCATGCTGTTTGTCAGAGCTTTGTTTCTCTCTAAAGGCCTCAGGCACAAGAACATTTCCTGCTGGCATCCACAGAAAAAGCAGCTTTAGGAGGGAAAGCTTTGTGTGTCTGCTTCCCACTGAGCAGAAGAAATAAAACTATTTCACAAAATAAACGACACTTTAATTCATCAGGACCTGCTAAAGTATTCACACCTCCGTTACTTTTTCACATCTCGTTCCCTCAGGTTTACTGGTGTGTAATCATACAGTATTAACAAACAGACTTCAGCCTGTCTGATGCCATTTCTGAGATGACTGGCAACAAATATTAACCTGTTATAAAATATGTTCATGTGTTGACATGAACTAAATGCTTGTTTGTTACTGAAAACCAAACCTCGTTTTGCTGCCAGCTGAAAATCATCAGCTTGTTTGTTTTGATCCTTCAGATAAAATGTGACGTGAAAAGTTGTTGGAGAGAAAACCTGGAGCAGTAAACGGATCTCCCGCCTCCCGGCCGCCTGTGACTTTTCCTGCTGTTGTCAGGAATCGACTCTGCTCTACTTTAAAACTATTAAAAGAAAGGCTCTGATTTCATCGACCGTAATCGATGTCAGACGCCGCGCGCCTCAGGTTTCTGGTGCCGGTTTCCAGCTGCGCTGCTTGGACATGCAGCTGCTGCAGACAGCAAACAGCCGGTGTGTCCCGCGGCGCCGCATCACTGGATCATGAAAACACGACTCCCTGGGTGAACTGGGCAGGGAGCGATGGAGAGACGCTCAACGTTTTCCAGGAATAAGATGGAAAATGGAAGTTTCTGCTTCCACTGTTAGCAGCGCAGTAGGCAGGACGCCTCCGATCCAGAATCCTTCTGGTCTGACTTGTCACATTTTCATCCCATCGTTTCATTCAGAGCGTTTCCTCCAAAACACAAAACAATAATCTGATCATTCACATTAAATCAGGTCCAGTTAGACAAACGTTTCATTCACTACAGGTTTCCATGGCAACAACATTCAGAACAAACAGCATCTCTGAACTTTTCCTTTAGTCGTTTTAATTAATTTAACACATTTAGTCAGAATGACATCAGCAGGGGGTCGTAACCTCTTCATGAATAAAGTTCACACAGAGCCCAGACTGAAACAATAACCATGATGAACTTTATGAAGTTTTAGCAAACGGGGACTGAAACCAGATGGCAGCGTTGATGGAGCTGCTGGTCACCAGGACCTGCTTCAAGTCTCACATTTTAACACTTAAACTCATATAAACAGAGTCTGAACTAAATCTTCATTTTCTCTGTTCAGAAGACAAAAAGGTTTCGGGTCGGAGAACGAAGGATCCGGTGAAGGTTCTGGATAACAGCTGCAGGCCGATCCGCCCGAGTGTCAGACCCACTTGGCCTCCGAGTTGCTTTCTAAGCTGTTTTTACTCTTCCACTCGGCGGGTCGCTTCAGAACCAGCTTCAGAACCAGCTTCAGAACCAGACCGAACCCATTAGGAGGAAGATTCAACCTGCAGCGTCTTTACTGGACATATGAGGATCTAAACAGATGAGGTGGGTCAGCTTCTCATCTTTATTATTAACGGACAGATTTCCTAATTAATGTGCAAACTCCTCATAATGAGAACAGAAAAGATGAACCTGGACCCAGACAAGGTTCTGGACCCAGACAAGGTTCTGGACCCAGACAAGGTTCTGGACCCAGACAAGGTTCTGGACCCAGAGTCCCGGTGATGAAGAGCTTGCAGTGACTCTGGAGCATCACGGCGTTTAAGCTTCGCTTGGTGAGCAGATCTCCTGTAACGGGTCAGGATGGCCTGCAGCTACAAGTCAAAGCTTTCAGAACCGATATTATTTAATATGAAGCTCCAGTTGATCTCATGTAAAAAACATTCAACGTTTCGAAGCGTTTTCAGGAGAACAAGTGGAACAAAGTCTCCAATAATCCTGCCAAAATGTCAATAAATAAATAAAGTCAAAGTAAAAAGGATGTAAATATGAAGAGTGTTGAAGGCAGAATGGAGCGAAAGAGGAAAAGGAGCCAAACAAAGAGGAGGTGGAAGCAGGAGGCCTGCCAGGAGTCTGCGGCTCTCGGCTCTTTCTTATCAGTTTGCACAGAAATGTCAGAGCGCCGTGACATTCCTCCCTGCAGCTTCCCCTGCTGCAGCCACCACTGTAACACACACCGCGCTGCTGCAGATAACACACACACACACACCAGCGCCACGCAATGCATAACAAGGAGCTTTATTTATTTACTCAGGTTTTATTCAATACAAGTTTTCAGAAAGAAAAGAGCCATTAAAGAAAAGCAACTCTGCAAGACTGAAGGGAAACAGAAGCAGGAAACGTTTCTAAAGTCACGTTTCACCAGGAAAATATTCTGAAGATTGTTTTCTACTGAGCCAAAAGACCAAAGATGATCATTTCCAGACGTCAGGATTTAAACTCTCCTCTGATTGTCCGACTTCAGTTAAAACCTATTTTAATTCTTTCAAGTTTAAAAGGAGATCTTTGACAGATTAAACATTGAATGAGTTTTTACTCACTGGTGCTGAATCTGCAGAGGTTCACTTTCCACAAAGAGCAAATATCTGCTGTCAGGTCATCCAGGAGTTCAGAAGGTCAAACTCACAGATGCTGCAGCAGCTCGATTATTAATGAATCTATTTTATATCAAAATGCCCCTAAAAACAACAGATACATAAGCAAATATGTAGTAAAAACTCAGCACTAGTGACCATTAGGATCAGGCCGATTCCGATACCGATCATCTATGAGGCCGATCACTGATCGGCACTGATCACGGATCACTGCCGATCACTGATCAGAGCCGATCACTGATCAGAGCCGATCACGGATCACTGCCGATCACTGATCAGAGCCGATCACTGATCACTGCCGATCACTGATCAGAGCCGATCACTGATCGGCACTGATCACTGATCACGGATCACTGCCGATCACTGATCACTGCCGATCACTGATTACTGCCGATCACTGATCACTGCCGATCACTGATCACTGATCGGCACTGATCACTGATCATTGATCAGAGCCGATCACTGATCAGAGCCGATCACTGATCAGAGCCGATCACTGATCAGAGCCGATCACTGATCACTGATCAGAGCCGATCACTGATCAGAGCCGATCACTGATCAGTGCCGATCAGTGATCTCTAGATTGGTTGTTTGTTTTCCCTTTAGATATAAATGATTCTATGTTATCTGGCAAAATGGAAAAATTGTCTGTCAATAAATTCACCTAATTTAGACATTTTAACATGTAAAATCTTTTTGCTGCTGTTTTCAGTTCCTGCTGCAGCTCCAAGCTGCTGCTCGCTGTGAGAGGCTGAGCGGCTCCGTCTGGGAAATATTACCACCAGCAGCGGCGGTCCGACACCAGAACCAGAACCAGAACTGGCGTCTCACTCCGCAGCTCCAAGACTTGAATCATTGTTGGGTTCTTTGTTGAGCTTTCTGACCGTGATGCTGATCCGGCGAGTAGCTGCTGCGCTGCTCCACCTGCTGATGGGTCCAGATCTTTAGCTCCTGCACTGATGCAGCCAATGGTTTGATTTTAAATCTCATATTAGATTCGATGTGTTGGTGCATCATGTCCTGCTTCACCCCGAGGTCGTTCTCCACAAACGTCTCCGTTCGCTCAGAGTTAAAGTTCCTCACTACAGGAGAGCAGCTGCAGGCTGGGAAGGGAGATGCAGGTGATCGGTTTGTGATCGGCAACAAGAGACAGCGATCGATCACCGATCATGCACTTTCTCACAGAAATCGGCCGACTGATCGGTGGCCGATCGATCGGCTCGCCTCTGAGATTTAGACCTTTTTACATAGAAACATCTCAGAAAAGTTTCTGTCAACTTGAACAAATCCAAAGTTCAAAAATTCAACATCTAGAAGTTTCACTCAAAATAAACTAATAAATGAAGCATAAAATCAACAAAAAGAGAAACATTGACCAGAGACTGGCTTATGAAAAAGGTTCATTTCTAAAACTTTCTGCTGAACAGAACAGACAATAAATACTCATTTAATACATAGAAACAGCTAAAAATGGGACCAACATTCACAAGAGTCTGAAAACGACATTAAATCCAACGTGAGTCGGATTAAAGAGTCGATTTACGTGTTAAAGGAGTTTTAACAGTTATTTAATTCCACGAAAGCAGATTGACTCTGAATGATGCGATAATAATCCAACATTGAAACAAAGTGGAATAATTACAGATTATTCTAAATAAACGTGGTTAATTTAGTCTTCATGTCTGGAGCAGCTGTGATTCAATCAGCAGAAAACTGATCAGAATGTCAGGAAAACAGGAATTTTATGGGATAAACTTGCTGCTTTTCGTTTGTCTTCCACTTTGTCCTGATCTTCATCTCCAGTTTAATGTGAATTTATGATGCTACTAGCTTGGAGCTAACCTGTGTTTTGTGCAGCTCTGCTGATTATTAACGTGAATAAATGTTTTTGGTGGTAAAGATGTTGAGAGGAAAACCAGGAAGAAGCCTGTGGTTTTCGTTTTATCTCTTTATTTTACAGTCCTGCAGGCAGCAGAAGGATCTCTACAGAAATTACATGAGCAATGAATTGAAAACCCAAAGGGCATTTTTGAAGTGAATCAAGATAATTGTTTTCTAGGTGAACAATAGGTGCTGGCAGCGAAAAGCAATTGATTTCTTCTAATTTAATCCTCAGCTCCATGTAGTGTAACTATGACAGTTGGAAGCTCAATATGAGCGAGAAGAATAGTTTTCAGCAGGTGGCGAGATAAATCACCACCGTCTCTCCTCCAACGGTTTGGAGTCGATCAGGAGGGAAAAAATCTCCTCTAAAGAGACCAATTTTCATGTCAAGCCAAATGAAACATAAAGACTTGAGCATGAATAGGGCATCATTCAGCAGCCAAACATCCCCTGGCTCTGCACCGGAGCCGGTCGCATGAGCAGAAACTCCCCCACACACCGTCATGTTAAACACGGGAAGCATTGTGAGCTGGATAAATCTCCCATGCTCAGCGAAGAAAGGAACCAAATGATCATTTTCACAGCTTTAAACAACACACACAATCATGCAAACGCAGCAGCCGAAAGAGGCTCCAGTTTCACTGATTTATTCCACATTTAAAGCAGAAAAAGGTTCAGAAAACATCTAAAGCCGAACCAGTTCAGAAAAACAGCTAAAAACACACAACAGGTTAATAAAGGCAACAAGATGCCAGACAGAAACTCCATCATCTGCTCCACCTGCAGCTGCTCTGAGTCCAACCAACCTGTTCCCCTCCTGGCCTGTGGGGGCGCTGCACCAAGAACCACTGAAGGAAACGACACAAAAACCTCTGAAGACGCTGAGAGCAACTTCCTTCTTCACCAGATGGAAACAAGATGGAGGATTTTAGCGGCTGGAGGATTTCTCTTTAGGCTAAAGACCAGGAGCCATTTCTGCTGCTAGCGCTAGGCTAACACGTTAGCTTTGGCTGTATTTACCCAGAATGCCCTGCGCTGTAGTCCACTTCCTGCTTTTGCAGCAGTCTCCGGTCCACTTGGTGTTCACATTCAAACCAAACCCAGACTGAGGTTTGGAGGACCAGAGGTCAGAGGTCAGAGGTCGATTAGCATTCGAATCCCACCAACCAAACCGGACTCTCTGAGCAGACGGACCGGAGTCGGATTGAAAGGGGCTGAAACTCCAGGAAGGCAGCTGAACAAATATGATCGTCCTCAAGTCAGTCAGAAAAAACTCCATGAAGGACAGGAGACAGGAGCAAACGTCTCCTGGATCGACCCAAAAGGTTCTGAGCTCGTTATTCTACCCGCTTTATGGTTCTGATCCAGTCCAGCTCAGTTGGATCTGTAGAAACCATAATCAGCATCGAATGAAGAGAAAATCCCAACAAATCTGGTGAAGCACAGCCAGAATGTTTCCATAGCAACAGGAAGGAAACGCCTCGTTTCCACCGGGTTTTATTTGCACCGGACCGCCGGCGAGCCGCGGTTCTGGATTCATGGCTATTTCTATAGAACATAACTGAACTTATTTATGGAGGATTTGCAGATTTATTTCATAGAGCATATCTAAAACACGTACAGAAAATGCAGCTCTGGAAGCTGAAACAACTCTGGAAAATACAACTTGACACGTTATTGGCTGGTGTTGCCAAGCAGCCAATCCAGGCGCACCGTTTATTTTCCCTGGTGCTGATTGGCTGAAACTCCAGGAGCAGAAATGAGAACGAATGGAGATGCGGATGTTTTCCGTTGGAACATACTGACAGCCGTTTCTGTACGTTTCAGAGAAATTTTGATTATTGAGAAACTTACGGTGAGAATAAAATCTAATCACATATGATCCACTAAGCCAGAGAAAATCTGATTCAGACTTCTGGTTACAGGGAACGACTGAGGTGAGGATTCACAGGAAGTCGTCTTCCTCGGTCCAGCAGGCCTGAATGAAACATGGCTGCCCAGTAAAACCAGTAAGACCCCAGTGTGACCGACCTGTGGGCGATCCCTCCAGCACCTCTCCTGTGTAGCGGGACTCCTTGAAGATGGGCCGGTTGTCGTTTTGGTCGATGACGGTGACGACGAGTATGACGGGTCCCTCCACCACGTTCCCAGAGAAGTCTGTGGTGGAGACCTCCAGCTGTGAGGAAGAAAACAACACATTTTATTTCCTGAAGCAGCGAAACATGTTTTTCCTGGAACTGCTGCATGTTCCTCAGCGCGGCGCAGAAAGAGCCTGACCTTCAGGTTCCTGAGTCAGTGATGGAGGAATGATGGAGCAAATACTGACAGGAACATCAAACACAGCTGCCTTGGTTCTGTCTGTGCTGCCAGAGGCAGCTGGAACCACAACCGGGTCAGAACCTCCACAGATTAGGCTCCATGTTTACAGACGGCGATTATTAAAAGGTCAGACGTTAAACTAAACGTCCTGGGAAGAAACGGCTGTTTCCTGGTGTCGGCTTAGAGAGACCACTGAGCTGTGCTGGGTGGACTGGTGGACCAGGTTGGACCGGAGGACCAGGTTGGACTAGGTTGGACCGGGTTAGATCGGGTTAGATCAGGTGGACCGGGTGGGACCGGAGGACCCGAGTGGACCTGGTTGGCCCAGTTGACCAGGTGGACCCAGTTGGCCCAGTTATCCTGGTGGACCCGGTGGACCCGGTTAGCCCGGTGGACCCGGTTGGCCAGGTGGACCTAGTTGGCCCAGTTGACCCCGTTGGCCCGGTGGACATGGTGGACCTGGTTGGCCCAGTTATCCTGGTGGACCCGGTGGACCCGGTTGGCCCGGTGGACCTAGTTGGCCCAGTTGACCCGGTGGACCCGGTTGGCCCAGTTGACCCCGTTGGCCCGGTGGACATGGTGGACCCGGTTTGCCCGGTGGACCTAGTTGGCCCGGTGGACCCGGTTGGCCAGGTGGACCCGGTTGGCCCAGTTGACCCGGTGGACCCGGTTGGCCCAGTGGACCCGGTTGGCCCAGTTGGCCCAGTGGACCCGGTTGGCCCAGTTGACCCCGGTGGACCTGCGGCCTCAGATGCAGCAGCAGCTTCCTGTTAGTTTAATATGAAGCTGAGCCGCTGGCAGCAGAACCGCCGGCTTCCCAGCAGGATGGAGCCAGTCGCCCTCATCAGACTTCACTGAAACAAAACCAGCTGATCATTCAGAGCGAATGTTCATGACGAGCGCCGCAGCCTGCAGGCAGAGATGGAAACGGACCTGAGCTCGACTGGAAATGTCACAGCGCTCAGGTTGAGGACTCAGAATGGAGCAAAAATGTCCATTATTGTCCCACAGTGGGACATTCAGCTAAGTGGAGCATGCAGATTCAAACAAAAGTAAAAATGAATAAATTCCCTCCAGCCCTTTGAAACGCCCCTCTGGTTTCCTCTGAGTGAAGTTTCAGAAATAAACTGATTCCCTGTTTAGGTAAATACAACCTGAGCTAGAATAGAAATAATGATACGTTTAATTTAGAAGCAGCTTTCAGATCGCTAACGCACAAAGCAGAGAAAAACCAAACGAGCCGGTCATCAGCTGATGGAAACCTGGAGAAAATCAGATGTTTTTATGTCTGATCAACAATTATTCATGTTTTTATAGCTTAAACTCAAAGGTCTGTAAACGCATCAGCTTGGTTGAGATGCTGGCCTCTCAGCGATCCGTCGCTGCAAATGTGGAACCTATTGGACTGAACATTCAAGCCACTAATGTTTTGACTAAGCCGTAGGATCCGACAGGCTGGAAACAAAGACAGGCAGATCCTCGGCCCACCGTGGGGTCCTCAGGCTGAACGCATTTTTAACGTGGCGCAGAGAGAGCAGGAGGAAGTTCAAAGCATCTCTTCCATCCATCGTATCCCAACGTCTCTCTGCTCGGCTTCCCAACCAGACAGGGGCAGCAAAAGCAAAGGAGCTGGATTAGCAGAGCTAGCTAACAGCTGATGATGTCATCATGTTCAGGATGTTGATTTGTTAGCCTGTTAGCATGAGATGGTCTTCAGTCAGAGGCCTCTTTACACCGTAAGACTGGCTGCTACTGGAGCTCACCTTTCACAACGACTGGATGATCCGAGTTCTGACATCATTCAACTTCCGGATGGAGCAAATAAAGTTTAAAGAAATGTGGACCGCTCACGTTTCGATTGTTAACGGTTTTAGTTTGATTTGGTGTTTATTGGGCTGCAGCGTTGATCAGCTGATGAAAACATTTCAGAAACGTGTTTCCTACTCGGTTCCGTTTCTCGCTCTGGATTTTAAAACTTTACTTTCAACCAGGTGACAATAAATGAACGTTTGCATTTCTGGTTGCTTCCTGTGAAACTGCTAATGTTATCACAAAACATTATCATGTAACACATGAGAGCAGCGTGGCTGTTGTTAAATGACACCCTGATGTGAAACTGGAGGAATTATGGGAGCATCGGATAAATACTGACTATGATTCACAGATTACAACGGATGCTGTTTACACACGCTGTGGCCTTGAACCCAACACTTCTGCTGTTCTGGAGGGAAACAAATGAAAATAAAAGAGGGAAGCAGGTTTGCTGACTAAACAGGACAAGGTTTCCTCTATGTGGGTTAATAGCTGCTTGTTTGTTGAATGGGATGTTTTCTCTGCTGAGCCGCTGCGTCCCTAAGGTGAAGCAGGAGGCGGACTGGAAATACTGCATGGATGGAGAAACTGAACGCATTAATTTGAGATGAAGGCCAACAGAGGATCCTTCAGCAGGGAGCTGACAAGGTGGAGGCGGCACAAAGCGACGCCCAACGTTCACTTCCTGCTTTTCCTGTTCATTTTGCAGTAAACTGTGAAACCCTGAGCTGCCAGAAGGAGGCAGCACTGAGGCTTTATTGGGTTTGTCCAAGGAGGAGTTAATTCACAAACTCAACACAATCAGACGACGATCTTAGAAAACGTTTTACCATTTGGCCTTTTAACTGAAGTTAAGAGATTTTTATGGACCTGAAACGACTCACTGATCAGCAGAAGTCTGCAGAACCTGGTGCCACGCTACAGGCTAACAGACCATCCATCCTTTTTCTTACACCTTGTCCCTCAGTGGGGTCAGGAGGTGCTGCTGCATCTCCAGCTAGCATGCCGGACGAGAGGCGGGGTCACCTGGACAGGTCACCTGGACAGGTCACCTGGACAGGTCACCAGTCTGTCTCAGGGCAACACAGAGACAAACAACCATGCACACACACACTCACACCTAGGGGTAATTTAGAGAGACCAATTAAACTGACAGTCATGTTTGTGGACTGTGGGAGGAAACCGGAGACCAAACTATGGAGATATAGACACACTATACAGAAAACATTCAAAATATCATATTGTGATCTGATCTGTGCAACTTAGAAGGGTACATTAGAAAAGTGCATTAAGAGTTGATCTGTGCATAGATAGCAGGAGCAGAATAACATATCTGAGCTCCGCCAGCTGCTGGGAGGAAGGATCTGAGCTGGCGCTGCTTTGTGCACCCTGGATGCTCTGCAGCTCTAACATTGAAGCTGCAGTAAATCCTAAACCTTATGAACATGATGACCAGTTATCAGTTTCACCTGCCAGGCCTCGGCGCTGACTTCCTGTTAAAGGCTACATCAATAAATACGAACCAAATGGACCCTGAAAATCTGGATCAGATGGATCCTGATAAACACCCAGAAGAGGTCAGCAATGCAGTTTTCATGCTCTTCAGCTGCTTTGCTTCCAGATTTGGAGAAATAAGTTGCTGTTTATATAGTCGGAGCAACAGTTTAAGGAAAATCTTTTAAAGTTTTCTTGCCAAATATAAAGTATTTTAACTTCAGCTTCAGATCAGAGCTTTTCTCAAACGTCAGAGTGGAGCTGCTGTTTTAATAAAACGTGTCCTTAGTTACCCTTTAAAGTATATACATGTTTACAACATGAACCAAAACCTGTGGCTTTCTTAAGCCATTCCCAGTTAGTGCCAGTTAATTTCCACATGTTCAGTTCCAGCGACAGGTTGGCTGAACATTAAACTGCAATGTGTCATAAAAACATCCATCGCATTAAATTAGCCGGATGTGATGGCCATCGTTTCCTTAGCCGTGTTATCAAAGTTAATGTCTCTGAAACAACGTGGCTTTAAAATTTACAAGCCAACAGCAAACGCAACACATTTAATGCAAAGAGTCATTAAAGGCAGCAGATGGGAGGAGAAACAAGCTGCAGCCTGGACAGAGTCAGAGGATGGAGGGGGGAGGGGGGAGGGATGGAGGGAGGGAGGGAGGGATGGAGGGATGGGAGGAGGGAGGGGGAGGGATGGAGGGGGGAGGGAGGGAGGGAGGGAGGAGGGATGGGAGGAGGGGGGGAGGAGGGGGGATGGATGGAGGGGGGGGGGGATGGATGGATGGAGGGGGAGGGATGGAGGGAGGGAGGGGGGATGGAGGGATGGATGGATGGAGGGGGGGATGGGGGAGGGGGGGATGGAGGGATGGGAGGAGGGAGGGAGGGATGGAGGGGGCGGAGGAGGAAGGGAGGGATGGATGGAGGGGGGGATGGGGGATGGGGGAGGGGGGGATGGAGGGATGGGAGGAGGAAGGGAGGGATGGATGGAGGGATGGATGGAGGGATGGATGGAGGGATGAAGGTGGACGGATGAAGTCCTCCATCCCTCCATCTGCAGGTTTGCCACAGGAAGTGTGATTCTTCTTCCTGCTCCATCAGAGGTCATCCTCTCTCTCCCCCTGGCTTTGTCTGTGCTTCGCCTCTCTGTTGCCATGGTGACTGATCCATACGTTTTATGGCCGTAATAACAGACATGCAGCTGGACAAAGTGTTTCTGGAAGCTTTGATGCATCATCTCATCTTTCTGCACTTGTTCCACCAGGAGATTAAACCTGCTAATGCCCCCCATTCTGCCCTCCTGCCCCCCATTCTGCCCCCCTGCCCCCCATTCTGCCCCCCTGCCCCCCATTCTGCCCCCCTGCCCCCCATTCAGGTAGTATTTTTCCTTGCATTGTGTTTGGAGCAGATGTGAACCATCCTGCAGAGGACAGCAACCAGTTCAGGCACCAAATCCCCCAAACTGCAGAGGTATAAAATACAAGGTAAAAAGTTCTTCATCCTAATAAAATATTATTTTAAAACCTTTTCTAATCCTAGAAATGACGAAATAAAGCAGCTCATGTCCAATCATGAGCTGCTTTATCCAGGCCACTGACCGAGTTCCCAACTTTAAGGAAAATCTATTAAAATAAGAGAAACTGATGTAGCTGCACCGTCACCATGTTGTCAGAGCCAAGGAAACCGACCCGCTGGATCCCAGAGGACGCGACGGTCCTGACAGGAAGCCACCATCCTGACAGGAAGCCACGGTCCTGACAGGCAGGAAGCCACCGTCCTGACAGGAAGCCACCGTCCTGACAGGAAGCCACCGTCCTGACAGGAAGCCACCGTCCTGACAGGCAGGAAGCCACCGTCCTGACAGGAAGCCACCGTCCTGACAGGAAGCCACCGTCCTGACAGGAAGCCACCGTCCTGACAGGAAGCCACCGTCCTGACAGGAAGCCACCGTCCTGACAGGCAGGAAGCCACCGTCCTGACAGGAAGCCACCGTCCTGACAGGAAGCCACCGTCCTGACAGGAAGCCACCGTCCTGACAGGAAGCCACCGTCCTGACAGGAAGCCACCGTCCTGACAGGCAGGAAGCCACCGTCCTGACAGGAAGCCACCGTCCTGACAGGAAGCCACCGTCCTGACAGGCAGGAAGCCACCGTCCTGACAGGAAGCCACCGTCCTGACAGGAAGCCACCGTCCTGACAGGCAGGAAGCCACCGTCCTGACAGGAAGCCACCGTCCTGACAGGAAGCCACCGTCCTGACAGGAAGTCACCGTCCTGACAGGAAGTCACCGTCCTGACAGGAAGCCACCGTCCTGAGAGGCAGGAAGCCACCGTCCTGAGAGGCAGGAAGCCACCGTCCTGACAGGCAGGAAGTCACCGTCCTGACAGGAAGCCACCGTCCTGACAGGAAGCCACCGTCCTGACAGGAAGCCACCGTCCTGACAGGCAGGAAGCCACCGTCCTGACAGGAAGCCACCGTCCTGACAGGAAGCCACCGTCCTGACAGGAAGTCACCGTCCTGACAGGAAGTCACCGTCCTGACAGGAAGCCACCGTCCTGAGAGGCAGGAAGCCACCGTCCTGAGAGGCAGGAAGCCACCGTCCTGACAGGCAGGAAGTCACCGTCCTGACAGGAAGCCACCGTCCTGACAGGAAGCCACCGTCCTGACAGGCAGGAAGTCACCGTCCTGACAGGAAGCCACCGTCCTGAGAGGCAGGAAGCCACCGTCCTGAGAGGCAGGAAGCCACCGTCCTGACAGGCAGGAAGTCACCGTCCTGACAGGCAGGAAGTCACCGTCCTGACAGGAAGCCACCGTCCTGACAGGAAGCCACCGTCCTGACAGGAAGCCACCGTCCTGACAGGCAGGAAGCCACCGTCCTGACAGGAAGCCACCGTCCTGACAGGAAGCCACCGTCCTGACAGGAAGCCACCGTCCTGACAGGAAGCCACCGTCCTGACAGGAAGCCACCGTCCTGACAGGCAGGAAGCCACCGTCCTGACAGGAAGCCACCGTCCTGACAGGAAGCCACCGTCCTGACAGGCAGGAAGCCACCGTCCTGACAGGAAGCCACCGTCCTGACAGGAAGCCACCGTCCTGACAGGCAGGAAGCCACCGTCCTGACAGGAAGCCACCGTCCTGACAGGAAGCCACCGTCCTGACAGGAAGTCACCGTCCTGACAGGAAGTCACCGTCCTGACAGGAAGCCACCGTCCTGAGAGGCAGGAAGCCACCGTCCTGAGAGGCAGGAAGCCACCGTCCTGACAGGCAGGAAGTCACCGTCCTGACAGGAAGCCACCGTCCTGACAGGAAGCCACCGTCCTGACAGGAAGCCACCGTCCTGACAGGCAGGAAGCCACCGTCCTGACAGGAAGCCACCGTCCTGACAGGAAGCCACCGTCCTGACAGGAAGTCACCGTCCTGACAGGAAGTCACCGTCCTGACAGGAAGCCACCGTCCTGAGAGGCAGGAAGCCACCGTCCTGAGAGGCAGGAAGCCACCGTCCTGACAGGCAGGAAGTCACCGTCCTGACAGGAAGCCACCGTCCTGACAGGAAGCCACCGTCCTGACAGGCAGGAAGTCACCGTCCTGACAGGAAGCCACCGTCCTGAGAGGCAGGAAGCCACCGTCCTGAGAGGCAGGAAGCCACCGTCCTGACAGGCAGGAAGTCACCGTCCTGACAGGCAGGAAGTCACCGTCCTGACAGGAAGCCACCGTCCTGACAGGAAGCCACCGTCCTGACAGGAAGCCACCGTCCTGACAGGAAGCCACCGTCCTGACAGGAAGCCATCGTCCTGACAGGCAGGAAGTCACCGTCCTGACAGGCAGGAAGTCACCGTCCTGACAGGCAGGAAGTCACCGTCCTGACAGGAAGCCACCGTCCTGACAGGAAGCCACCGTCCTGACAGGAAGCCACCGTCCTGACAGGAAGTCACCGTCCTGACAGGAAGCCACCGTCCTGAGAGGAAGCCACCGTCCTGACAGGCAGGAAGCCACCGTCCTGACAGGAAGTCACCGTCCTGAGAGGAAGCCACCGTCCTGACAGGCAGGAAGTCACCGTCCTGACAGGCAGGAAGTCACCGTCCTGACAGGAAGCCACCGTCCTGACAGGCAGGAAGCCACCGTCCTGACAGGAAGCCACCGTCCTGACAGGCAGGAAGTCACCGTCCTGACAGGCAGGAAGTCACCGTCCTGACAGGAAGCCACCGTCCTGACAGGAAGTCACCGTCCTGAGAGGAAGCCACCGTCCTGACAGGAAGCCACCGTCCTGACAGGAAGCCACCGTCCTGACAGGCAGGAAGTCACCGTCCTGACAGGCAGGAAGTCACCGTCCTGACAGGAAGTCACCGTCCTGAGAGGAAGCCACCGTCCTGACAGGCAGGAAGTCACCGTCCTGACAGGCAGGAAGTCACCGTCCTGACAGGAAGCCACCGTCCTGACAGGAAGCCACCGTCCTGACAGGAAGCCACCGTCCTGACAGGAAGCCACCGTCCTGACAGGAAGCCACCGTCCTGACAGGAAGCCACCGTCCTGACAGGGAGCCACCGTCCTGACAGGGAGCCACCGTCCTGACAGGAAGCCACCGTCCTGACAGGCAGGAAGTCACCGTCCTGACAGGGAGCCACCGTCCTGACAGGAAGCCACCGTCCTGACAGGAAGCCACCGTCCTGACAGGAAGCCACCGTCCTGACAGGAAGCCACCGTCCTGACAGGGAGCCACCGTCCTGACAGGAAGCCACCGTCCTGACAGGAAGCCACCGTCCTGAGAGGCAGGAAGCCACCGTCCTGACAGGCAGGAAGTCACCGTCCTGACAGGAAGCCACCGTCCTGACAGGAAGCCACCGTCCTGACAGGAAGCCACCGTCCTGACAGGCAGGAAGCCACCGTCCTGACAGGAAGCCACCGTCCTGACAGGAAGCCACCGTCCTGACAGGAAGTCACCGTCCTGACAGGAAGTCACCGTCCTGACAGGAAGCCACCGTCCTGAGAGGCAGGAAGCCACCGTCCTGAGAGGCAGGAAGCCACCGTCCTGACAGGCAGGAAGTCACCGTCCTGACAGGAAGCCACCGTCCTGACAGGAAGCCACCGTCCTGACAGGCAGGAAGTCACCGTCCTGACAGGAAGCCACCGTCCTGAGAGGCAGGAAGCCACCGTCCTGAGAGGCAGGAAGCCACCGTCCTGACAGGCAGGAAGTCACCGTCCTGACAGGAAGCCACCGTCCTGACAGGAAGCCACCGTCCTGACAGGAAGCCATCGTCCTGACAGGCAGGAAGTCACCGTCCTGACAGGCAGGAAGTCACCGTCCTGACAGGCAGGAAGTCACCGTCCTGACAGGAAGCCACCGTCCTGACAGGAAGCCACCGTCCTGACAGGAAGCCACCGTCCTGACAGGAAGTCACCGTCCTGACAGGAAGCCACCGTCCTGAGAGGAAGCCACCGTCCTGACAGGCAGGAAGCCACCGTCCTGACAGGAAGTCACCGTCCTGAGAGGAAGCCACCGTCCTGACAGGCAGGAAGTCACCGTCCTGACAGGCAGGAAGTCACCGTCCTGACAGGAAGCCACCGTCCTGACAGGAAGCCACCGTCCTGACAGGAAGCCACCGTCCTGACAGGAAGTCACCGTCCTGACAGGAAGCCACCGTCCTGAGAGGAAGCCACCGTCCTGACAGGCAGGAAGCCACCGTCCTGACAGGAAGTCACCGTCCTGACAGGAAGCCACCGTCCTGACAGGAAGCCACCGTCCTGACAGGAAGCCACCGTCCTGACAGGCAGGAAGTCACCGTCCTGACAGGCAGGAAGTCACCGTCCTGACAGGAAGCCACCGTCCTGACAGGAAGTCACCGTCCTGAGAGGAAGCCACCGTCCTGACAGGCAGGAAGTCACCGTCCTGACAGGCAGGAAGTCACCGTCCTGACAGGAAGCCACCGTCCTGACAGGAAGTCACCGTCCTGAGAGGAAGCCACCGTCCTGACAGGCAGGAAGTCACCGTCCTGACAGGCAGGAAGTCACCGTCCTGACAGGAAGTCACCGTCCTGACAGGAAGCCACCGTCCTGACAGGCAGGAAGTCACCGTCCTGACAGGCAGGAAGTCACCGTCCTGACAGGAAGCCACCGTCCTGACAGGAAGCCACCGTCCTGACAGGAAGCCACCGTCCTGACAGGAAGCCACCGTCCTGACAGGAAGCCACCGTCCTGACAGGAAGCCACCGTCCTGACAGGAAGCCACCGTCCTGACAGGGAGCCACCGTCCTGACAGGGAGCCACCGTCCTGACAGGAAGCCACCGTCCTGACAGGCAGGAAGCCACCGTCCTGACAGGGAGCCACCGTCCTGACAGGAAGCCACCGTCCTGACAGGAAGCCACCGTCCTGACAGGAAGCCACCGTCCTGACAGGAAGCCACCGTCCTGACAGGAAGCCACCGTCCTGACAGGGAGCCACCGTCCTGACAGGCAGGAAGCCACCGTCCTGACAGGAAGCGAGCGAGAAGCTAAGCGGGTCGTCAGACCAGGGGACGTCTTCCTCACACGGCTCATCAGCCGCCTGTTAGCTAAATCACGATGCTATATTACCTTCGTTATGGCTCATGGAAAATTCTTTCTGAAGGTGAAAATTAGCCGCTTCTCTCTCTCTGTGTGTGTGTGTGTGTGTGTGTGTGTGTGTGTGTGTGTGTGTGTGTGGGAAGAGACGGTGATTTAATTTGGAGGGAAATGAGTCCCTGAATGCAGAAGATTGGCCCGGTCACGGTGGATTGGTGGCACTTAGAGGCTTTTGTTCGTCGCTTCTGGGATTTTTCCTTCGTTTGTCGTCTCACCTTTCGGAAGTTGATGTGGGAATATCGAGCATCAACAACCGCAGCATCATTAAGCTCCTTTATGACAAACTGAACGTCTACAGCTTCCTGTTTGTGAAGTGAGATGAAATTAACCAAAGTTCTGCCTGTCAGCAGGCAAGAACCAAACCTCTGAAACATTTCCAGAATCAACTGGAGCCGCAAAATAAAAACCATTCAAATAAAACAAATCTCTCCGACGTACAGATACCGGCATTCGATTTCAGTCAAATCCATTTAAATCCATTTGTTTATTAATTATTACAGTCAGAACGTTAATGTTAGTTTTAATGGATTCCAGCATATAAAAAGTTTAATCACATCGTTTTTACACACAAAGGTTCTGGCTGGAACTTTAGTCTTCGTGTTTCTGGTACGCCCATTAACCAGACGCACATCCGCCAACAGCGATCCATCAGTAACAACGTGTTTATCACCGTCCTCTAGGGGGCGCCGCTCCGACATCAGGACCCAAAACCATCCATCCGTCCATTTTCCTGCACCCTTGTCCCTCAGTGGGTTGGGAGGTGCTGCTGCCTCTCCAGCTAACGTTTCGGGCGAGAGGCGGGGTCACCTGGACAGGTCACCTGGACAGGTCACCAGTCTGTCGCAGGGCAACACAGAGACACACACACACACACACTCACACCTAGGGACAATTTAGAGAGGCCAATTAACCTGACAGTCATGTTTTTAGACTGTGGGAGGAAACCGGAGTACCTGGAGAAAACCCACCATGCACAGGGAGAACATGGAGACTCCATGCAGAAAGACCGGGAATCGAACCCAGAACCTTCTTGCTGCAAGGCAACAGCTCTACCAACTACACCACTGTGCAGCCCCTGACCCAAAACTATTTACATATCAATCAGCAGACCAGCCTTCAACAGGTCAAGAACAGCATTCATTCATTCATTCATTCATTCATTCATTCATTCATTCATTCATTCATTCATTCACAAGAGTAATAAATCTGCTTTCAGTGACTCTCGTTTTTAATTTCCTTCAATCTGAGGCCTGAGCTGCACATTTTCACATAATCAGCTGAATTAAAGACGGGGACAGAAAAGGAGATTCTTCTTGTTTCTCTTCATGACCTCTTCATGACCTCTGCATGACCTCTTCTTTAGAGCGAAACATGTTTAACATTTGTTGTTGTATTTTATCTGTTCCCGTCACAGCAGGTGGGAACGGCTCCGGTCAGGGAGGTTCATAGATTTCTATAGAATTTATTCTCCATGAGCTACGATGTGTTTACACGACGGAAAGCTTATAATGTAAAAACTGCTTTTTATGGCATTTAGATAAAACAGCTGAAAGCAGAAACTGCAGTTTTAATATTAGTCCAGCAGAAAAACAACAAAAATCTGAATGAAGATGCAAAACTTTAAGTTTCTGAGGTTGAAATGCTTCCAGTTTCACACAGAGACAGAGATGAACTTTAGGAAACAATGTT
This sequence comes from Poecilia reticulata, assembly GCF_904066995.2. Classification (NCBI taxonomy): domain Eukaryota; kingdom Metazoa; phylum Chordata; class Actinopteri; order Cyprinodontiformes; family Poeciliidae; genus Poecilia; species Poecilia reticulata. The sequence goes on from NC_088835.1 coordinate 32,002,088, forward strand.
TAGTTTTTCTCGCCATCCTGCCGCTCAGCACTATGGAACTGATCACAGCGTAATTAAAAGCTGTTAAACAAATTAAATGATTCAATTAAAATCAAAATTAAAATCTAAGTTTCTACTTTGGGTTTTATATTTTGGTTAGTCGCAGCAGAAGCAACTGGAGGCATTTTGTGCCTCCAGTTGCTTCCTGGTAACCTTTTCTACACTGAAATAATCCTGCCTGATGGTTAAAACAATAAGAAATCCATAAATTAAAATATATGAATTTGCTGAAGGGATAATTATTATTCAGTTACTACTTTCTGATAAAGGCAGGAATGTAATCCCATAACAGCGCCGCTACGCCACACAGACCTCAGGTTGTTGCTGCTTCTGACTTCCTTCACGCTGCTGCTGCTATAAAATGCTAACTTTCTTCCTTGTTCCCCATATAGATGTACTTTTCCAGAACTACTTCCTTCTAACTTCAAGATCAGCAACTTCTGATGGTGCAGCAGGGCAAGAAGAGCTGAGCTGAAAAATATATGACTGCAAATTATGGAGGAGCTTCACTGATCCACAGAGAAAAAGGAAACAAACAATCAGTCCAAACCCACTGCAGCCCGACGAGACCTCATTACTGGAAACAGAGACAAAGCAATGAATGTTAGCAGTGAATGTTAGCCATGAATGTTAGCAGTGAACGTTAGCCATGAATGTTAGCGGTGAACGTTAGCCATGAATGTTAGTGGTGAATGTTAGCAGAGAATGTTAGCCATGAATGTTAGCTATAAATTTTAGCAATTACTGCTAGCAGTGAACATTAGCCATGGATGTTAGCAGTGAATGTTAGCCATGAACATTAGCCATGAATGTTAGCAGTGAATGTTAGCCATGAACATTAGTCATGAATGTTAAAGATAAAGATTAATGTTAGCATGAATGCTAGCATGAATGTTAGCATGAAAGAAGATTTCACATCCAGAATATTTGGGTTGTTGGCTGCAGTCAGATTTGATTGTTTATTTTGATAATCCAGATTAATTTCCAAGTTGATCGGAGGAATAATCCCCACAACAAATCATCCACTTTGCTAATCTCAAGCTTCTCAGGGTTTTTCTCACCTGACCTGTTCAGTAAATGTTGGAAAACGTTCGTGATTATTTTATGTTTTACTAATCTGGTCATTATTAATTATCGTTTATTCATTACGTTGTTTGTCGTTTATCTTTTTGTCCTTATATTTCCAGACTTTTCCTGTCTGTGAACATCTCAACTGTTAGAAAGTTGCGTTTCTCATTGCAGCACCTGCAGCGTTCACTGCATGGAGCGAATATTCGTTTTCTTACGAAATGTGTTCGCAATGTGAAGTCAGTGTGAAAACGGCAAATTTGATTTAGTACAAACCAATAATTTCAGTCAGTAAATTCTCTCCGTCTCCCAGGGAAACGGTGTGAGGAGTTTTTCCTCAGTTTCTGAAAACACTTTTCCTTCCCCGCTACTCGTCTAATCAGCTCTTCTTGGAAACGCCCTGTGGGAGAGGAGGCTGTTAATCCGGCGCCCATCTGCTGCATCCAGCTTCAAACACTCAAATTCTTCCACTGCGATGAAATGAAGCCGTGGATTCAGGCCCTCCAGATGCAGCGCAGCTGCCAGCAGCGTCTCCCCCAGACTGAGGCTCTCCAGCTGCTTCACAGGAACTCACAGCTTCCTGCTCACCACGAGCTGAAGCAGAACTTTCTGGTATGAAAGCTGAAGTAGTTTTATAAAAGTGTCTTTAAGAATGTTCACCGTTTGTAATCTGAAAACCTGTCTTGCGTCGGATGAACAGAACTCAGAACCAGACGTTCAGTTCAGCTCCACACGGTTCGCTGCTGAGTCGGCGCTTTCTGTACGAAAACCTCAAGTAGGGGTGGTGATATATCGGTATTAACTTCAGGATCGGTTCATTTTTATGGGGATCGATCTGTAAAACTGGGCCGATATTAATAACCAATAATATTTCCATCCTGTTTCAGGAAGGGGGGGTCATATGGTGATGCAGCAAAGGATTCTGGGATGTTTAACTGAGGCAGAGAATGGATGAAGGCGTTGCAGTCGCTTTAGCACTTCATCCAACAGATGTGATCTGAATAAATAATGATAAATACTTCCTGCTCAGCAGGATTATTACCGGATATTGATACGGCCTCAAACGTTCATGTTGGTGCATCTAATCATTTCTCTTCTGTGGTTTAGAAAATTAACCTGCAACATTAACAGCTCACCAAACCTGCTGCACCCAGCTGGCTGAAATTATAGGATAAAATCCAGTGGTATCACAAAAAAACCTTTAAAATATGTGGACATGTCCGAGGAAACAGGCTGTTTGGTCACCACGGCTGGCATTCTGCTCTTATGCTAAGCTAACTCAATGGCACCATGTTCTTATGCTAAGCTAACTCAATGGCATCATGCTCTTATGCTAAGCTAACTCAATGGCATCATGTTCTTATGCTAAGCTAACTCAATGGCATCATGTTCTTATGCTAAGCTAACTAAATGGCATCAACCTCTTATGCTAAGCTAACTCAATGGCACCATGTTCTTATGCTAAGCTAACTCAATGGCATCATGCTCTTATGCTAAGCTAACTCAATGGCATCATGTTCTTATGCTAAGCTAACTCAATGGCATCATGTTCTTATGCTAAGCTAACTCAATGGCATCATGTTCTTATGCTAAGCTAACTCAATGGCATCATGTTCTTATGCTAAGCTAACTCAATGGCATCATGCTCTTATGCTAAGCTAACTCAATGGCATCATGTTCTTATGCTAAGCTAACTCAATGGCATCATGTTCTTATGCTAAGCTAACTAAATGGCATCAACCTCTTATGCTAAGCTAACTCAATGGCACCATGTTCTTATGCTAAGCTAACTCAATGGCATCATGCTCTTATGCTAAGCTAACTCAATGGCATCATGTTCTTATGCTAAGCTAACTCAATGGCATCATGTTCTTATGCTAAGCTAACTCAATGGCATCATGTTCTTATGCTAAGCTAACTAAATGGCATCAACCTCTTATGCTAAGCTAACTCAATGGCATCATGTTCTTATGCTAAGCTAACTCAATGGCACCATGTTCTTATGCTAAGCTAACTCAATGGCATCATGTTCTTATGCTAAGCTAACTCAATGGCATCATGTTCTTATGCTAAGCTAACTAAATGGCTTCAACCTCTTATGCTAAGCTAACTCGATGGTAAGCAAAACAGGCTAGAAACTGGAGCCTGTTGAGATATGTTAAGATATTAGCATAAGACCTAATATCTCGACAGGCTCCAGTTTCCGCTACGCCACTCAGACCTCAGGTTGTTGCTGCTTCTGACTTCCTTCACGCTGCTGCTGCTATAAAATGCTAACTTTCTCCCTTGTTCCCCATATAGATGCACTTTATATAGATGATGTACTTTAAATAAATGCTTGATGCCTTAGCATAAGGCTAAGCTAACAGGTTTTCTGCTCCTCATCCTCTTCATCTGGGAAACATGAGCAAGAAAAACTGCAGCTGAAAAGCATAAAGTCATAAAACAGAATCTTCAGCTTCAGTCAAACCGTCTGAATTGAAACATCTGATAAAACTGTCGCTGCTCTGCATTGCAGAACATTTTACTCTGTTGTTGTGATGACGGTTATTTCTGAGCTCATGTGAAGCTGGAAACCTTGAACGTATTTTAGATTTGCTTCAGTATAATTTGCCAACAGATGACAGGTTGTTGCAGCGTTTCGTACGTCTGTGTTTTAGCAGACTGAACATTATTTTAACATGTCGTCTGTTTGCTGATTTTTCTTCTCCACAGTTCAGCTTCTCCTGCAGCAGCGTCACCGATTCCAAAACCCCAAATCTGCATAAATTCACTGAAAACACATAAAGGAAAATGAGGTTCTTGTGTTGCATTACTGGATTTAACTTTAATGTCTCTGATCCCAGAGCCACACATTCAAAACGGTTTCATTCCATCAAAAGGACGTTTTCTATGACTGCCAGAAGGAATATTAACAGGAATCTCAGCCCTTATTCAAACATTTATATGAACAGGAAGTCGGTAAGTAATAACAGCAGGAGAACCGAAGGTAGAGATGGAAAATGATCAGGAAATACACGAGCAAGAAGAGATAAAAATAATCCTGTGTGAACTTTGAAAGGCCCTGAGAGGCACAAAGCCTCATAAAGCACAAAGCACACACACACACACAGACACACTAACACACACACACACACACACACACACACACTAACACAGAGACACACTAACACACACACACACACACTAACACAGAGACACACACACACACACACACTAACACACACACACACACACACACACACTAACACACACTAACACACACACACACACACACTCACACACACAGAGACACACACTCACATAGAGACACACACACACACACACTCACACAGAGACACACACACACACACACTCACACCCAGTTCATTTCTCCCTGGAGGAAAACTGGGCTGAAGTTTTTCCTCATCTTCAAGTTTTCTATGTTCTTCATTTAAACATTTTAATAAATCCATCCATCCTCTAACACCTGGTCCCTCAGTGGGTCAGGAGCTGCTGCTGCCTCTCCAGCTGGCGTTCTGGGTGAGAGGCGGGGTCACCTGGACAGGTCACCTGGACGGGTCACCAGTCTGTCGCAGGGCAACACAGAGACACACACACACACACACACACACACACACACACACACACTCACACCTAGGGAGAATCTGGAGAGGCCAATTAACCTGACAGTCATGTTTCTGGACTGTGGGAGGAAACCGGAGTACCTGGAGAAAACCCACCATGCACAGGGAGAACATGGAGACTCCATGCAGAAAGACCGGGAATCGAACCCAGAACCTTCTTGCTGCAAGGCAACAGCTCTACCCACTGCGCCACTGTGCAGCCCCATGGTAATAAATGTTACTTCACCAGCAGCTGCCAGCTAACAAAAGGTGATTTATTCTGTATGTATATTAAACATGATTGTTTTTGCTCAGAACTGAAGAAAAACCAGAAAAACTGAGTTTCCACTGAAATTCATTGTATTATTAGTTTTACACGGTTTTTCTAAGACTCACGTCTCATTTCCGTCACTTTATATTCAGTCGTAAAGTAAAAGCAGTTTCTGCTCCTCAGCTCAGAAACAAACTCCCTGAAAACCTGATGTGCAGAAAGTCCCAGTCATCTGCTGCTGACAGGTTTTCCTACATTTCCTCTGGTTTTCAAAGCTCCTGTTGTGACCTCCATGTTTCCATTTGCCTTCATGTGCAGCGGCAGCAGTTCCTCTCCTTCGTGGGAAGAGAACGCGTGAGCGGCTGGAGGAAGAGCCGACCTCGTGCCGGTGGCTCTGGCAGCATAATGGCTGCTGCTCAGCAGCTAATCGGGTTTCCTGCCCTGCGGCTGGACGAGAGGATCCGATACGGAGGAGGGCAGCTGCTAACGAGACATCAAGGAAAATGACATCAAAACCCGTCAATGGAGTTAAAAACAAAGTTCAGCAGGAGGAGAGGAGAAACGGCGAGAAGGAAAGAAAACGTTGAACCGGAATGATTTAGAAAACGACTCCGGTTTAAACTGATGAGTCGACAATATGTCTGCTGAGAGCAACACTGTTGTGTTCAGGTCCTGTAAACTGGTTCATCCCCGTCTGAGTGGAATAAAACCAGGAAAGACCAGCAGGTTGGATCAGCGACGAGCGGAAAGGGGACCGTGTTTCTGGAGCGCAGAGCTTCTACCGAAACAAGTTGGTTTGCTCTGAGCGGAGGAGGAGGAACAGTCCCACTGTGTGTGTGTGTGTGTGCGTGTGTGTGTGTGTGAGTCTTTTATCTACAACACACACACACACACCACATCCTGCTCTCCAAAGCCGTGGAAATTAGTGTCCAGCCAGGCGGAAAACAGGTGTAGGATATGGACAGCTGGACTCACCTGTCCAGGCCGCAGGCTGATAACACACACACACACACACACACACACACACACACACACACACACACACACACACACGCGCACACACACACACACACACACACACACACACACACACACACACACACACACACACACACACACACACCTCCTCTGTTTTCCTGCAGAACAACCTGAACTTCCTGTTCAGCCTCATGAGCTTCAGGAGGATCTTCAGCGCAGAGACAGAACTGGGCTCATGGCGCCGGAGCAGCTCTCCTGGTTCTGATTGGATCTTTTTCTGTTTCCTGATTGGATCGTTGCTGTTTGGACAATTATTCCCTCTGAAAAGCTCAAATACTTGAACTTTGACCCCAAATCCCAGCAGACTTGAAAAGGAGGCTTCATGGATGCAGAGAGAAGAGGAAGTCCAGTTGGGTCCTGTAGGGTCCTGTTGGGTCCTGTAGGGTCCTGTTGGGTCCTGTAGGGTCCTGTTGGGTCCCATTGGGTCCTGTAGGGTCCCGTTGGGTCCTGTTGGGTCCTGTAGGGTCCTGTTGGGTCCTGTAGGGTCCTGTTTGGTCCTGTAGGGTCCTGTTGGGTCCTGTAGGGTCCTGTTGGGTCCTGTAGGGTCCTGTTGGGTCCTGTAGGGTCCTGTTGGGTCCTGTATGGTCCTGTTTGGTCCTGTAGGGTCCTGTATGGTCCTGTTGGGTCCTGTAGGGTCCTGTTGGGTCCTGTTTGGTCCTGTAGGGTCCTGTTGGGTCCCATTGGGTCCTGTAGGGTCCCGTTGGGTCCCATTGGGTCCTGTTTGGTCCTGTTGGGTCCTGTAGGGTCCTGTTTGGTCCTGTTGGGTCCTGTTTGGTCCTGTAGGGTCCTGTTGGGTCCTGTTTGGTCCTGTTGGGTCCTGTTGGGTCCTGTTGGGTCCTGTTGGGTCCTGTTGGGTCCTGTTGGTCCTGTTGGTCCTGTTTGGTCCTGTTTGGTCCTGTTTGGTCCTGTTGGGTCCTGTTTGGTCCTGTTTGGTCCTGTTGGGTCCTGTTGGGTCCTGTTTGGTCCTGTTGGGTCCTGTTTGGTCCTGTTGGGTCCTGTAGGGTCCCGTTGGGTCCCATTGGGTCCTGTTTGGTCCTGTTGGGTCCTGTTTGGTCCTGTTTGGTCCTGTTGGGTCCTGTTGGGTCCTGTAGGGTCCTGTTTGGTCCTGTTGGGTCCCGTTGGGTCCTGTTTGGTCCTGTAGGGTCCTGTTGGGTCCTGTTGGGTCCTGTTGGGTCCTGTTGGGTCCTGTTTGGTCCTGTTTGGTCCTGTTTGGTCCTGTTGGGTCCTGTTGGGTCCTGTTGGGTCCTGTTGGGTCCTGTTTGGTCCTGTTGGGTCCTGTTGGGTCCTGTTGGGTCCTGTTGGGTCCTGTTGGGTCCTGTTTGGTCCTGTTTGGTCCTGTAGGGTCCCATTGGGTCCTGTAGGGTCCCGTTGGGTCCTGTTGGGTCCTGGAGCAGAGCCACGTCAGGTTAATCAGATCAAATCTGCGCTCAGGCTGCAGGTCGGCCTGCAGGGCTTCAGGCATGAATCCTGCAGAGACGCCAAACAGTCGGGAATCATTTGTTCAGTCTGTCGGCAAAATGAGCAGCTTGGAGCGATTTGTTGCTCACGCTGCCATGAATCTTAGTACTAATCCACCAGAACATCCCCACTAATGCTTACAGCAGCACATCCTAGTGCATGTGATTCTGTCCAAGCAGGTGGACATTATCTGGACTTCATTAGAATCAATGGGCAGCAAACGCAGCAGAGATTAAAGGTGAGATGCTGATTTTCTTTATTATTATATGGAGCAACTTGTCCTGAGGATCCAGCTGCTCTTTGCTTCACTCGTCCAACCGGCTGGTTTTACAACCACCACAGATCTTCACCCTGTTCAGACGACATCTGTTGGTTTCGTAGGACGACTTAGATCACATTTCAATAAACTGTTTTATCTTATTTGTAGGGCCAGATCTTTGATTAATTGCATGAATTCTCATTATTTTTACGTACCAGGCTGTGATGTGTCTCTTTGTATTCACATAAATCTGACGCTATGAGCTGCTGGAAACCACACTGGTGTCTTCAACGTGTGCTAAAAGCAGTTAGCTTATCAGCTACGCTATGCTAGCCTACAAATAGCATCTCAATGCTAAAATCTTTCCAGTGCTTGAGCTTCTTCCTCTAAGCAGACCTGCAGGCAGTGGCGCAACTACACATTATTCAGGTGGATGCAAAATCATTGATCGGCGCCCCCCCAACCGCCAACCCCCCCCCCCGACCGAGGACGGAACGTCAGGGTGAAGGAGCGACGCTCACTCAGCAGCACCCCCCCCCCCCCTCCCCCCAAGGCGACGATACGTGAAGGGTAAAACTCGCTACATTTACCTCGTTATGTGCGCGAGGTGAAGGAGCGTAAGGCGCGCATTAGTGTACGGGAAAACATCATTGGCGCGCCGCCCCCTCCAGACGGGGTTTTGGCGCCCCCTCTGGTGCTGCGCCCCTATGCGTTGCATACCCTGCATACCCACTTTTTGCGCCACTGCCTGCAGGCCTCAGATCTTTACAGTTATAGATGTGATCAGCTGAAGAGTCACAACATTTTTCTCCTGCATAAATAAAACCCGGTGAAAAAAGAAATCCCCAGTGCTGCGTTGTGTCTGGCAGCGCTGCTTTGAGGGGACCGTTCTCTGCTCTTCTGAGAGCCAGGATATCTAAAAATCTAAATTTTAAAGCAGCTGTCAATTCACAGCGCCTCCTTTCAACTCCTGAGATTGATTCTTCTTGGTTCTTGGCCTTTTTAAGCCGTTTCCTTGTCATTGCATCCGGCTGACTGACAGAATATAGAGCGGAGTATGGAGCCCGTTAGATGTGCCATCAAAGGACGGATCCGTTTCATCTGCAAGGCGCCGATGAAACAATCTGCAGCAGAATCCCCAGAAAACGTACCAAATGTTGAAACCTTTGGCTTTTTAGACGGATCGTCTGGTTTCAGGTGGAGCTCTGAGACTTTATATGGACTCATAAACATTAATATCACCTGCTGTACAGCTGAGTTATGCTTTTTCAGCTAAATGCCAGCGTGACAGAGACGCGCCTCCCCACCGCCGGTTCGGTGGTGACCTGTGATGCTGCGGGTCGTCCTCTACCTGTGTAAACAAGCTCTGCCCTTTCCACCCCACCACTCAGCGCCTCTTCCTTCCTCGCTCCCTCTCTGCTTTGCATCTCATTACCATTCATTCTCACACTAATTGAGCCTAATAGGTAAATAATGTTTGACATTAAATCCCAGCTGATCGCCGTCTGTTTGCTCCTTCACTGTAAATGTTCCAGGTTGTGAGGAGCTGCTGCTGCTGCAGCTGGTGCTGCTGCAGCTGCTTCTGCTGCTGCTGCTGTTGCTTCTGCTGCTGTTGCTTCTGCTGCTGCTGCAGCTGGTGCTGCTGCAGCTGCTTCTGCTGCTGCTGCTGTTGCTTCTGCTGCTGTTGCTTCTGCTGCTGCTGCAGCTGGTGCTGCTGCAGCTGCTTCTGCTGCTGCTGCTGTTGCTTCTGCTGCTGTTGCTTCTGCTGCTGCTGCAGCTGCAGCTGCTGCAGCTGCTGCTGTTGCTTCTGCTGCTGCTGCAGCTGCTGCTGCTGCTGCTGCTTCTGCTGCTGCTGCTGCTGCAGCTGCTGCTGCTGCTGCAGCTGCTGCAGCTGCTGCTGCTGCTGCAGCTGCTGCAGCTGCTGCTGCTGCTGCAGCTGTTTGTTCCTCCTCTGACTTTTGCTTAGTTTGCTTTTTATTAGCATCAGATTTCCACCAACTGGATCTACAAACTCTACCTTAAAAACTCCAACCGCTGCAAAGACTCAACCATTAAAATGAGCTTTTTCAAAACCAGTGCAGATTTATGTAAGATCGTTTATTTTGTTAGAACTGTTTGGTGTCTGGATGAGAGGAGCTGCAGTGACGGAGAAACCTGAGTCAGCAACAGGAAATGCTTCATTAATATTGTTTATCAAAAACATCAGACATAATCAGACAAAGACAATAAAAGAGGCTCGACTTGAAAGGAAACTTTCTAATTCTGCAGCTTATGAATTAGAAGTTTGTCAAAATTTGGTTACAATTTGATTTCTACTATAAATGATCCTAACAGTGTAATCACTGCGTTACACAGCGAAGCTTAAACTGGTAACATCATCGCTGTTTTTCTATACAAAGAGAAACTGGTTTCTAAAAGTCCAGGCAGAGCAGGAAATCCCACTACATGACAGAGAGACGGAGTTCAACAAACCAAGAAGGGATCTGACATCGTCAACACGCCACACCAATCAGCAGCTGTCAGTCAGCTAGCAAGCAAAGCACTCAGTTAGCACCCAGTTAGCTCTCAGTTAGCCCTCAGTTAGCTCTCAGTTAGCCCTCTGCTAGCCCTCCGTTAGCCCTATGCTAGCCCTCCGTTAGCCCTCAGTTAGCCCTCTGCTAACCCTCCGTTAGCCCTCCGTTAGCCCTCAGTTAGCCCTCAGTTAGCCCTCCGTTAGCCCTCAGTTAGCCCTCCGTTAGCACTCCATTAGCCCTCAGTTAGCCCTCCGTTAGCCCTCCGTTAGCCCTCCGTTAGCCCTCAGTTAGCCCTCCGTTAGCACTCAGTTAGCCCTCCGTTAGCCCTCCGTTAGCCCTCAGTTAGCCCTCCGGTAGCCCTCTGCTAGCCCTCCGTTAGCCCTGCGTTAGCTGGCGCTTCAGTTCAAGCCTCGTCTTGCTGGAACCAGTGAGGCCCAGCAGAGGCTCAGACCAAACGCCGTCATCAGTTTAAACTTCCTGCGTCGGAGGCATCAGCAGCGAGAGCCTGGAGCTTTTAGAGCAGGAGAAGAAGAAAAACGCCTCCATCCTGCAGTTTCCTGCAGTCATTCATGTTTCACAGCGCTGCTCGTGTTGCCAGGACACTTTGAATTACATCGCTGTGAATGTGCAAAAAAACGGTCAAATTATTAATTATACATTTTGAAGCTTAGAAAAAGCACTTTTGTTTGAATCAAGGCCTTTGAAGTGACGGCAGCTTTAATCAACCTCTGAATATTTCATGCTTCGTGGTCCACAGACGACCAGAGCCAATGGGAGAGGGGGACACCCTGAGAGGCCTTCAGGGCTGCGTGGACATATTAACGTGATAAAGTCGCCTGGAAAAAACTGCAGACGGAAAAAGTTTCCAAAACTGTCTGAATGTGATTAGAGAAGCAGAGAGATAAATAATGGAGGAAAGTTCAGAGGAAGGAAGAAAACGGCAGGAAGACGAGAGAACAGAAGCACAAGGAGCGTCAATCTGAGCCAACATCAGCGATCCTTCTGTTCACCCATTCATCCATTGGCATCATCCATTCATCCATCATCCATTGGCATCACCCATTCATCCATCAGCCATCCATCCATTTCTGTTTCAGACTGAAAAGCCTCTTTTCTTTCCCACAGCAGACTTGACTCAATCAGGCTTCACATAAACAATATTGTCCTGGAAAATAATAATAATAACCAGCATCTAACAAAGAGCTGCAGGCAGATGACAGGATGAAAGCAGATTTTCCCTGAGGAACCAGCGGCCTAGTTAAATCCCTCTTTATTACAGTCGGCATGGTAACCGCATACGCTGCAGCAACGGCAACATGCAGAAGAATTACACACATGAAATCCAGCTGCAATGATTCCATCTCGTTTTTGGTTTTTACATATTAAGGATTTATTTGTGAGCGTTCCTGGTGTTTCCAGGACGGCGCCCCCAAGAGGCACCAGCTGGAACGTCGTGCCTGCGACGGATAAACCTTCCCAGTAAAATCCCGGCTCGTCTTCTGCAGGTCAGGACTGAACATCCATCCTGCCTGTTTTTAAACTAGATCTGCTAATGAAGCCAGAACACCATCAGAGACGACAGCATTCAGAGAGAAGCTGCTGCTGCAGCAGCAGCTGAAGCAGCAGCAGAAGCAGCAGCAGCTGAAGCAGCAGCAGCTGAAGCAGCAGCAGCAGCTGAAGCAGCAGCTGCAGCAGCAGCTGAAGCAGCAGCATTTCCTCTGTGATGGTCGTTGTCATTAGTTTGATGTTCAAAAACGTCAAACTCATCCTGACACATGTATTCACATCTGGCAGACGTGAAACACCTGCTGAACCCAGGAAGCAGCAGCTGAAGCAGCAGCTGAAGCAGCAGCTGAAGCAGCAGCTGAAGCAGCAGCAGCAGCACAGAACATCCTGGGTTTTACTGCCTGATCTTTGTTTTGATGAAAAAGTTTCATGTCTATGTTAGTAAACTGTTTGGTGATTTAGAGCCACAGAAATGATGAGAAATGCAACATTTGATCTCTTAAAATGCATCATTTTATTGTATTTTTCATATTTAGAAGATGAGACACGAGCATCAGGTTTGATTTGACACTTAAACTCACAGCTTTACAGTCATTTAACTACCAAATGGAAAAGTTTACCTGGACTTTAGTTTCTCTTTAAGTTGCTTTTCTAGACTTTAGATTGATGGTTTCCAACCTTCATCCCCATGTTAGCAGTTTAGTGGAACCAAAGACATTCATCAGGACTTTGGCTGCCAGAACTGTGAAATAAATGTTCCAGTCAGGTAGTTTGGAGATCCTGAAAACCTTTGTGTAATCCATAATTAGCAGTAAATTGTTTTAATACGAACCACTTTTTACTCAGTGGGACGATCAGCTGCATGAAATCGACTCAGACATTATCCAACTGAACGTTTGTGAATCTGTGAAACGTTTCCAATGCTGGAGGAGCATCAGCATCACTGAGCAGAGCAGAGGAGAGTCTCCACCTGCCTTTAGCAGAACAAACATGGTGCAGACAGTGGCGGAGCCAGAGGGGGGGCCAGGGGGGCCAGTGCCCCCCCCTGTCATCTGATTGGCCCCCCCCTGATGATTGACATGTAACGGCACCAGGTTATTCCTGTACATATTTGGAATCATTCTAAGTCAACCTGATATCTAAAGAAGAAAAACAATAATAAATATATGAAAAGAAAATATATAAAACTTTATATAAGTCCATGTGACATAAATAAATAGATTTTCATCACCAGCCTCCTATATACTCATAACAACAAGCTGATATTCCTCTCCTGGGTGTTTCAGTTGCTGCGCTGTGGTGCAACTCAAAGGCTAAAGCACTTCATACCTGGTGGTGATGGTAAAACACCAATAAGTTATTTATTGATCCTCCGCAAAAAGAGAAAAAACCGAAGAGGGGCCGACAATGTTCTAGTTTGGATCAGAGGGTTGGAGTTTTTTTGTTGTCCGTCAAAGAAAAAAATCATTTTATTTCCAATATGTAGTCATCAAACTAAACATTTAGTATTTCTCTGCTAGAACGTTTTTGAAATCAGGTAACATTTCAGGAAATGACGTGATTAGCAGACGGCAGACCTCTGATCGGTTCCTGATCGGTTCCTGATCCCGCATCACTTCCTCCAGAAGTGGATCAGCTGCTGGACGCTCCAAAGCCTCTGGTCCGTTAAAGCGTCCAGATCAGAGATGATTCTCTGACAGATATTGTTCTTAGTCTGATTAATAATGATTAATAATGATTAATAATGATTAATAATGATTAATAATGAGCTCCACGATGTTCTCTGTGCGTAAAGTTAAACTGTCTGAGCACCAAGTGGTCAGCTGATCACATTCTGGACAGAAACCAGTGAACTGCTCTCTGTTCTCATCAAGACGAGGTGAGGAGGGAATCTGACATATTAACTCAGTTTCTACTGGTTTGGTTGTAAACACCATTAACTCAGCAGTGTAACTATATATTGTATATTTGGCGTTTGTCGTCTCATGTGTGATTAACTGAAGCGTAACGGTGGAGCATTTATCGCTCTGCGCTTGTTTCTAACGGATCTGCACTTTCATTTCTTTCCTCTCTCAAAAGTCAGCTGTTATTCCTCTACTTAAACTACAATAAGTAGATCATAACATTCTCTTTAGGTTTTCTCTGTGTGCTGCAAACTCATTAAATGTAAACTCATTAGAACCCTGAACCACCATCAGGCAAATAATTCTGGTCCGACCCGAAATATTGTTACCTGTCAAATGACCTGTCCAACCAGAGCTTCCTAACCAAGGTGTCCATAACTCATCAACACGCTGTCAGCTCTGGTCAGAAAGACGCATTTAGTTCAGAGACAATGAGATGATATTCAGAAAGGATCTTTAATTTGATTGATTCTAGTTTCCTCTGCGATGAACTCTATGCGTAAAGGTGTTAATTATAACATGTTAAATGACAGAGGGGCTTAAAAAATAACCAAATATTCAGTTTGGTTATTTTTTAAAATAACCAAACTGAATATTTGGTTCAGTTTGGTTAGTTTATATATATATATATATATATATATATATATATATATATATATATATATATATATATATATATGTGTGCACACACACATTTTAAATTTTGCCCCCCCAGACATAGTCCTGGCCCCCCCTTTGGCCCCCCCAACTTTAAAAGTCTAGCTCCGCCACTGGGTGCAGAAACCCGACCGGAGCAGCAGAACCTTCTGGACACAGAGAGACGAGTGTTTTTATCCGGAGTTCTGGTTCTGAAGCTGAAGCTGAAGCTGAAGCTGAACCTGAAGCAGGGTTTCCCCCGCCAGGCCAAGCGATGCTCGTTTGTGTTTTTAGGAAATATGTGTGTGTGTGTTTTATCTCTAAAGTTTACCTCAGATGGACCCAAACTGGACTCAAGCTGACCTGTGTGGGACCCAAACTGGACTCAGGCTGACCTGTGTGGGACCCAAACTGGACTCAGGCTGACCTGTGTGGGACCCAAACTGGACTCAAGCTGACCTGTGTGGGACCCAAACTGGACTCAGGCTGACCTGTGTGGGACCCAAACTGGACTCAGGCTGACCTGTGTGGGACCCAAACTGGACTCAAGCTGACCTGTGTGGGACCCAAACTGGACTCAGGCTGACCTGTGTGGGACCCAAACTGGACTCAGGCTGACCTGTGTGGGACCCAAACTGGACTCAGGCTGACCTGTGTGGATATTGACATGTTTCTTTAGAGAGCTCCACATCGAGGTCGGAGTCTAAAACCCGCCGCGTTGGCTCTGGCTCTACGTGAACCGCAGGAATAACTCGTCTTTCTTTCAGAGCTGCGGGTTGAGGAGCGGTGAGAATGATTTATATCTGTGAACTCAGGATTATGCAGCGTTTCCATCTCAGCTCGCTGCCCAGCGTGTGGCGCTGTCTGCCCTGTAGAGTTCATGTCTGTGTCCCGGTTGGTCGGAGCGTTAGCGGCTAACGAACCAGCGCTAACCTCATCGTGCAGGTCCGGCCCGGTGAGGAGCTTTCACCTGGCCTCCATGCCACGCTTTACGCTGGTTTATATTATTTTAGTATTATTTTTAGTGTTTTTCCAGATGCACCAACCCAGACCAAATGCTTTGTCCCTGTACTCAGAGTTAATCTTAAATCTCGTCAGATAAACTGCAGCAACCAAAACAGTTTCTGAGATTCTCATTAAAACTCAGCAGACAGAAATGTTGCAGCTGCTAAAGCTACATTAGCATCATTTCATTAAATCTCCTGTTTGTGGCTCATCTCTGCTCAGTGCAGCAGGTTTAACTCATCCTGCAGGGCCGGTCCAAGGCTGGTGGGGCCTGGGGCAGAATCTGACTGAGGGGCCCCATCGGCACCTCTAACAGCTTCTGAGTTGGATTTA
>NC_088835.1:32025222-32055222 GCF_904066995.2 Poecilia reticulata
CATTGTCTTAATTTAGTGAATCTTAAACTATATTTCATGACATAATGATCTTTTACTGAGACATGGCAGCTCAGCATCAGGATATGGGGACATTTAGGAAAACGACCCAAACCAGCAGAGCAGAATCTGGTTCCAGCCCAACCAGATCAGCTTCACCATCCTGTGGGTTCGAACAGATTCCTGGAGGAATCCGTGGTGATTCTCAGTCAGGACGTTTCCCTCTGGTTCTGCTGCTTCTCCTCCAGACGACAGTCATAAACCTCACAATAACCAGACCTGAAGCTGTGATGAGGTTTATATTATATCAGGCTGTAAATCTCAGTCTTGTTTTGTTGCTACTGAATTTATTTCCTGGTTTTGTCAGTTAAACGTTTCTGTAAAATCGAACCTCTGCAACATTTAAAAGCTAAAAGAATAAATTATTGTTACACAAACATTTTCGTTCCGTTTCCCCAGACGAAGGTCACAGAGGTGAAAGAGAATCAAACAGTCACTGAGCTGATAAACACTCAATAAGGAACCTAATGAGTCAGATTACCCAGCATGCATCTCTCCAGCTTTATTACCTTTATGTTAGCCTCATCAGGGAGGAAGTTTGGTCTAATATTTCACACTCATGATTTTGCTGCTGCTAAACTAAAACTGTTAATTTCCCAAGTGAAATCGACGTGTTATTATTTATAGCTCATCTATTTCACCCAAATGACTCGTGTGTGTCTTTGTTTTCCTTCAGTTGAGACGCAGCGGCGCTGAGGGCGGAGCGGCGCTGAGGGTGGAGCGGCGCTGAGGGCGGAGCGGCGCTGAGGGCGGAGCGGCGCTGAGGGCGGAGCGGCGCTGAGGGCGGAGCGGCGCTGAGGGCGGAGCGGCGCTGAGGGTGGAGCGGCGCTGAGGGTGGGGCGGCGCTGAGGGTGGGGCGGCGCTGAGGGCGGGGCGGCGCTGAGGGTGGAGCGGCGCTGAGGGTGGGGCGGCGCTGAGGGCGGGGCGGCGCTGAGGGTGGGGCGGCGCTGAGGGTGGGGCGGCGCTGAGGGCGGAGCGGCGCTGAGGGCGGGGCGGCGCTGAGGGCGGAGCGGCGCTGAGGGCGGAGCGGCGCTGAGGGCGGAGCAACGTTGAGGGCGGAGCGGCGCTGAGGGCGGAGCGGCGCTGAGGGCGGAGCGGCGCTGAGGGCGGGGCGGCGCTGAGGGTGGGGCGGCGCTGAGGGTGGAGCGGCGCTGAGGGTGGAGCGGCGCGACGCTCAGTTTTACCCACATCGGATCACAAACATCCCAGGAAGAAACATTTCTACTGCTTGAGCTGCGACTGATTTCTCTCTAAGATTCTCCAATTAGCAGCGGCTGAAGTGGGAACATTTAAGCACATCAGTCTCGTTGCTCCAGCTGCTGGGGTGTTTTCACCCCGGAGGGACGGCCGCGCACCGACCTCTGCATCAAAACAATTCCACAGCTGGCAGGAGGTGTGACACAAACAACAAGGTTCTTACCCTTCCCCAGTGAGCTGCACTGACAGCCGACACACACACACACACACACACACACCCCTACACACACACACACACACCCCTACACACACACACACACACACACACACACACACACACACACACACACACACACACACACACACACACACACACACACACACACACACACCGCCTGCGTTAGTGGAGTTATATATGCACACAGCCACACATGTCAAGTCGGAGCTCCTGCAATCTGGGCTCACCCTTCCTTCAAACTGCTTATCTCCCGGAGAGGAAGAGAAATGAACGGCTGCCGTATGGAAGTGGTACGTTGTATGAGGAGACGGAAAACTGTTGGTGTGGAAAATCAATTTTGCCAAGTGGCAAACATATAGCTTTCTACGGGGTAAAATAGCCGGCATTATCCCGTCTCCTCATGCAAGGCTGAGTGTGGAGGAAGAGGAGAGGGACGAAGAACAAAGGATGAAAAGATCATCAAATTGCAAGTGGAAAGTGTTAAGAAGCAGGAATAAGTGATGGGGGAGAATCTGAAGTGTCTGGGAGCAACATGTACATGCAGCAAACGGCCTGCAGCTCCTGCTGGGCCCACAGACGTGATTTACATTCCACAGGCTCTCCTGACTCTGTTTCCACTTCCAGTTTACCAGACTACAAATCTGCATAAGTTCCCCAAAACGTCCCCTGAAGAGAGAGAAGATGCATGCCAGAGGAAGCGGCTCCACCGTCCTTCATTACCTGATATCTGCAGGCATTCGCTCGCCTCACTGAGCGGAGCCGCATCAGTCTGAGCCACAGTCAGACGCCGGGCCGGGTCATGCTCCCTAGGGTCCAATTATCCGTCAGGAGACGGGCGCGGCGAGGGTTTCTTCAGATGCTGGAGTCAGCAGGCCGTCTGTCAGTGACCAGAACGGGTCCAGGTTCAGTTTGGACAGAACCGGCTGCTGAACATCCGTCCTCCATGCTCCCTCCGTCACTGCAGCAGCCGTCCGACCCGACATCATGAGGAAGCACCGGGAGTATCCAGAGGGAACGCACCGGGAGAGCAAGCAAACCCAACGGTGCCGAGTTCGGACTGGGATCGGAGCGGGTTCTGGGACTCAGAACCAGGAGCTTCCACCCATCAGAAGCTTCGCTTGAGCGGAGGGCATTTATCGTATCGTTTATCGTATCGTTTATCGTATCGTTTATCGTATCGTTTATCGTGATAAATGTCTTATCATGATACCATTTTGATTCATTGTTATGATAAATATGATGTTTAAAAACTGGTCCAAATGCAAACAGCAGCAGGGAAACCGACCAGGACAATTATTAAAATAAAGCATCTTGTTTCAAGTATACAAGGAAAATAAAGAATCAAAATGTGTTTGGCTTTGTTTTTCTAATAACATAACATAATTTACTCTCCTGGAAGAAGCTTTTAATATCAGAAAATCATCATTTATAACTGTTGTTGACAGAGATGCTTTAAAATCAGAGTAATGCTGCAGAGCAGAGAGCAAACTGACTTTTCTGAAAACTTTTCTGCCTCCATTGACACAAACCAGCTTTTATGAAAAAAGGTCAAATCATATATATGAGCATCTTTACATAAAACAAAATACTGACCAGGAAAAGCTTCACAAACGATTTTCAGCTGCAGAGTTTAAACTAAACATTTGGTAAATTTGTCCTCCATCCTGTCAGTAAAATCTCTTTTATATTAGTTTAACTTTATATTAATTTAAATATTTCCTGCTGTGTGAAACATATCACAGTTTCATGAAGTTTGTTTTTCTTTCGCTCATATTGAGAAATAAAGTTAAATCCTGTGAGCTGGAATCTCTTGCCAACTTTTCTAAAATCTGCTTCTATGAAAATGTCAGCAGGTCAAATGTGATGCTTGTGACTTGATCCAGCTGGTGTTTATATATATATATATATAAAACACATATATCACATGTTTCCCGGTTCTCCTCTGCAGCGAGCTGAAGCTCCACCTGCATCATCGCCTGCTCTGGATCGGGATGTTTAGAAACGACATTAGCGAAGAGCGAGTTGACTCCATCCAGTTTACTGATTAAACACACACAGACATTTACCCCGTTCACTTCAAACCCCAAACAAACTAAAGGTCTAAACTCATTCATATCCACTAAAACGACAATAAGTGGGTCGAAAAAGAGTTCAGGCCTTTAAATAGTGACCCAGAGCGAATGAGACTCATGTCTGGTGAAAAGGTCCGACTCCGACCTTTTCACCCCAAACAGTCCGATCTGCTCCTCTTCCAGATGTGGGACTAAATCATATCATATATAAAATATATTTTATAAAAGTCTCTGCAGTCTGAGCGTCTGAACTCAGCAGCAGAAGAATCCAGACGGTAAAACTAAACTATGGCTGAAAATGATAATGATGAGTGATGAAAGCAGTCAGTGAACGCATCACATCCCAACCGACGTCCAGACAGAACCGGGTCAGAACCGGGTCAAAGGCTGCAGCTCCACTAAAGGCTGCTGTTAGCTATTAGCTGTTAGCTTCATCAGCTTCCTGCTGACCGTCTGCTGACCGTCTGCTGACCGTGCCGTCGCTCTCAGCAACTTTACAATCCATCCAGAGACGGCGGCCATCTTTACTGTGGCGGCCATCTTTACTGTGGCGGCCATCTTTATTGCAGCGGCCATCTTTAGTGCAGCGGCCATCTTTACTGCTGTGGCCATCTTGACTGCCATAAACAGAGCGCTGCAGCAGCCATCTTAACTGCGGCGGCCATCTTTACTGCAGCGGCCATCTTTACTGCAGTGGCCATCTTTACTGTGGCGGCCATCTTTACTGCAGTGGCCATCTTTACAGCAGCTGCCATCTTTACTGCCGTAAACAGAGCGCTGCAGCAGCCATCTTTACTGCGGTGGCCATCTTTACTGTGGCGGCCATCTTTACTGCAGTGGCCAACTTTACTGTGGCGGCCATCTTTACTGCAGCGGCCATCTTTACTGCAGCGGCCATCTTTACTGCCGTAAACAGAGCGCTGCAGCAGCCATCTTAACTGCGGCGGCCATCTTTACTGCAGTGGCCATCTTTACTGCAGCGGCCATCTTTACTGCCGTAAACAGAGCGCTGCAGCAGCCATCTTTACTGCGGCGGCCATCTTTACTGTGGCGGCCATCTTTACTGAGGTGGCCATCTTTACTGCAGCGGCCAACTTTACTGTGGCGGCCATCTTTACTGCCGTAAACAGAGCGCTGCAGCAGCCATCTTTACTGCGGCGGCCATCTTTACTGTGGCGGCCATCTTTACTGAGGTGGCCATCTTTACTGCAGCGGCCATCTTTACTGCAGCAGCCATCTTTACTGAGGCGGCCATCTTTACTGCGGCGGCCATCTTTACTGCGGTGGCCATCTTTACTGTGGTGGCCATCTTTACTGCAGCAGCCATCTTTACTGAGGCAGCCATCTTTACTGCGGCGGCCATTTTTACTGCGGTGGCCATCTTTACTGTGGCGGCCATCTTTACTGCGGCGGCCATCTTTACTGCAGCAGCCATCTTTACTGCAGCAGCCATCTTTACTGAGGCGGCCATCTTTACTGTGGCAGCCATCTTTACTGCGGCGGCCATCTTTACTGTGGCGGCCATCTTTACTGTGGCGGCCATCTTTACTGCTGTAAACAGCAAAGCCCCAGCTGAGGTCACCCATATTAAATCCTACCAGCAGAAGAGTGCCGGTGTTTGTTACCTTGCCGATGAGCCTGGGAAACGGAGCCCTCTGGTTCTCGGTGACGATCATCGGCGGGACGAGGAGCGCTCTCTTCCATCGGTACGGTGGCTTCTGGCCGAGGCCCAGAACCTCCTGCAACAGAAACACAACATCTCATCAAGCTCCACCAACCAACCTGCCAACCTTCAACCCGCCTGGCGAAGCAGCAACGTCTCCTGTGATTCACCCAAACCCAGAGCCAACGGGCAGCTGGAACCACACTGGCACATTAATAAATGAAGAACGACGTGTCCCCATAAAGCAAAGCAGCTTCTTCTACAGTAAACATGAAACCAGCCTGGCAGCAGCTCTCGCTGAAATTAAATTCATACTTAATCCTGCATTCAGCTGCTGTGCAGAATAACGACAGCGGAGAAAAGAAGCAAAGCAAGAGGAGAGGCTAAAATGAAGCAGCGAGAGATGACACGTTTGTGGTGCAGCAGCTGCATTATTCAAGCAGATGGAGTCGTTCTGAAATGTTGCTTCGATCTCGGAAAACATAAAACACATAATCTTGTTTCATTTTCCTGCTGCTGTAAACAAAGAAGTAGTTTCAGAGTCTAATGTGGGGAAACGCTCCAGCAGCACCAGGGAGCCGCTGGGAGGGAGACGCTGGGAGGGAGACGCTGGGAGGGAGCCTTCCGCCCGGATATTGATGAAAATTGATGAAAATTACAGCCGACACGGAGAAAAGCGGCCGGATGAATCCTGGCTGCTGGACTCTCCAGTTTTATCACTGAAACGGCTCCAGAGCATCTCAGGTGGAAACGGTTAGGATCATTTAATAACAGGTTTTCTGTTTACATTTAAAAATACTCTTAACTACATGTGAGACTGATCCTCACTTCAAACACAAAGAAGTTCAGGTGGTTAATATTAATATGGTCCAAAGTAAAGAAACATGTTTTGGTCTTCAGGCTGTGGAGTCGATCAGATCAACATGCTGAGTTTCTACCAATCGATCAGATTAATAAAACTTCAGCATCACCGTTCTGAAAACCTCGTCCCAACAACCTGCTGCTCAAACAACGTAGACTCTCTGTCTGCACCGATGAAGAATCAAGTAGCGTTTCACTGTGATGATTTAAATAGCTATGAATTATTGATCAGCAGCCCAGATGATCAGTGATGATCAGTGATGATCAGTGATGATCAGTGATGATCAGTGATGATCAGTGATGATCAGTGATGATCAGTGATGATCAGTGATGATCAGTGATGATCAGTGATGATCAGTGATGATCAGTGATGATCAGTGATGATCAGTGATGATCAGCTGATGATGATCAGTGATGATCAGCTGATGATCAGTGATGATCAGTGATGATCAGCTGATGATGATCAGTGATGATCAGCTGATGATCAGTGATGATCAGTGATGATCAGCTGATGATGATCAGTGATGATCAATGATGATCAGTGATGATCAGTGATGATCAGTGATGATCAGTGATGATCAGCTGATGATCAGTGATGATCAGTGATGATCAGTGATGATCAGTGATGATCAGTGATGATCAGTGATGATCAATGATGATCAGTGATGATCAGCTGATGATGATCAGTGATGATCAGTGATGATCAGTGATGATCAATGATGATCAGTGATGATCAGTGATGATCAGTGATGATCAGTGATGATCAGCTGATGATCAGTGATGATCAGTGATGATCAGCTGATGATCAGTGATGATCAGCTGATGATCAGTGATGATCAGTGATGATCAGTGATGATCAGTGATGATCAGCTGATGATGATCAGTGATGATCAGTGATGATCAGTGATGATCAGTGATGATCAGTGATGATCAATGATGATCAGCTGATGATGATCAGTGATGATCAGTGATGATCAGTGATGATCAGTGATGATCAGTGATGATCAGCTGATGATGATCAGTGATGATCAGTGATGATCAATGATGATCAGTGATGATCAGTGATGATCAGTGATGATCAGCTGATGATCAGTGATGATCAGCTGATGATCAGTGATGATCAGTGATGATCAGTGATGATCAGTGATGATCAATGATGATCAGCTGATGATGATCAGTGATGATCAGTGATGATCAGCTGATGATGATCAGTGATGATCAGTGATGATCAGCTGATGATCAGTGATGATCAGCTGATGATCAGTGATGATCAGTGATGATCAGTGATGATCAGTGATGATCAATGATGATCAGCTGATGATGATCAGTGATGATCAATGATGATCAGTGATGATCAGTGATGATCAGCTGATGATGATCAGTGATGATCAGTGATGATCAGTGATGATCAGTGATGATCAGCTGATGATGATCAGTGATGATCAGCTGATGATCAGTGATGATCAGCTGATGATGATCAGTGATGATCAGCTGATGATCAGTGATGATCAGTGATGATCAGTGATGATCAATGATGATCAGTGATGATCAGTGATGATCAGTGATGATCAGTGATGATCAGTGATGATCAGTGATGATCAGTGATGATCAGTGATGATCAGCTGATGATCAGTGATGATCAGCTGATGATCAGTGATGATCAGTGATGATCAGTGATGATCAGTGATGATCAGCTGATGATGATCAGTGATGATCAGTGATGATCAGTGATGATCAGTGATGATCAGTGATGATCAATGATGATCAGCTGATGATGATCAGTGATGATCAGTGATGATCAGTGATGATCAGTGATGATCAGTGATGATCAGCTGATGATGATCAGTGATGATCAGTGATGATCAATGATGATCAGTGATGATCAGTGATGATCAGTGATGATCAGCTGATGATCAGTGATGATCAGCTGATGATCAGTGATGATCAGTGATGATCAGTGATGATCAGTGATGATCAGTGATGATCAGCTGATGATGATCAGTGATGATCAGTGATGATCAGCTGATGATGATCAGTGATGATCAGTGATGATCAGCTGATGATCAGTGATGATCAGCTGATGATCAGTGATGATCAGTGATGATCAGTGATGATCAGTGATGATCAATGATGATCAGCTGATGATGATCAGTGATGATCAATGATGATCAGTGATGATCAGTGATGATCAGCTGATGATGATCAGTGATGATCAGTGATGATCAGTGATGATCAGTGATGATCAGCTGATGATGATCAGTGATGATCAGCTGATGATGATCAGTGATGATCAATGATGATCAATGATGATCAATGATGATCAGCTGATGATCAGTGATGATCAGTGATGATCAGCTGATGATGATCAGTGATGATCAGTGATGATCAGTGATGATCAGCTGATGATGATCAGTGATGATCAATGATGATCAATGATGATCAGTGATGATCAATGATGATCAGTGATGATCAGTGATGATCAGTGATGATCAGTGATGATCAATGATGATCAGTGATGATCAGTGATCAATGCGTCTCACCATCCATCCCAGTAAACATCCAAACGGCTCACAGAGTTTCAATCACTCCGATTCGGACCAGCAGCAAACGGACGGCAGAAACTTCAGACTTTTTCTGTAATATTCTGAAGATACTGAGTTTGACTTTATTGATCAATAAACTGTTTAATGGTTGGAAGACGTTTCCTGTGTGAAGCAACATTCAAGCAGAAAAACAACAAACTGTTGAGATTAAATTCCAGGCTGACTGCATTTCCTGCTGTTTATTGTTTAGGTCCAACATTAGCAGACATGTTTAATCTTTATATAAATATTTGTATTTATATGCTAGCATACCCGGCGAACCTGGAGCTGATGGGGCCTGTAAGTACATTCTGCTGCATTTCAGGATGAAATGATGGGAGTTTTATGCGCTGATGCATTTATAGCAAAGGGAAAAAACCAAGAGAAGATTTGATTTTGTCTGTTTGATTCTCTGTCAAATAAAGAAGAAATGAAACATTAAAGAATGTCAGTAACAGATATGATTCCGTCTGGAGGACAGAGACGTTTGTGATTCTGGCTGATTCTACATTTTTCTCTGGATTATTTATTCTGCTGTTCAATCTGACGACCTTTGACCCGACTCCCACTCCTCTCACCAGAACAGAGAGGTGAGAAAGAGCAGCGGGTCTTTTCATCGTCCCACTGACCAGCAGCAAATTCAGGAGAGAAAGCATCATGAAAGTCCAATCACAAACCCAAGCCGAGCAGAACCGCCGGCTGAAATGACCTTTTTTTTATCGGACTCACTCAAGGGTGACCTCTGAAATGTCAAAGGCAGAAAACTGACGCCAGACGAGAAGCTGCAAAACACGACGCTTCTGAAAACCATCGCAGATTAAACCCACAATTTCACATGAACGAGCCGGAGGGGGACTGAGCGGCCCGGGTGTGAGCGTGCAGCATCACAGCATCACAATGTCGCAGCATCGCTTTGTCGCAGCATCACACAGTCGCAGCATCACAGAGTCGCAACATCTCTGCGTCGCAGCATCGCTTCGTCTCAGCATCACAGCATCACAGCATCACAGCATCACAATGTCGCAGCATCGCTTTGTCGCAGCATCACACAGTCGCAGCATCACAGAGTCGCAACATCTCTGCGTCGCAGCATCGCTTCATCTCATCATCACAGCATCACAGCATCGCTTCATCTCATCATCACAGCATCACAATGTCGCAGCATCGCTTCGTCTCAGCATCACAGCATCACAGCATCACAGCATCTCATCATCACAGCATCGCTTCATCTCAGCATCACATCTGGCTGATGTTGGAAGGGTTCGGAGGCCAGCAGCCTGCAGGCGGTGCTGCAGTGACTTCATGGCCTCCATGCCTTTGTTCTTCTGGCGGATATGACGCAGCAGGGACTGCAGCATCATGATGGTGGCAGAGCGGCGCTCAGCAGGACTGAACCGTGTCTTCAAGCTGCTGATGACGGCGGCTCACCGTGTCGCCGGAGGAGAAAACCCACCATCTGCTCCATTCCTGCTGCTCTGCAGCTCATTCAGACGTTTCTCCAGCTTCCCTCCACTCTCCCTCTTTGTGCTGCGTTTGTGTGATGAACAGTGTTCATACAGTACGGTGACACTGGAGGAGAAGGGCGCCATGAATCTTTAATGTGTACTTTTCATAAATTACTGCTGCACCACTGAAGCATCTGCTTCTCGTCCTCCAGGTGATTGTTGAGAGAGGAAAGCTGAACCTGTCCAGCATGAGGCGGGATGGAGGCTTCACATCCATCCTGCAGAGTAAACAGCAGTGTGTGTGTGTGTGTGTGTGTGTGTGTGTGTGTGTGTGTGTGTGTGTGTGTGTGTGTGTGTGTGTGTGTGTGTGTGTGTGTTTCTGCAGACGGAGAACAGGGAACCTCTGTCACTGTCAGTGGAGCTATGAGCTCCTGCAGCAGCAAAGTCGTGTCCTTGTCCATTCTGCCATTTTTACCCACACGGCTATATTGAGAAGAGCCATTACTCATTTGTGACAACGTCTGCAGACCGGAGAGAAATGGGCGACGTCAAGGCCAGCGCTGGCCGGCAGTGACAGCAGCGCCCGCTTAGTTCACCTGGGATACATGTAAACTAGGAACCAGCTGCACTAATGAGTCACTGAAACATCCATGCATCAATAACATTTACAGTTAATCACATTTCAGACACAAACTCCAATAATATGAAGGATCGACACGGTCACATGACAGGAAAGACGCAGGGAGAAGAAAGTCCAAACGGTGCTGAACATCCGGATCGGGTCAGGGACCGGGTCAGGGGACGGGTCAGTCAGGGACCGGGTCAGTCAGGGACCGGGTCAGGGACCGGGTCAGTCAGGGATCGGGTCAGGGACCGGGTCAGTCAGGGACCGAGTCAGTCAGGGACCGGGTCAGTCAGGGACTGGGTCAGTCAGGGACTGGGTCAGTCAGGGACCGAGTCAGTCAGGGACCGGGTCAGTCAGGGACCGGGTCATCGGACCGGGTCAGTCAGGGACCGGGTCAGTCAGGGACTGGGTCAGTCAGGGACCAGGTCAGCGGACCGGGTCAGCGGACCGGGTCAGCGGACCAGAGAAACTCCAACATGGCCGACAGGTTGGCCTGAAGGCCTCTCCGCTTTCCTCTAAACAATCTGCTGACAGTCCATCCAGTATATTTTAATTTCCGTCCGCAGAAATTAAAATATATTGAAGTGAAAATTATAAAGTTTAACAAACTGAATATGAAAATATTTTCTAAAATTCATAGTAAGACATTAATCACAACAAATTAAGGTTTGAATCATCTGTTATAACGTCTTTGCTCTGTATTCAGTCCTCTAACTTATAAAACATCATATTTAAGTCAACATGGTTGGGATGTTGAGCAAACTGAACAGAATCGATGTTTTTACTGGTTGTACTGGTTCTGCAGAGCTGCTGGACTCTCCTGTGAGCAGCAGCAGCAGCTTTACGTTCCTCATCTTCCTCATTATCCAATTTTAGCTTCTCTGCTTTAGCCGCCACCTAATTTTAGGGTTTCTTTAAAAAGTTTTATGCAATGACCTACTTCTGCTGCTGACCTTTCAGCTGCTTTCAGACGGTTCTAAGAGCCGAGCAGCAGGAAAACAGACAGATCATCGCTTTAGATGGATGAGGCCAAAGTGATGCTAGAAATGATGAAATAATAATAATAAGGGAATCAACACATTGAGTCTGATTGTGATAATAAAGTAAGTGAGTAACTTTTACTCAGTTTCCTTCCCAGGTGTATTTGTTGTGCTGCTTTGTGGTCTGATGGGTGCAGGAAGAGGAAAGATGATTTATGTTGGCAGGATGTCTCGTCTTCGTCGTCTCAAAGGCCTGGCTGAGCGCCGGCTTACAGCAAATCTGTTTCCCTCTGCAGGATCAGGCTTTTACAGGAGACGCAATATTACATTTCAGCCTGAGCACATGGAGAATATATAAAACATAACAAAAGAACAATAAACAGGCTTTTTATTTTGGGTCTTATCAACTGCTACATTTGAACGGTGCCTGTTTTGCTCCCTGAAGGCAGAGAAATGCTCTGCACAGCCGCTGTGCTGCCAAAACAACAACAATACAGAGGGAAGTGTGCATCTTGGAGCGTGCACTTGTTAAATTGAAACGCATTCTTCCATTAATTCACATATTGATCGGTTGCAAAAAAGGGGGGAATAAATTACTCATTAAATTCAGAGTTTTGCTTATAATAGGAATCATTCATCAGCCACTTATCTCCCTCTGGGCCTGTGTTACACCAAACTAGCGCTGACAAATTACAACCTGATTCTCTCCACCTCCACTGCAGGCACTTATCAATTATCACAGCCCAACGTTTCCACCACAAGCCGTTTGTTCTGCCAATACATCCACACTGAATATTCACGCTCTGCATGAGGCGGGAAACAAAAGGAGGTTTTGGCAAATATGAATCCAACACCAACAAAAACACGACAATGAGCTGCAAAAAGAAGAGAGAGCAGCTGAATGCGAAGATGATCAGAAAACAGCAAAGACACAAATATGATCTCAGATTGTAGATGTCAGTCGGTGGGATTTTAAAAACGCAGCAACTTTGTTAGAAAATCTCTGAAGAGACGTTTGATGGAACGACTGAGACGGAGCCAGGCTGGAGGTGGAGCGGTGAGGTGCTGACTGCTCTCCCTCCCTCCCTCCTGAGTTAAAGTCTTCATTCAGCACTGAAATACGGCCCTTATTATTGGAAAGCTGCGTTGATCAGAATCTCCCATGAAGCTTTAATGAACTGCAGGAAGAAACACTTTGAGCAAACAGCAGCTGAGCCGTTTAGGAAGTTTGTCTCTCTGTCATCAATCAGAGCAGAAATGTCTCCGTGTCTTAAAGCCGGAGGATCAGCAGTGATTACATTTCATCTTCAGCAAGACAAGCATGTTCCAAATTTAATCTCAATCCTTCAGAGAGTTGTTAAGACATTTGAGAAATTCAATTAAATCTGCTAATGCCGGCAGAGCGAGATGTGAGGACGGCGACATGACGGAGTCAAAGGATCCGTCTCCTGGGGACCGCGGCGGAAAATAATTATATTAAATGTCAGGATAATCCATTGTGACCCCAAGTGCTACATCAATTACCTGACACAGAAATCTCATGTCTCCAGCAGAATACATGATCACAAACCTCACTAAATGAAAATGTCACCTCAGAAAATGTAAACAGAGGAAGAAAAGCTGAATGAAACGCAAACCACGTCTGTCAGAACCTCGAGTCCAGCAACCAGAACACCTGAGACCCACAGCAGCAACTAGAAGCCAGCAGCCGGCCTCCTCCTGCAGCAGAGAGGCGGATGATCCCACTGAAGGATCTCCAGCTTCTGGAATCGTCCCCCAGTGAAGCGTCACATGAACCAAAGCAGATGGAGCCCAGTTTTGGGATGAAACGCAAACAATCATCCTGCCGCCTGCAGAGACTTTGGATTAATCAAAGAAAAGGAGAACCAAACTTTCCTCGCTGATGTAGAACCTCAGGTAATCAGATTTCACCTCCTCACTTCCTGTTTTCAGCTCCTTTCATGTTTCAATGTCTCTGCCAAACATTTAAACTTTGTTCCTGTGAAACGATGCAGAACGGTTCATCAGACTCGGACCAGAAGAGGCTTCCCGCCAACAACTGAACGCTTCACTGGGGTTGCTAGGTAACAGGGCAGACTGTGATGTAATAACCAGCAGGTTTTTGAACCGGCTCGTTTTCCGTTTAACGCTGAGGATAAATCCTCTGCTGGTTTCCAGTGACGCCAGCAGCAGACGGGCGAATCGCTCCCGTCTGAAATGAGTCGGGAATCCTGCGTCGTTTTCCCGCCGCACCTTTCAGGTGATGCAAACATGTTGATGGGTGAAAACTGAAGCTGCATCAGTGGGCAGAACGTCTGCAGAAGACAGACTGGCAACAGACTCCAAATATCTGAGCAACTTCGTTTTTAATGTCTTACATTTGCGATTAAGATGGCCGACACATGAACGATGCCTCCCTGACAGCTTCTCCCCTCAAGCGTTTTCTGTCTGCAGCGTTTTGTCTGCTCATCAAAGTCACCGTCTCATATTTGGGGAAATAAACGGATCATTTTGTGGCTGAGATGCAGCTGACAGGAAGAATTTTATTCTGTGTGAGTAATAAATATAAACGTTGATATAAATGGTGATGAAGACAAACGGAGTCGGATGGGAAGGTTTTTATTCTCCAGCTGTCACGTCTTAGTGATGCTAAGCTAAGTGATGTTCATCAGCGCAGACAGAGCGTCTGCTCAGCGTAGCACCAGATTAAATATCTGGATGTTTCTGTGACATCAGACGCGTTGTCATGGCGTCTGCGGCGCTGCAGTCGCCATGACGACGCAACAGGAAACGTAAACATGTCGGAAAAGCCTGGGTGGCAGCCAGACACACGTCTCAATAGATGGAGCTTCATTTGATCGTTTTGGAAACTTTTCTTTAAAACATGATCTGGATTCTTAATCACGACGGACACTTTGTCATATTTTCTCAATCAGAATCATATTTTTTATATTTCTTCAATGAAACAGCCATTACCAGAACTCATGTGAAAAATTATACACAGAGCAAAAACACTAAATCTGACCAAGTGTCGTTTCTCTAGTTTCCACTGAAAATGTCTTAGTGCACTTAAAATAACTCCTAGTTTTTATAGGAGTTTGTTTAAAGTCAATAATTCCTTTATAATGATGAAAAATGAAATTCACGTACAACATGGAAAAAATGTTTTAATGGGAACAAATAGCCTGTTAATCTGAAACATCCTCTCTATAAACCGAGCTTCATTACTTCCTGTTTCCATTTCAACTAGAGAGCCGAAGCAACTCACCGGGAGCGTGTTGTCCGACCGGACAGGAAGTCCGGACACGTCCACCTGCGCCCGGTCGTCTGCGTGCGATCCGAAGCCGTGGACCAGCAGCACCGGCCCGCAGGACTCCACGACCCGGCGGGGAACCAGGTTCAGGTCTCCGTCCACGAGGAAGCTGGGGTCAGACACTTCAAACGACACGTCCTCGTTCCCCGCGCAGTCATCAAACTCCACTGCAACACACACACACACACACACACACACACACACACACACACACACACACACACACACTGCTGTGACATGTTCCCTGCAAATTACAAACAACAGGACCGCAGGAGGAGCGGCGGCCATGACAGTCACAGCAGAACCTGAGCGGCTGTCAGACACATGAAGCTTCGATATAAACACATCGCTGGAGGAAAAACAGCAGCGGAGCAAAGAGCAGCATGTTGAGAGGGAAGGTCAGCAGCTCCAACATGCTGCCCTGTCTGGACGCACTAACGCCTCCGGCTTCCTGGGGGCGCTGTGGGGGCCAGGGGTCAAGCGCAACCACAAATGGAGGCCTCAGCGCCGGTCCGGTTCCCGGCCTGGTGACCTTTGCTGCATGTCTTCCACCATCTGTCATTAACTATCAAATAAAGGCCACTAGAGTCAATAAAACCGTAAAAAATTAAATACTAAAAAAAAGCCTCCAGCTTCCTGCAGACACAGAAAAAACTATTTAAATCCACAGGACCACAAACGCATCACGCAGTGACTCCTGTCTGCTTCCTCTCCACCAGGAGTTTCCCTCATCATATTCAGGTTCATCTCTCTCACCCACCGGGCCTGCAGCAGCATCCATCACCTCCCAGTCAGCGCTGCTGCTGCTCACCGGGATCGGACGAGCGTCACGTACCGGATCAGATGGAGCGTCACGTATCGGATCAGACGGAGCGTCACGTACCGGATCAGACGGAGCGTCACGTACCGGATCAGACGGAGCGTCACGTACCGGATCAGACGGAGCGTCACGTATCGGATCGGACGGAGCGTCACGTACCGGATCGGACGGAGCGTCACGTACCGGATCGGACGGAGCGTCACGTACCGGATCGGACGGAGCGTCACGTACCGGATCGGACGGAGCGTCACGTACCGGATCGGACGGAGCGTCACGTACCGGATCGGACGGAGCGTCACGTACCGGATCGGACGGAGCGTCACGTACCCGATCGGACGGAGCGTCACGTACCGGATCAGACGGAGCGTCACGTACCGGATCAGACGGAGCGTCACGTACCGGATCAGACAGAGCGTTAGGTACCGGATCAGACGGAACGTCACGCAGCGTCACGCAGGATCAGACAGAGCGTTAGGTACCGGATCAGACTGGGCATTTTGTTCTCCATTCATGCTGGTCAGATATAATCGGATGTAAAGAAGCTCATCGCTGCTCAGAGCTGAAAGAGCTTTTGACGAAGTTGTGCCATTTAAAGTGCTGCTGGAGTCATCAGTACTTTAGGATGATCTCTGCGGGACATTCAGGAAGACTTGGCTTCATACCAGCAAACAGCTGTTGGAAATATTAGCTTAATTATGCTGGTTTTTAATGATGTTTGGCTTCGATATGAAATAATTGAACTAAAACAGTTTAGATGGCTGATCCTGTCCACACAGCTCTCCGTGTTGTGTTCTGTGTTTTCTGTGTTTTGTCCTGTCCTGTCCCTGTCCTGTCTTGTCCTGTCCCGTCCCTGTCCTTGTCCCTGTCCTGTCCCTGTCCTTGTCCCTGTCCCGTCCCTGTCCTGTCCTGTCTTGTCCTGTCCTTGTCCTGTCCCCGTCCTGTCTTGTCCCTGTCCTGTCCCGTCCCTGTCTTGTCCCTGTCCCTGTCCTGTCTTGTCCTGTCCTGTCCCTGTCCCGTCCCTGTCCTTGTCCCTGTCCTGTCCCTGTCCTGTCTTGTCCGTCCTTGTCCCTGTCCTGTCCCGTCCCTGTCTTGTCCTGTCCTTGTCCCTGTCCTGTCCCTGTCCTGTCTTGTCCTTGTCCCTGTCCTGTCTTGTCCTGTCCTTGTCCTGTCCCTGTCCTGTCTTGTCCCTGTCCTGTCCTTGTCCCTGTCCTGTCCTGTCCTGTCCCTGTCCTTGTCCCTGTCCCATCCCTGCCCTGTCCTTGTCCCTGTCCTGTCCCTGTCCCGTCCCTGTCTTGTCCTGTCCCTGTCCTCGTGTCTCGTTCCCTGATTTCCCTCCCTGTGTATTTAAGTCCACCTGTTGTCTTTGTCTCTTGTCGGATCCTCGTCCAGTGTTCGTCTCCCTAGTGTCTCCTGTCTGTTTCCCCTGAGCTGCTTGCATATGGGCTGTTCCAACAATAAACCTTCATCTTCGTCTTCTTCAACCTGGGTCTCTGTTCTTTCTCACCCCAATCAACCACAAATCATGACAGTCTGGAGACGCGGATATATAAATAATAAATGTTCTGTTGTGGTTTTTGTATCAGACGGTCATGTTGAGCTGTTGGTGTGATTTTATGCATTTGATTGAATAAATTCTGGCTGATTGTGGCCGTCGTCTTTGTGGTTTCACTTTTACTCCTGACATTAACGGCCCTGGAGAGGCGAGACGACGACCAGCAGCAGGTCGGAAACCGTCGCGTGACGTCAGAACGTCTGCAGATTGTGAGCAGGTCAAAGTTCACTGCCAGTCCTTCGGTTGGACAAAAACGGTCAGTAATCATGAAGATGAAATCTGGTCAAAGCAACACGGTTTAGAAACAATTCATTCTGATTTCTGTTTTATCAAATGGCTCATTTGAAATTTGTTAAACGGACGGCAGAGACGTCACCAAAGTATGTTTTTATCTTTTTTTCAAAATCTTTCTCTTTCTTACCGTTTATTCAATGCGACATGCTGTTTTTACTTTTTCTTTAATTATGTAAAGCACCTTGAAACGCCTTGCTGCTGAAATGTGCTACACAAATAAAGTTTGATTGATTAATTTGAATACAGTGGTTTAACAATGTTTAATAAGTTACAATATCCAGCCTCCAGGAAATAAACGCTTTAATTAATGCAACATTTCTGGTCGGATTAATATTATATTTCTAACGTTTTCATGCTGACAGGAGCTTTGACATTATTGAGATGTTTTCTGTTTCTGTGAGAGCAGAAAGTGTTTCTCTGCCGCCGAACCGGAGAACCAGCTGAGCCCAAAGCTCTGGTTGGTTTCTGCTGGTTCCGGTCTGGCGGATCAGCAGGCAGGAACAGACCAGAGAGTCGGAGACGAAGCTGGAGCTCCAGGCCGGCCTTCCCCTCCGCTGAGGAACACAAACTGTTCACAGGATAACGAGCTGCAGAAACCAGAACAAACTGCAGAAACATCCGCTCTACGCTGAGACTCCCCTGCATGTTTAAATCACTCATATAGTCTTAATTACCTGCAGAGAAAAGGAGCATAAACACCTTTATGTCCTCTAATAAAACCAGGCCGTTACAGCGTTTGTATTTCTGGAGGGATTGTGTTGATGCGCGGAGCGACGCAGCAGGGACGCCGTTTAACAGCGGCAGCCATCTATTAATGTAATTAACACTTTTCTGTCTGCTGCTTTAACCGTCCATCCTCCAGCAGCGAGTAGCAGAGCCAGGCCTGGTCGGCCTCCCCGACTCTGACCAATAGGCTGCGGTTTATCAGGACGCTCATTTGATACACTTCACCTTTGTATCCGTTCAGTCTGGCTGCTACCGCCTCTCTGCAGATAAATCTTTATTTACCATCGAGAGGAGCAGAGGATCAGACAGAACATGAGAAAGTAAAACGAATCCAAAAAATGGCAGAATTAATACGAGTCCAACAGGCAGCGAGGGAGGAAGTCAGCGCAGCGTCTCCCTGCAGAAGCTGCTATCGCACAAACTCAACGCTCTCTAAGCCGAAGCATGAAAGATGTGTTCATTTCCATCCCCATTACAAGCCCCAGATTTATTTCAATAACATGCCTGACTCTTTAGAGGCTGCAAATTGCAGCACCAAACAGTGTCAGTGGCATTTCAAAGGCAGCCGAGTGTTTGATGGTATTCTAATGCTGTCAGGTTTGGGGGATTTCTCTGAAGAAACTGTGAATTGGCAGCTTTGAAGTCAGACAACAATGACAGATGTAAGTTACCCGACTGCAGTGCTGCTGCACAGGCACCACTGCTGCAGAACCAGCAGAACACGGATCAGAGGCGCCGACATCTCCACAGCATTACTACAGACAGGAAGCACAGCTAATGCTTAGCTTAACGTTTTATATTTATATAAGCTAAAACTTACGAGATCGACCATCAGGCTGTGAGAGAGCAGCCAAGGCTACACAGCTCCGCAGCTAAACTTATCAGGCCTGGGCTGCTACACCATGGTTAGGGTGGTTTAGCAGGCTAACCATGCTAAACTGTCGCTGGATATCAGGCCAAACCTGGTTAGCAGTTAGCAGGCTAATCGTGCTAAACTGTCGCTGGATATCAGGCCTAACCTGGTTAGCAGTTAGCAGGCTAATCGTGCTAAACTGTCGCTGGATATCAGGCCTAACCTGGTTAGCAGTTAGCAGGCTAACCATGCTAAACTGTCGCTGGATATCAGGTCTAGCCTGGTTAGCAGTTAGCAGGCTAACCATGCTAAACTGTCGCTGGATATCAGGCCTAACCTGGTTAGCAGTTAGCAGGCTAACCGTGCTAAACTATCGCTGGATATCAGGCCCAGCCTGGTTAGCAGTTAGCATGCTAATCGTGCTAAACTGTTGCTCGATATCAGGCCTAGCCTCTTTAGCAGTTAGCATGCTAATCGTGCTAAACTGTCGCTGGATATCAGGCCCAGTCTGGTTAGCAGTTAGCATGCTAATCGTGCTAAACTTGCTGGATATCAGGCCCAGCCTGGTTAGCAGTTAGCATGCTAATCGTGCTAAACTTGCTGGATATCAGGCCCAGCCTGGTTAGCAGTTAGCATGCTAATCGTGCTAAACTTGCTGGATATCAGGCCCAGCCTGGTTAGCAGTTAGCAGCTGGTGATCTTTGTCTTAGCTGAGAGGTTTTCCAGCGTTGGCTAGTCCAGTATATCCAACTTCCTGTGATACGCTCAGCTAGCTTCTATCTGCTCTCTAGCGCCACACTGTGGCAGCCTGCAGGAACAGCTCATGTAACTCTGGAGACAATAATTTGCTTTTTAGACGTTACGCTTCTGTAACGTTTGTTTTAAAGCACCATTAATTTTCCTTGGTGCTGATTGGCTGAAGCTCTAAGAGCAGAAATAGGGCAGATTGTAGATTTTAGCTTCTATGGTAGCAAAGTTTCCACTGCCTGTATTAATGCTTGTTAAAGTATATTTAGTGTCTGAACTGTTGAAATAGTTATAATTGTTTTTATTGATTTACAGTGATTTCAGATTCAGTTGTTCATGGGGAAACAAACAAACGCTCTTTAAATTTAAAACAAAGTTATTTAAGTTAGAGGGCAAAGAACAGACTCACTTTATGTTCATTTATACATTTACAGTTTGACCACATAGTTTAAAAAGTTAATAAATCTTCAGTTTATTTTTATTACACTACACAGCAAAAAGTCCAGTGTTAATTTAACTCTGAAGAGTGTGGACTATGTAAACACTGAAAAAGTGTTAATATCAACTCTGTGGGAGTCAACAACATAATTCCCAGTGTTGATTTAACTCCCACAGAGTTGATATTAACACTATTTCAGTGTTTATATAGTCCACACTCTTCAGAGTTAAATTAACACTGGGCTTTTTGCTGTGTAGTTTATCTTTCATAACTAAATCCCTGAAAACACAATCAAAAAACATTTGAATACATATTTTTTCAACGGAGAGGCATAAACTCCTGCTTGATGCTGAACTGTACGATTATTAAGCTGCTTCCAGCTTTTGTCCGTCACATAAATGAAATGTCTTTTCCTTCCTGTCTTTCCTTTGAGGTGTTTTGAAGACTATTTTCTGTCTTGTACCAAAATGTCAAGCCTCCATGATGGCAGAGATGTGAATCAGAGTAATCTGAAAGGTGGCAGCGCGGCTGAGAGCTGCCGAGTGAAACCGCGTCGCAGCGGCTTCTCGGTAATCACCTGGAGCTGCTGCTGAGACGGATTCACACCCGACTGCATGTCGCCTCAGAGCGGCCAGACTGGGAGACTCTCCGGGATCTACCTTCCTCATCCAGGTTGTTTCAGATCTGATCAACTACGGGAGCCCAAGAAGAACAATCCTTCATCTCCACTGCAGCAGATTGATAAATCCTCCAGCATCACATCGTGTGAGAACCAGTTATTATTATTCATCACATCCAGCAGTAAAATCTGATTCAGTCTCTTCTGATCTCTCATTTGGGTTTTAAATGATAACAGTGAATGTTAAATATTCTTTACCAAATCAACATAACCTATTTTCTGCATTATAAGGCACCTAAAACCTTAAATTTCCTCAAAAGCCGACAGTGCTCCTTCTATATGGACCAACATGGAGCCACAACAGGTCCAGCAGCTACGGTAAGCAGCCGCCGACTTCATTTTCCCCGTAGAAGCAGCGCGCAGTGCATGCTGGGATAGTTGTCAGAACGCTGGTTTGTTAATACAGTTTGACTGACCCATCTACCTACCGACCTGATGATCAGGTCGTCTGCAGGTCATTCAGCACCAGGTTCTCCACCAACATGCTGAACGGTGACCATCGTCCGGCCCAGAAGCCTCTCCTCTCCTCGCCGACCCGAGTCGGACTGTTTTGTTGACATTCCCTTTAGTGCAGCTCCATCTAGTGGATGCATAACGTAACTCCAGCCTCTCCTGCAGCGTCTGTTCTATGCGCCTTATAGTGCAGAAAATACGGTACATAATTCAGCTCTGTAGTTTGTTAGACGGCTGCCTTTTGCTCAGCTTATGACACATGAAGACAAACTCATTTTTTCACTCGTTTTTAGATCAACGTTTCTAATCCTTTCAGTTCTTACTGTAAAAAATGCCGAGTTAAAAGTGCAGCGCTCTCCTTTCACAGTGTTTTGTGTCCATGTGGAAATTATTTGTGGAAAACTGATGGAATATTTTGCTATTTCATGTTTTTGTAGCCTAAATACTCAGAAAGCGTCTTGGAAGCTCAGATAACATGAAATGCTGGTTGACAAACTTTTACATTATTTTCTGCCGTTTTCTCAGTATGTTCTCTGGTCAGCGTTCTGATTGGCTGCGGCTCCTTCCTGGAGGCGGGACCAATGACGACATGATGCTGCCATCACCTGCCGTTAAGCTTTTTATCTTTCCGAGACGCTCCTGGATCAGTTCTTCTGTTTGTCTCAAACCTCCAGCCGAGTTCATCAACGTCTCAGTTCAAAGCGTTTGACGCCATGAAAGCCGTAACAAACTATGAAACGAGCAACAAACATCACATCCTGTGAAAAGCCACTGATAAAAACAAGCTGCTGGAATCTGCCTGCTGCTTCAGGGTTATGATGTTATTAAAATCATCTGATCATTTGAAACATGTCGACATGCTGAACTCTGATTGGCTGCATCACACAGTATGGCAATGTGTGATGCAGCCAATCAGAGTGAATGAGTGAGGTATCAATGAATGAGTGAGGTATCAATGAATGAGTGAGGTATCAATGAATGAGTGAGGTACTAATGAATGAGTGAGGTATCAATGAATGAGTGAGGTATCAATGAATGAGTGAGGTATCAATGAATGAGTGAGGTATCAATGAATGAGTGAGGTATCAATGAATGAGTGAGGTATTAATGAATGAGTGAGGTATCAATGAATGAGTGAGGTATTAATGAATGAGTGAGGTATCAATGAATGAGTGAGGTATCAATGAATGAGTGAGGTATCAATGAATGAGTGAGGTATTAATGATGATTGTCTGATGAGGGGGCGTGGCTAAGCAGGAACATGTCTGATGAGGGGGCGTGGCCTAAGCAGGAACATGTCTGATGAGGGGGCGTGGCCTACGCAGGAACATGTCTGATGAGGGGGCGTGGCCTAAGCAGGAACATGTCTGATGAGGGGGCGTGGCCTACGCAGGAACATGTCTCATGAGGGGGCGTGGCCTAAGCAGGTGAACACCTCAAATCAAGGTGTGTACATTTTTAAGCTTCTTTTTAGGCAATATGGGATTTAACTGACGCTGAAAAGGATGGCCTAGTCAAAGTCCAGACCTTACTGAAAATCTGTGATGTTGTCCGGCGTTCTCCTTCCAGCCTGACATTTTCATGAATCATAAACATAAATATTCACCTGAGATTATTTATTCTCAGGAAGAAGCTGCTTTAATGCTGAAGTTTATTTTATTAAATGTTTTAAACATTAAATGTTTTAATTAAACATTTAATGTTTAATTAAAACATTTAATGTTTAATTAAAACATTTAATGTTTAATTTAAACATTTAATGTTTAATTAAAACATTTAATGTTTAATTTAAGCAGACGCCTCCAGATATTTTATTCTCAGAAACTTTAAACAGATTTAATTTAGGAGCATTTAGAAACACAGACATGTTTTAGTCAACATTTAAACTATATGAGACATTTTAAATAAAATATAACTGTAAAAAATGAATTTAAAGAATTTAAACGTTTAACATCAGTTAGTGAAGCTTCAGAGGTTTAATCACCTGTTAACCATCTGACGACCATTCAGAGAGAAAACCAACCCGCTGGGTCAGAGCTACCGGGTCAGAGCTACCGGGTCAGAGCTACCGGGTCAGAGCTACCGGGTCAGAGCTACCGGGTCAGAGCTACTGGGTCAGAGCTACCGGGTCAGAGCTACCGGGTCAGAGCTACTGGGTCAGAGCTACTGGGTCAGAGCTACCGGGTCAGAGCTACTGGGTCAGAGCTACCGGGTCAGAGCTACCGGGTCAGAGCTACCAGGTCCAAGCTACCAGGTCAGAGCTACCGGGTCAGAGCTACTGGATCAGAGCTACCGGGTCAGAGTTACTGGGTCAGAGCTACCAGGTCCAAGCTACCAGGTCAGAGCTACCGGGTCAGAGCTACTGGGTCAGAGCTACCGGGTCAGAGCTACCGGGTCAGAGCTACCGGGTCCAAGCTACCAGGTCAGAGCTACCGGGTCAGAGCTACTGGATCAGAGCTACCGGGTCAGAGTTACTGGGTCAGAGTTACTGGGTCAGAGCTACCGGGTCAGAGCTACCGGGTCAGAGCTACTGGGTCAGAGCTACTGGGTCAGAGTTACTGGGTCAGAGCTACCGGGTCAGAGCTACCGGGTCAGAGCTACCGGGTCAGAGCTACCGGGTCAGAGTTACTGGATCAGAGCGGTACCAGGTCAGAGCTACCGGGTCAGAGCTACTGGATCAGAGCTACTGGGTCAGAGCTACCGGGTCAGAGCTACCGGGTCAGAGCTACTGGGTCAGAGCGGTACCAGGTCAGAGCTACCGGGTCAGAGCT
Organism: Poecilia reticulata; assembly: GCF_904066995.2. Lineage (NCBI taxonomy): Eukaryota > Metazoa > Chordata > Actinopteri > Cyprinodontiformes > Poeciliidae > Poecilia > Poecilia reticulata. Next base: position 32,049,590 of record NC_088835.1, read on the forward strand.
ACCGGGTCAGAGCTACTGGGTCAGAGCTACTGGGTCAGAGCTACCGGGTCAGAGCTACCAGGTCAGAGCTACTGGGTCAGGGCGGTACCGGGTCAGGACAGCATCAGGATCCAACATGGCGGTTGAGTCACATCAGAAAATCACAAAACAAACTGCAGAGTTTTAATCTGAATGATTCCAAATATTAAAGCATAAAAGTATAAAAACTAAAATGTTTACTTGAAAAAGTTTTGTATTTTTTATGTTTCGCTCTCTAAAGTAGATTCTTCATCATGTTTACATCTTATTACAACATAAACATAAATATTTAAACTGTTATTTAGTTCTTCATTGTTCGTCGTTTTACGGCCCGATAAAAACCGTCACCTTCTAGTTTCCCTGACCAACATGTCGGCCACACGGGACAAAACCTGAGTTTTAAACAAACATGGCCGACGAGGAAGAAACAACGGCAGGAATATCCACGACGGGGCCACAATCAGAACCGACTGAACAGAGCAGAACGTCAGCGGAGCGGTTCTGATTGGCTGCCAGGACCTCAGCGGTTCTGATTGGCTGCCAGGACCTCAGCGGTTCTGATTGGCTGCCAGGACCTCAGCGGTTCTGATTGGCTGCCAGGACCTCAGCTGAGCGGTTCTGATTGGCTGCCAGGACCTCAGCGGTTCTGATTGGCTGCCAGGACCTCAGCGGTTCTGATTGGCTGCCAGGACCTCAGCGGAGTGGTTCTGATTGGCTGCCAGGAACCAGCGGTTCTGATTGGCTGCCAGGACCTCAGCTGAGCGGTTCTGATTGGCTTCCAGGACCTCAGCGGTTCTGATTGGCTGCCAGGACCTCAGCGGAGTGGTTCTGATTGGCTGCCAGGAACCAGCGGTTCTGATTGGCTGCCAGGACCTCAGCTGAGCGGTTCTGATTGGCTGCCAGGACCTCAGCGGTTCTGATTGGCTGCCAGGACCTCAGCTGAGCGGTTCTGATTGGCTGCCAGGACCTCAGCGGTTCTGATTGGCTGCCAGGACCTCAGCGGTTCTGATTGGCTGCCAGGACCTCAGCTGAGCGGTTCTGATTGGCTGCCAGGACCTCAGCGGTTCTGATTGGCTGCCAGGACCTCAGCGGAGTGGTTCTGATTGGCTGCCAGGAACCAGCGGTTCTGATTGGCTGCCAGGACCTCAGCAGTTCTGATTGGCTGCCAGGACCTCAGCGGTTCTGATTGGCTGCCAGGACCTCCGCGGTTCTGATTGGCTGCCAGGACCTCAGCGGTTCTGATTGGCTGCCAGGACCTCAGCGGTTCTGATTGGCTGCCAGAACCTGAGCGGTTCTGATTGGCTGCCAGGACCTCAGCGGTTCTGATTGGCTGCCAGGACCTCAGCGGTTCTGATTGGCTGCCAGAACCTGAGCGGTTCTGATTGGCTGCCAGGACCTCAGCGGTTCTGATTGGCTGCCAGGACCTCAGCTGAGCGGTTCTGATTGGCTGCCAGGACCTCAGCGGTTCTGATTGGCTGTCAGGACCTCAGCGGTTCTGATTGGCTGCCAGGACCTCAGCGGTTCTGATTGGCTGCCAGGACCTCAGCGGTTCTGATAAAGGGAGAACATTCACATGCAGCAGATGATGTTCAGCTGTCCACATGAACTCCATATTCCAGCCACGTGTTGCAGGAACATATTCATCCTTAACAAAAGGAACCATAAGCTTATTAAATCTGATTCTCTGAATCTTTTCTTTGACATAATTGCAGCGCGTTGCTCTGCCGGCGGTTCTGTTAATAATCAGCGGCGTTCATCAGGATGCAGACCCAGTCGGACGCTGCTTGCTGCGTGCTGATTGGCTGCAGTACTCTGGAGGTTTCTGACGCCTCCTGAACGTGTCGGTTTGTTCTGCTGGACGTCCCTCAGGTCCAAACCAGGCCAACCGGAGGCTGCATGTATGGAAGCTGCAGCGCATAGATCAGATGGACACGATGAACGCGCTCTTTCACTTCTTGCAGTGTCTGATGCTGACGGGACAGTAAACATCTGGTGTCTGCATGCGTGCAGCGCATGTTGAGCCCCGCAGGCCTTGAAGTTTCCTGATTTCACCTGCATATTTATGAACTCGCTTCGTTCCATGGAGGCGTTTCGGACCGCCATCTCTGAGATGTAGCTAACAATAAAACACAGTGATCTTTGGAACAGAGATAATCGACATGTTCTGGTGGTGGAAATGCAGCCAATGTGAAACACATTCTGGCCCAAATCAACACATGAAGACAAACATGGTCTGTTTGTTCACAAACTGAAACGTTCGGCTGCAGAAAACGCTTTTCTCAGTCCGAACGCCAACATTTGGTCTGACGGTCGATTTCTGAACTACTGGTTTACTCCAGCTCAGGACGCTTAGACTTCAGGGCTTTTCTGGAAAGGAGATGAAGATGGCCAGACTGAGGAAGAGGAAGAGGCCGGACCACACCGAGCTGCAGACGGTGCAGAAGAATCCAGAACAGATCAGAAGTGTCTAAATGTTTTACAGTTTTATGTAGAGCAAAGTAAAGATGCTCCAAGTTTTGGAACATTAGATGGGATTAGCTCCTGCTAACAGTGTTAGCTCCCGCTAACAGTGTTAGCTCCCGCTATCGGTCTGAGCTGCCGCTTACGGTCTGAGCTCCCGCTAACGGTGTTAGCTCCCGCTATTGGCCTGAGCTCCCGCTAACGGTGTTGGCTCCCGCTAAAGGTCTGAGCTCCCGCTAACGGTCTGAGCTCCCGCTAACGGCGTTAGCTCCCGCTATCGGCCTGAGCTCCCGCTAACGGCCTGAGCTCCCGCTATCGGTCTGAGCTCCCGCTAACGGTGTTAGCTCCCGCTAACGGTGTTAGCTCCCGCTATCGGCCTGAGCTCACCGCTATCGGTCTGAGCTCCCGCTAACGGTCTGAGCTCCCGCTAACGGTGTTAGCTCCCGCTAACGGCCTGAGCTCCCGCTATCGGTCTGAGCTCCCGCTAACGGTCTGAGCTCCCGCTAACGGTGTTAGCTCCCGCTATCGGCCTGAGCTCCCGCTAACGGCCTGAGCTCCCGCTAACGGCCTGAGCCCCCCTATCGGTCTGAGCTCCCGCTATCGGTCTGAGCTCCCGCTAACGGTCTGAGCTCCCGCTATCGGCCTGAGCTCCCGCTAATGGTGTTGGCTCCCGCTAAAGGTGTTAGCTCCCGCTAACAGCGTTAGCTCCCGCTATTGGTCTGAGCTCCCGCTAACGGCCTGAGCTGCCGCTATCGGTCTGAGCTCCCGCTAACGGTGTTAGCTCCCGCTATCGGCCTGAGCTCCCGCTATCGGTCTGAGCTCCCGCTAACGGTCTGAGCTCCCGCTAACGGTATTAGCCCTCGCTAACGGTCTGAGCTCCCGCTAACGGTGTTAGCTCCTGCTAACGGTCTGAGCTCCCGCTAACGGCGTTAGCTCCCGCTAACGGCGTTAGCTCCCGCTAACGGTCTGAGCTCCCGCTAACGGTCTGAGCTCCCGCTAACGGTGTTAGCTCCCGCTATCGGCCTGAGCTTCCGCTAACGGCCTGAGCTCCCGCTATCGGTCTGAGCTCCCGCTAACGGTCTGAGCTCCCGCTAACGGTGTTAGTTCCCGCTAACGGTCTGGGCTCCCGCTAACGGCCTGAGCTCCCGCTAACGGTCTGAGCTCCCGCTAACGGTATTAGCCCTCGCTAACGGTCTGAGCTCCCGCTAACGGTGTTAGCTCCTGCTAACGGTCTGAGCTCCCGCTAACGGTCTGAGCTCCCGCTAACGGTGTTAGTTCCCGCTAACGGTCTGGGCTCCCGCTAACGGCCTGAGCTCCCGCTAACGGTCTGAGCTCCCGCTAACGGTATTAGCCCTCGCTAACGGTCTGAGCTCCCGCTAACGGTGTTAGTTCCCGCTAACGGTCTGGGCTCCCGCTAACGGCCTGAGCTCCCGCTAACGGTCTGAGCTCCCGCTAACGGTGTTAGCTCCTGCTAACAGTGTTAGCTCCTGCTAGCTCCTGTTGCTCTGCTACTGTAATCACATAGAAAAATGATTTCCTCCAAAAACAGCAGCAGCAGAGCTGGTTTAGGTTTTTAGCATAACTGAAAATAAATAAAAAAGTGCAAATTGAATGAACAAATTTTTGTAGAAGGAGAAAATCGACTGATAAATCCAACATTTCATAATGAAGCGCTCTACCAGCTCTAATCGGAGATGCAGCACAGCGAGGTGCAGGCCAATCATCAGGAGGATTTTAGAACTTGTTGTTTTTGTAACCTGGAAATAACTGAGTGAAATTTCATCACACGGATCCCTGTCAGCAGAGCAGGTGGGAAATATAAATCGGATCAGAACCGAACCCCTCAGTGGATAATATGGAGGGAAGCTCACAGCGAACGCTGCTCCGTCCAGGATCCACTATCTGCTGCTCCTCCAGGCCTGTTTTTATCCTGATGATGCATTTCTATCAGGCTTGGCGATGAAACCGGTGGAGTGGCTGCGATCTGAACAGAACTCGACCTTCCTGATCCGTCAGCCTTTCTGCACTCACACACTTACATGAGCTGCATAAACAAACAACAATAATCAGTGTGATTGTTGAGTAATCATGTCATTGAACCATCCGGCGGTTTAGAGCCGTTTGAGACAAAGCCGACGCGTTTTCATGGCCGACGTTGAAACGATAAAAAGCTCTTCTGCGCTGTAAGGGCTGCAGATCTGAAAGCTTCTGTTAAACACTTTCTTTTCTCCTGATATGCTCTGGATTGTTGCTGCATTAGTTACAAGGTCAAAGCTGCAGAGCCTCCAACTCATCCAAGGCCCAGAAACACTTCGGCCGTGCTTCGGCTGTTTTAATGCTAATGTCCGGATTAGCCGACAGAAGGAGCACCGCTCTTCCTTTTCCAGGGTCAGAAGGTTAAAATGAAGATAGAAAAACAAAGTATGAGCTTCTATCAGTGATGGGATCAGACCAGACCGGATCTGAGTCCTGCTGAAGCGTCTGAATCTGGAAGTGAAGGCTTGCAGAGAGACTTCTGGCTCCTTTGCTTCAGGAAAACATGTTTATTTTCATCCTCATGTTGGAAAATGAGCTTTTTGTTTTCAGCAAAGGAACACATCTTTAATAATACATGAGCTGCAGCGATGCTACGCAGGAGGAGGCGGACTGAGGGGATGAACCCAGAGCTGGGAGGCGGCGCAGCAGAGCCGGCGGTCGGCTGGGCTCCATCCCTGCTGGACCACAGGATCCTGCAGTTCAACTCTGCAGACGAAGAACTTATCCACGTCTCCAGAAAGCAAAAATCTTTTTCCAAAGATTGAAAGAAAAAGATCAAACAGCTCTAAACCGATCAAACTGGGCGTCAGACAGAAAGTCACAGGCCAGCATCACTTCAAGCACATTCAGCAAAGAGCTGAAGCTGCTGGGAGACTGATGGGCTGCCAGGCAGCCGGACCGGACGGGACCGGACCGGGCCGGGCATCAGCCAATGGCAGCGCAGAACACAAAACACAGCTTCAGTTTCCAACATAGTTTACAAAGTTTTTCTTTTTGCTTCAATAAAAGCTCCAAGTATTGTTTCACCATGAGAAAAACATTAAAAGTGACGGGATAAGAGCAGCCAGAGGCAAACTGGGCTGAACTGTCCCTGTGTGTGTGTGTGTGTGTGTGTGTGT
>NC_088835.1:32060222-32235222 GCF_904066995.2 Poecilia reticulata
TTCCTTAAGGCTCTGGATGTTGCAGGGTTGTGTTGGCTAACGCGACTCTGCAATATCGCATGGACATCGGGGGCAGTTCCCATGGATTGGCAGACTGGGGTGGTGGTCCCCCTGTTTAAAAAGGGGGACCGGAGGGTGTGCTCCAATTACAGGGGGATCACACTCTTAAGCCACCCTGGTAAGGTCTATTCAGGGGTCCTGGAGAGGAGGGTCCGTCGGATAGTCGAACCTCGGATTCAGGAAGAGCAGTGTGGTTCTGGTTCTGGTCGTGGAACACTGGACCAGCTCTACACCCTCAGCAGGTTCTGGAGGGTTCTGGGAGTTCGCCCAACCAGTCTACATGTGTTTTGTGGACTTGGAGAAGGCGTTCGACCGTGTCCCTCGGGGGGCCCTGTGGGGGGTACTCCGGGAGTATGGGGTACCGGGCCCTTTGATACGGGCTGTCAGGTCCCTGTATGACCGGTGTCAGAGTCTGGTCCGCATTGCCGGCAGTAAGTCGGGCTCGTTTCCGGTGAGAGTTGGACTCCGCCAAGGCTGCCCTTTGTCACCGATTCTGTTCATTACTTTTATGGACAGAATCTCTGACCAGCCGAGGTGTTGAGGGGATCCATTTTGGTGGCCTTAGGATCACATCTCTGCTTTTTGCGGATGATGTGGTCCTGTTGGCTTCATCGGAACGTGATCTGCAGCTCTCACTGGAGCGGTTCGCAGCCGAGTGTGAAGCGGCCGGGATGAGGCTCAGTGCCTCCAAATCCGAGGCCATGGTCTTGAGCCGGAAAAGGGTAGAGTGCCTTCTCCGGGTCAGGGGGGTCGTCCTGCCTCAAGTGGAGGAGTTTAAGTATCTGGGGATCTTGTTCACGAATGAGGGAAGAAGGGAACGGGAGATCGACAGGTGGATTGGGGCAGTGTCTGCCGTGAAGCGGGCGCTGTACCGGTCCGTCGTGGTGAAGAGAGAGCTGAGCCAAAAAGCGAAGCTCTCGATTTACCGGTCGATCTACGTTCCCACCCTCATCTATGGTCATGAGCTTTGGGTCATGACCGAAAGAACGAGATCACGGGTACAAGCGGCCGAAATGGGTTTCCTCCGCAGGGTGGCTGGGCTCTCCCTTAGAGATAGGGTGAGAAGCTCGGTCATCCGGGAGGGACTCAGAGTAGAGCCGCTGCTCCTCCACGTCGAGAGGAGCCAGTTGAGGCTCGGGCATCTGGTCAGGATGCCTCCTGGACGCCTCCCTGGTGAGGTGTTCAGGTCCCACCGGGAGGAGGGGAGACCCAGGACACGCTGGAGGGATTACGTCTCTCGGCTGGCCTGGGAACGCCTTGGGATTCCCCCGGAGGAGCTGGAAGAGGGAAGTCTGGGCCTCCCTTCTGAAGCTGCTGCCCCCGCGACCCGACCCCGGATAAGCGGAAGAAAATGGATGGATGGATGGAAACTGAATTAATCGGAGCGACTTTCCCAACTCCAGCATCGGAAAACAAGCAGAAATTCCTCACATGAAAAGTTTATAGAAAATCATAAAATGTGAAAAAACTTTTTCACGTCAAGTTCAAACAAATCAAAGCAATCTACAGAGAGCATGCAAGCATCCAGCTGTGTGTGTGTGTGTGTGTGTGTGTGTGTGTGTGTGTGTGTGTGTGTGTGTGTGTGTGTGTGTGTGTGTGTGTGTGTGTGTGTGTGAGAGAGCAGTGGGACCCCCCACAGTGAAGGTGTTTCTGCTGACAGGAGCAGATTCGCGGTAATGGAGGCTCTCTGTCGTCCCGCAGCAAAGCGCCAAAGCAGAACTGAGTTCTGTCTCCAACTACACGCATCGCTGAGCCTCCAGATGACAAAACGCCTCAGCAGCTGACCAAATCAGCTACAATAAGGCTGGAAAAGAAAAAGAAAAATTCACAGATTTGTCATATTTTGCTGTCTCAGCAGGAACAGAAGTATTTTCAACAGGAAAAGTGTCTGCTGGTTGAGCAGAGAAGCGGAGCGCCTCCTGAAAGCGCTGCACGCCACTTCAGCCGTAAAGCAGGGAAACGTGTGTATAGGCTGAGCGCATTATGCTCACGTCACTGAAGCAGGTGATTTTATTCAGCCGGGAACAATCAGGAAACAGCAGGATGATGAAGTAAAGAGGAGCCGGCGTGATGAGGGGAGAACTGAAACAAGTCGCAGGATAAATGAGGGGCTGCATTAACAAACTGCTAATTATTCCCATTTACATATTTCCACTGCATTTCATCACATCGCACAAATAAAACAACAAGCCAGTGAGTCATCAGATGAATAATTAAATCTCTAAATTAGTCAACGCCCTGGGCTCTGCTGACAGGTTCAGCTGCAGGTTTCCTGCCTCTGATCGTCTCTGCAGGAGCCCTGGAGTCCAGATGGACCCGCAGCATCACTGTCCAGACCTGAAACGTTCCCATAAAACCACGAGCCGGAAAACAACAGGAATCCCAACAGGATGAAAATGTGACGAATATGAATATAGACACATCCTGAAGCTTCCGGAGGGAGGAACAAGACAGGAAGCATGCTGGGAATATGACCCATTCAAGGAGAATAATTCATAAGCAAACAGTTTGTTATGTTGCACAAAGAAATTGTTTTTAAAGCCGGGTTTGATTTCTGCTCTGCTGGATGTGGAAAACCAAATCCAGCCAATCAGAGAGCAGAAACCTCCTGACCTCAACCTGCAGAAGAATCTCCTGATTCTGCAGGTTGAGGGCCGAGTCCAGCAGGAGTCCAGCAGGAGTCCAGCAGGAGTCCAGCAGCTGCACCAGGTTCTGCTACTCAAACGCAGGAATTCCCCTCAGACATTTTCCTGCGTCCCTCACTGACCTTGTAGAAGCGGCTGGCCTTTCTGCAGCGGTCCGCTCAACACCAGCTGGTAGTTTCTGACCTGGAAGCCGGGCACACAGCCGTCATGGCCGCCGCCGTCATGGCCGCCGCCGTCAGCGATCTGCAACACAGAAAACAAAACGGCCATCAGAGAAATGAACATCAGCTGAATCTGCCGCCTCACTGTCACTTCATTTTAAACATTTACATATTTTTTGTTCTGTCAAAATGTGGAAATTATCACTTTAGTCGATTTAAGGTCTGAATTTTCACTGAGCATTTAGTGACCCACCTGTTTCTCAGGTTAAAGATAATTTGTGCTTTAAAACATTCTGTATAAAACATTTAAAGCTAAATTTGATTTGAAATTTGAATAAAGCAATTCATCTTTGTATTTCAAAATAAAAGTTTGACATCTGAGAGACCAACACCACTGATAGAAAATCCCAAGTTAAAGAAAGTTAAAGAATGTATTATACTTAACAGAACACAATATTCTTGTAACCAGTGACGGTTCTGAAAAAGGTCAATACGGCGGCGGCTCAGAGGAACGCGTGAAGATGCGTAATTAACCTGAAGCTGCATGTCTGTGCAGCTTCAGGGGCCTGAAGGAGGATTCAGCAGGAACAGTGAACCAGGTTTCCAGCAGATGTTAGAGACGCTGAGCGATTAGTCAGAGTTGAAAAGCACTTCTGTCCTTAAAGGAGAAGTGTCAGCGATCGAGTAGGCTCATCAGTAAATACCTCTCCTGCTGAACGAGAGGCAGCACAGAGGCTAAAGAGGAAAATAAGACGAGTTATAACGAGTTAAACGCTGAACTATATGGAGAACATTCTGTGACTCTGCTACAGGAAGAGCTGCAAACATTACATGAAAGAAAAAAACAGGAGAAAGTTAACGAACCAATCGCGAATAGGCCTGGATGAAAGATGTGTGACAGAGTAAAGTATTTATTGGATGATGCATCATTTACATTACAAGACTTTCAAACAGCAGATAGTGGAGTCTCTTCAGAGACCTGTCAGCGAGACGCAGTAACTCTGGAAGACGTTACATGAAATGTTGGAGGAAAGAAATCGCTGCAGTCAGGGGAGGCGTGTCGTCCCAACACGTGTCGACATGTTCACCCAGTTCCATCAAATACTGGCATTACAGATGGAACCCAGCCTGTAGCTTCCTGTAGCTTCCTACAGCTTCCTGCAACTTCCTGTAGCTTCTACAGCTCCATGTAGCTTCCTGTAGCTTCTGCAGCTTCCTGCAGCTTCCTGCAGCTTCCTGCAGCATCCTGCAGCTTCCTGCAGCATCCTGCAGCTTCCTGTAGCTTCCTGCAGCTTCCTGCAGCATCCTGCAGCTTCCTGTAGCTTCTACAGCTTCCTGCAGCATCCTGTAGCTTCCTGCAGCTTCCTGCAGCTTCCTGTAGCTTCCTGCAGCTTCCTGCAGCATCCTGCAGCTTCCTGTAGCTTCCTGTAGCTTCTACAGCTTCCTGTAGCTTCTACAGCTTCCTGTAGCTTCCTGCAGCTCCATGTAGCTTCCTGTAGCTTTCTGCAGCTTCCTGTAGCTTTCTGCAGCTTCCTGCAGCTCCATGTAGCTTTCTGCAGCTCCATGTAGCTTCCTGCAGCATCCTGCAGCTTCCTGTAGCTTCCTGCAGCATCCTGCAGCTTTCTACAGCTTCCTGCAGCTCCATGTAGCTTCCTGTAGCTTCTACAGCTTCCTGCAGCGTCCTGCAGCTTCCTGCAGCTCCATGTAGCTTCCTGTAGCTTCTACAGCTTCCTGCAGCGTCCTGCAGCAGGCCATCTGCTGTGTCGTCAGAGCCGAACATTAAAAGCACCAAGAGCATTTTAGTTTCCATTAGGAGGTCAATACCGGATCACAGCGGGGAAAAGCACTCAGGCAACATGATGTTAGTGGTAACAATGCTTGGAAAAGGTCTATTACTGAAGACTAATTTAGCAATTCTCCCATCCAAATAGTAAGAATGGACAACAAAATATTACAGATTTATCTGAATGCAGACTGCAGTTTATCAGCGTTGGAGTTTTACAGAACATGAGTTTAAAAGTTAAAATGAAGGTTTTAGCTTCAAAATCCAGTCAGAAGGAAAATCATATGAAATCTAGGGTATGAATATTTCTGACCACAGACACACTGGGTGTGTGTGAGGAACTAACAGCCCAGATAAAGTGATTCCTCAGTTCCTGATCAGTTCCTGAGTGTGTGTGTCCAGAGGGCCTGAATTATTGCTTCATTATTAAACTGTCTGTAATAAATGTCTCTACAAAGTAATAAACCGGCTTCTGGCTTTAATAATCAGAACTAATCCAAACTAATAAAGGTTTTAGAGAAAGTCAAACCGGAGGCCAGAAGCAGAGCAGCTTCTGGTTTTATTTGAGTCAGTGAAACAGTTTGACTCTTTTGTAAATGTTGAAACCGTGAGAGATGTGAGCCGACATCTGGGCTGGTTCTGGTTCTCCATGCCAGGAGGTGCTGAGGCGGGACCCAGACGGTGCTGAGGCAGGACCCAGACGGTGCTGAGGCAGGACCCAGGCAGGATGAAATGCCAACCAGCAACCATCAACCATCTACCATCCATCAACCGTCAACCACCAAGCAACCATCTACCATCTACCATCAATCATCCATCAACCATCAATCAACCATCAACCAGCAACCATCATCCATCAATCAACCATCAATCAACCACCAAGCAACCATCAACCATCATCCATCAATCAACCATCAACCATCATCCATCAATCAACCATCAACCATCAACCAACAATCAACCATCAACCATCCATCTACCATCCATCAACCGTCAACCACCAAGCAACCATCAACCATCTACCATCTACCATCAATCAACCATCAATCAACCATCAACCAGCAACCGTCAACCACCAAGCAACCATCAACCATCTACCATCTACCATCAATCATCCATCAACCATCAATCAACCATCAACCAGCAACCGTCAACCACCAAGCAACCATCAACCATCTACCATCTACCATCAATCATCCATCAACCATCAATCAACCATCAACCAGCAACCATCATCCATCAATCAACCATCAATCAACCACCAAGCAACCATCAACCATCATCCATCAATCAACCATCAACCATCATCCATCAATCAACCATCAACCATCAACCAACAATCAACCATCAACCATCCATCTACCATCCATCAACCGTCAACCACCAAGCAACCATCAACCATCTACCATCTACCATCAATCAACCATCAATCAACCATCAACCAGCAACCGTCAACCACCAAGCAACCATCAACCATCTACCATCTACCATCAATCATCCATCAACCATCAATCAACCATCAACCAGCAACCATCATCCATCAATCAACCATCAACCATCAACCAACAATCAACCATCAACCATCCATCTACCATCCATCAACCGTCAACCACCAAGCAACCATCAACCATCTACCATCTACCATCAATCATCCATCAACCATCAATCAACCATCATCAATCAACCATCAATCAACCATCCATCAACCCCATCGGTGTGGACGGCTGCTGTGCTGCTGCCTGTAATGGTCCAGAAGGAGCAGCAGCAGCTCATCACTGGAGAGTTTGACATCAGATTCAGTTCAAGTGTGAAGGAGCTGCCAAGTGATTAAGAGCACACAGTAAATGTCACCTCTGCTGGAAATCAATATTGTCTGAAGGATGGGCAGCACATCAGCAGATAGAGCCGCGTCGCCTGTTTGCTGAAGAGGTGGAGACACGGCAGCGACTATTACTGCCAGCTGGAGTCCATGTGAACAACCAGAGCAAAAACACACGTCTGGCTGAAAAATGCAAAAGAAAGAGAGATCCATCTGCAGTCTCATCTTTATTTCAGTTATTGTTATCAGATTAACACCTGACTGACTGTAAGGAAACAAAGGACGGTCGGCCCAAAGACCTCAGATGTTCCAAGTTCTTCACTCAGCTGATCTTCCCTTTATGGACCAGCAACAAGAAGAGGAACCGAAAAATCCTGTTTGGAGTCAGGCGGGAGACGGACTCGGACCAAAACTCACCGGCCTCCAGGCGCTCCTCACTATGACTGTGGGGTGAAACACGGTGGTGGCAGCATCATGCTCAAGACATTTTACTTGTATTTGCATCTTAGAGAACCAGCATTTAAAGACAATATTAAACTGAAAGAAAAAATACTTTCCATAATAAATCTATTAGGGAATGAATCAAAATCTACAGAACATAATTAAAAGTGTTAGATTACCAGCGTTGGTGTTGTATGTTAAAAATACAGTTAATTAAACACTTGTTTAGTCAAATTTAAAGATAGGTTTGTCAGTTTCCCTAAAGAGATGGTGTTTGATAAAGAGTTGCTCCCACAATCGCAGCGTATCTGTGACGTCACGTGTTGCCCTGGAGACAGCAGGATGGCGTCTTGTCTGGATCTTATCATAACAAGGTAAGTTCCCCAAATCTATTAAAACATGCTCTTTATGTTCTCTCTTTAATGTATTTATGTAATGTAATGGTGAATATTGTCTCAATGTTTGTAACTCCCTGGCGGACATTATACCACAATGTATGCTGCGTTTATACTGTTATGTATTCTGTATCTCAATAAAGATCTATTAAAAAAGGCAAGTTTCATGTTAAGATCGTCATGTTTTTGATTTTGATTATTTTTTATGAATGCATTAACTTTCTGTTTGCGCATGAGTATCAACTTATGCTTAACGTAAGTTTATTTGTTTGGATATCGCGGTACGACTGTTCAGTACAGAGATGTTCCAGTCCAGTCCCTGAGAGCTGCTATCCTGAAACTTTCAGATGCTTCCCTGCTCCAATTAGCACCCCATTAATCAAATGAAAGGCTGGTTAGCAGGTCTGTTCAGAGCTGATCCTGGTCTGTTGGAGTAAAGATACATCGAAACGTTGCAGGACGGCAGTGGCGCAACTACACATTATTTAGGTGGATGCGAAAACATAAATCGGCGCCCCCCATCATCCCCCCCCCACGGGAAGGAACGTCAGGGTGAAGGAGCGACACTCCCCCCCCCAGCCCCCCTAGGCGACGATACGTGAAGGGTAAAACTCGCTACATTTGCCTCGTTTTGTGCGCGAGGTGAAGGAGCGTAAAGCCCCCTCCAGACTGGGTTTTTTGCGCCCCCTCTGGTGCTGCGCGCCTATGCGTTGCATACCCTGCATACCCACTTTTTGCGCCACTGCAGGACGGTATCTCTCGAGGACTGGATGTGAGCACCCTTGGTTAATTATTTTTGTTAGCAGCTAAAGCTAGACAAGCAGGTGTAGCACGGGGTGTCGGTGGTTAAACGAACATTAAAACTGTCAGAAAGGCCGTTTGAGTTAACAGTATTTAGCTGCGGAGTCGTTTTCTTGAAGTTTTCGGCTATAGATGGCATAATGGGGAGAGTGGCTGTGCTGGACCGGTGGTTGGATCTATGCGAGCAAAGCTAAGCCAAAATGTTTTTGTCTTTATAAATAATAATGAAAATAAATAATGACATATTAGCTGACTCTTGTTTTCTTCATTAGTATGTCATGTTGGTGACTGAAGCCTGTTATGATGACTTCAACACATTTCTTCTGACAGGTTGGCAGAAGAAATGCTGTCCAGAATGTTTCTATAAGCTGACTAATTTCTATAATGCCTAATGTCTGAGTTGTGTTCATGGTAATTATTTCTGACATTTTTATGCTTTATGTTGTAGGTGGTGTTCCAGAATTCCACATTATTTCAGTCATGTTGAATTTTAGATTTTGGAAGTCCTTTTTCATTGATTTGCTTAATGATAACCAAAGCATGGATATTTCTTTTAGAACTGTGTTTTTATGTTCAGAAGATTGTAGAAATTAATGAGTTAAATCCAGTTTATGTCGCTGTAAACTGAAAGTCTTCAATTTTTATTCCAGTGTTAGTGAAACTATATATTGACTTTGAAGGTCTATTTTTTTTACCAGTTCTCAGAGGAATAGTTATGTTATTCGTTTTGAATCTTTGAATATACTGGAAATATATGTGGTTTGAGGCATAGTGGTGCCTTTAAATAAAAATTCTGTTCTGAAGGTTACTGCCAAGAAAACTGTAATGTTACTTTTTAAAGTACAGTCTTAGTTTTACCATAGAACATTAATACCTAACCCAGTGTAAGCTTCTTAGAAATGCTACAATTGGTGCGGTTCTAAAATCCATAATCAGAACTTCACATAACACAGGGTTAGGGTTAGGGATGTGATACATCCTCTTCAGGATTAAATACGGTACAGCTACTGTGCATTTACAGTAAACTACATCCTGTGTTATGTGAAGTTCTGATTATGCAGATTATGCATTTTAGAACCGCACCAATTGTAGCACTTCTAAAAAGCTTACACAGGGTTAGGTATTAATAATGTTCTATGGTAAAACTAAGACTGTACTTTAAAAAGTAGCATTACAGTTTTCTTGGCAGTAGCTTACTCATAAAGTGAATGCAGTAGTAAAACTAAATTCAGAGTAAAAATACTGGAACGCCAGTATTTGAAGGTATATTTACTTTCACCACTGTATTTTACGGTGGCCAACAGGTACAAACACCCAGCAAAGACGAGAAAAATACATGCAACAAAAAAGAGATGCAAACAAAAAATGCTGAAAACAGAAGTGATCCAGACCACTAGGGGGAGTTGAACAAAGAACAGCTGTGTCCGAAGTCAGGTTTTGCATCTTTGGGTCCTCGACAACCGGAAGAGAAGCTGTAGCTTACTTTTTTTTTTTTTTTTAGTTGTAGCTTTCAGCTAGCTGCTTAGCCTCTACCGTGGCGTTATGTTGCTTAGTAACCGTGACAACGTGTATCACACTGCGACGAAGGAAAAAAACAGGCTTGGAGTATGTTTTTTTTTTTTTCTCCTGATTTCTCTATTACTCTTCATTTTTGTAATAAAGGCTGTTGCATATTTAAAACATCTGTTAGTCTGATTCTAAAATGTCCAAACACGTATAGCACATTTACACAAGGAATGTAAGCAAAGAATCCCTTTTCAAATACTCTCCAAATCTCAGGTAAGACAATACAGTTTAATAAAACTACTGTTTTTAGGCTTAACTTTAATCAGTCAAACCGATTTGCTCAGCAATAAATAAAATATTTTAGTGAACCAAAATATTCCAACTAGATGTTACCTGACTTAATATCTGTGTTTAACTGTCATTTGGGAAAGCCTAAATGAGTCAGGTGTTCTCCCGCGGTATACTAAACCTGGACCAGCTGGCAGCAGGCGAGGGGAGCTGCGTGTTAATACAGCGGGCGCTGACGTCACCGGAAACGTCGGACAGATATTGCAATTAGGTGATGCACTGATGAACCGAGCAGAAATGTGAGATTTATACATTTACATTCTCGGCTACATTGTTTAAATCATGTTGCGTCACGGCTGCTAAGCAACAAAACGCAGAGGTGAAGGCTAGGCAGCTAGCTGAAGGCTACAGCTTCTCTCTGCCTTCGCAGGACGCCTCTTCCGTAGACAGGTTCGTTTCTCAAGCCCATGAAAGAATAAGCTTGAAAGGATGCAGACCCTGAATTCGGACACAAAGCTCTAGTGGTCTGGAACACTTATTTTTATAAATATATTTTTGCATCTCTTTTTTGTTTGCTGCGCGTTTGCACCTGTCGGCCACCGTAGAGTGTTATGGGGTTCCCCTGTCTGACTCTGCTGACTTCCACTCACATGTGATGGACAGTGGTGGAGAAAGTACTCAAAAAATTTACTTAAGTAAAAGTACAAATACACAGACAAAAATGTACTCAAGTAAAAGTCAAAGTACCACATTAACATTTTACTTAAGTAAAAGTAAAAAAGTACTGGTTTTTAAAAATACTTAAGTATTAAAAGTAAAAGTACTTGTTGAATGGATTGCCTAATCACTAATATCATTAAGTGAACCGATCGTATGATCATATGCCACAGATAAAGCATGTTTTTATTGCGTTTATTCTGTAACATAGTTTAGACTTAGATTTATGATTCTATGCATCATAATTTCAGGGATGGAAACATCTTGTCTCCTGTCCTAACATAACATGAACTTCACTTTTTTTGCCACACATTTATTTTGAAAGAAATCCAACTGGCAAAGGAGGACATGGAACCAAGGAGCCACGTAGCAGAGTTTTAGTCTAGACCACCGAACCCAAGACCAAATCAAAACCAGCACCCCGTGCTACATGACAATAAAATTTAGTGCACCTATCAAAACTGCTTCTCAAATTGATCTGAAAGATTCACTTTCCCACCTAGATATTAAATACTAAGAGCTGAAATAAATTTAGCAAGTTTCAATTCAAACTCTTCTTCATTCTGTTTTGCTTTCATCTCTGTGCCACAATACACAGAGGTCTCCTGCCATCCCTAAAGAAATAACGCCCTGTGCGGTTGCCCATATTGCCAATGTCAGAAATTGCACCATTAAACATAGCAATTAACAACGCTCAACTATGAACACTGTCCAAGGCCCAATAAGCAAGAAGTAACCAAGCAGGAGGAGCACCGTGACTGTTCTCATCCTCCCTCCTGCTGCAACGTCTGCCACCATGACAGGTGACGAAAACAAAGAGCAATGATCATGCTCTGCGTTCTTATGTTCTTGTTTTATTTATTCACCAATTAAATATAAAGATATTTTAATGAAATAAAATAGCTACTGCAATGTACGCAGAGCATTACAAGAACAAAGAACGGCTCTCAGTGAGGCTTCAGTCCTATAGGACTTAGTCAAGATCCGTCCAGAAGAATCGGATCGTCCTTGAATGTCATATTACAATATTGCACTTTGGTCACAGCGTTGTCCCATATATGCGACATGTCAGTCATCACAGATGCAACATGTGTCTCAGTCAATACAGCTAGCTTTGCTAGCATCACGTCCACAGATCTTACCTTTCTTTAAGCTTTCCTTCCAAGTGACGTTAAAAATTGGACGAAGTCCCACCGTCTGTGAAAGCGAAGCGCTGCTGATTTTACATGTCGCCATATCGTATGATTTATGCAGCTATTATATTACTGACGCTCAGAGGAAACCACTGCATGTCTTGGAGCTCCGCGTGCGAGTAAAGGTGGAGCCGATGGGTGACAACAGACACTACGTCACGTTATTGCTGGGATTTTACGGCGCCATCTTAAATCCCTGAACTTCACATTTTAACGGGAAGAAAAGCTCAATGCGACTTGGATGTAACGAGTAACGCGAGAGTTTAGTAGAAATGTAGTGAAGTAGAAAGTACAGATACTTACTGTAAAATGTAGTGAAGTAAAAGTAGAAAGTATCCATTATTAAATCTACTTAAGTAAAGTACAGATTCACGAAAAATGTACTTAAGTACAGTAACGACGTACTTGTACTTTGTTACTTCCCACCACTGATGGACCCGTCATGTGGGCGAGGAATCAGGGGAGCGGGATCTGACAGAACACCGGAAGGGCGGAGAGTTCAGTGTGTTAGCAGTGAAGCTATTCAGTTCAGTGTAACATTTGTTAGAGGCGCAGCTGCAGCCTAAGGAATAGCAGCTCGCTCTTATTTCTAATAAATCCTGTTGGCGTCATTACAGTATTTAACACTTTAAAATGTAATTACAAGATTGAAAAGGTACATGTCCAGTAAAATACTGGTATCTACAGACGCCAGCTTTTTCTTAACCGTTTTTCTGAAAGAACGGTGAAAAAAAAGACAAACAAAAAAACTGGCGTCTGTAGGTACCAGCATTTTTTTTTATCGTTCTTTCAGAAAAACGGTAGTTTACCGTTCTTTCGAAAGAACGGTAAACTACTGGCAGCTACAGACGCCAGTATTTTACAGTTTTTTTTAAGAACGGTAAAATACTGGCGTCCATAGCTGCCAGTATTTTACCAGTTCTTAAAAAGAACGGTAAAATACTGGCAGCTATGGACGCCAGTATTTTACCGTTCTTTCACAGTATCCGTACCGTACTTGCATTGACGGTAATCTGCTGTCAGGATTAATTACGGTCAGCTACTGTGCATTTACAGTAAACCTCTGGCTATAGCTGCCAGTATGTTACTGTAAATTTACAAGATTATTTCTTAGAGTGTGACTGAAAAGGTTAAAGGTCATGAAGACTTTGCATGGTCTCAGCCAGCTACTCTCTGGAAATCCCAGGAATCATATTTAATCCGTTTTCTTTCTTATTTTGTTTTTTTCCTTGCAGCCTTTCTGGATTCAAGGCGGGTCGTTTCCTGGAAACCCAACCGGATCCGTCCGCCACCACTCTGACATTTTGCCTCCAGCAGGGTAAAATGTCAGCGCACACAGATCGCGATGAGGTCTGGCCGACCTGACCGCAGCGGGAGGGAGGCGGGTCAACCGGGCCGGGCCACAGAACCCTGCAGCTGGCGGGACGGCCAGGTAAGAGCTGCGGTGCACAAACTGTGGGCCAACGTCACACCGGCCCAGAAAAATTAACCGGATTTCTTTTGCAGCAAAGTGTTGTTGTTCATTCTAGATCCAAACATTTAAAATGATTTTTGCACATTTGCTTTATTAAAAGTATCTAGTTCTCCAAGTCTTAGGGTTCGATTTAGCAAATTTATTCTCAGTCAGAAAGATCGAGGTCACTTTCTTCCAAAACTCTTCTAAATAAATTAAATAAAACCTCATTTGTGTGCAGTAAATGTCAGCCATAGTTTTACCCTGATTAAAAATATATAATTAAACAAACTTTAAAATTCAGTCCAGGGGCCACAAACGGCCCCCGGGCCACATTTTGACACCCTAGAGACAACGTGACATCATCTGGTTTTTCCTGTGATCCAAACATCCACAGCTGATGAACAAACTGAGATCAAATCAAACTTTCTCCTTCAGATAAAGAAAAAAATTCATTAGCAGAAAATCAGGAATTTAACATTTTATGCTCTTTGGTGTTTAAATCGCAGCAAATTCAAATTAAATTAGTTACGGCGGCCGGCACATAAAGAGTCGATTCGTCTGAACCGGAGTGAGTTTTCATGGATATTAATGAACCTGAATGTTTTATCTGCTGCTCAAACCTCAAGTCAGAAACATTTTCATATCAAATCAACATCTGGGTCACCTCTAACGCCGCATCACTGCATGAATATTTAATATGCAATAATTATCTTTCAGGATTTTAATATTTATTAACAGTTATCTTTTAAATATTTAGCACTTAATTTGTCATCCAATAATCTGCCAAAACCTGATTTTTATCGTTTTAATCAAATGTAATATTTACCCCATTTGAAATATGAATAATAGTTTATCCTTTAAGAAAAACATTACAGCAATAAAAAGCTTTTAATGTTGAATTTCAGCTGTTAGTCTCAGAAACATGGAGTTTCCAGCTCTTCATTTTTATTTATTAGTGAATCTGATTGGCTGGGTTTACTTCCTCACTGAAGAAATCTGAATAAAGCTGTGAAATCATTTCCAACATATTGTCTGTTAGTTCTGATCTGGTGGAATTGGTCGTTTTAAAGATGCTAACCAGCCTGCTGCTTGACCTCTGACCCTTCCAGAGAGGCCATCTCCTCCATGGATGATCATATTTACATCCTGACTGAATGAAGGAGTGAAATAAAGCGGCTGCCCTGACGCCTGGCGCCTTCGTCGCGGTGAAACCAGTTGGTTTGGTTCAGGCAAAGATCCAGCAGTGAAAAGGAGCGACTCTGAGCCTCCAGCAGGCAGGCCGGGTGTGATGGGAGCAGGATCATGAACATTCATCTGGAGACGGTTCTGTTGCTCGACTTCAACATGCCGTCATGTTCTTCCATCTGAGCTCAGGTTAAAAAGAGAAGCAGAGTCTTTATGAGTCCAAGAGGGCCAACAAATGTTCTGCTTGTTTAACTGTGAGATCAGCATCAACGCCCAGACGTCGCAGTAATCTCATCTCCCGTTCAAATCCACAGCATGAAGTTCTCCTCAGAACATTTCCACTGAAAGGAAACTGGTGCCAGTTCTTATTTCATCTACAGACACAGTCGGGCTGAAACAGTCAGAAGGAACGCTAGAGCAGAAATAGAGAGACTTTCTGTGGAAGAGCAAAGAAACCTGGTGGGATTTTCCACAGCAGCAGCGGCGGCACAAATACAAGCTGCACCTATAAAACAAAAAGCCTTGACAATAGATTTCCATTTAAAAGTACAGTCAGACCTGCAGCTTTACAGGAACAGGAGTAGTGCTGTAACCGAGTTCATTTAAAAACGTTTTCCAGGCACGGTGGGGGAAATTTGATTCTTTTGATGGAACGTCAAAGGCTGAAAATCCTAACCTGATTTAAGGAACTGCAGAAAAATACATTCTCAAATTCAAGCGTACGTCCAATCCCATCTGATCCCAACTAAAGCAGCGCTGCTGGGACTCCCAGCTGGGGTTCACCTGCAGCTCAGAGGAAGAGGAGGATCAATTATTCCTGTCTGCTGTTATTGCACTTGGAAGATGAGAAATAATCCTGCTAAGTGTGTTAGGTTGGGCCTGATGCAGGATCTCTTCTCTGAAAGGAAGAAGAGCGAAGGAGAGGAAACGTGAACCTGAAATGCTTCTTAAACTGTTACTTAACGGGGATTTCTGCAGCAGCGTCGTTTTCTCCACACCGTGTTAGCATGTCAGCATCTGTAGCGAGTTAAAGTGGAGGAGCAGAGTCTGCCTCCGAAAACAGAGCAGCAGCATCAGGAGCCTGCAGCTCCTCTGATCTGCGCCAGCAGAAACCAGAGAGAGGAAGAGGAGCAAAGAGAACAGTCAGAGCCACTCGTGTTATCAGGAGACCCGGTTCTGACAGAGCTTCTCACCCGACTTCCTGTCTGCGGGTTCGGATCAGAAACGCCGTCGCTCTGGGACTGGATGATGAAATCAACGCAGACATGGAGGAGACAAGCCGAGTTTCAGGCGTTGAGTGAAAGGTTGGGGTTTGGACATAATCCCAGTGTTTACCTCGAGGCTGGACTGACAGCAGAACCGGGCCCGGCTTTGGTTCTGCTGGGAGAACCAGCAACCAATGGAAAACCAAACCTTACAACCATTAAAGTACAAATTCAGAGAGAGGACCTCCTGCTGTGGTTCAGTATGTTTTCTTACAGCACTTTAACCTCCAGCGGCGCTCAGGAGGAGAACGGCAGACGTCGCGGTCAGACAGTGGGGGTCAGGGGCGTCCCGTCAGACCGTCAGTTCCCGAAACCACACACACAAATAAACAGCTTGTAAAAACGCACGCGGGGTGCAACCTGTCAAACTAGCAGCAAAATAATGTTAAAAAATCAGTTTGGGAAGCGAAACGCTGCAATTTATTTATTTAATGTACGATTTATTTTCCTTAGAGCTGATTGGCTGCAGAAGAGGAAAACGGTGAATGCTAGCTTAATAAGCATGTTTGAATTATTAAAATAGGAGCCTCTGGGTGTTTTAGAGGAAATCTCCAGTATTAAAGGGCAGCTGTGACCCCTGACCCCTACTGGGGGTTACCTGTATGCAGGTTAGCTCTATTTTAGCATTGTTGAACAACAGCAGCTTTTATCAGTTTATCTGAAGCTGAACTTCCTGATTCAGAAACAGAATCCGGACCGTTGTTCTGGCTTTGGCCCGGTTTGAGCTCTACAACGTTCAAACACTTGAAAATTAGCTTATTGTGAACATCTGGATGCTTCAGGTGAAAAATAAAATCTGGTGCAGAACCAGCGACATCTGACCGACTGCTGGACAATCCGGACATACCAGCGGTTGCTGTGTCCACCGGGACCCGGTGGTGGACTGAGACACAGCAACGTTCCCAAAAAGCAGAGCTTCATGCAGCAAATGCCTGGTTTGCTGCATGAAGAGCCTCATCTGATTGGTTCAAAGTTAAATTTAACATCAACTGTGAAGAAGCTAACTGCTAGCATGTTGTAGCGGCTCTTTATGTGAAGCTCAGCAGTTCTTTACCTCCACGTCCAACGCCCTTTTGTCTTTCCACAGTTTTTAGGATGAAAATGCCAAAGTTCTGGGAGCAAGTAAGCAGGAAAATATAATAATCTCAGTGGAGTCAAGCCGACTTTTCCTTATTATGACCGGTCCTGCGTAGCCGGGCCCTGCGGTTCAGGAGCGCCAGAGTCAAATCAAAGGTCAGGCTGCAGAGGCAGAAAAGATGTGATGAATATTAACGAGCTGAGAGTTTCAGAGAGAGCAGAATCTCACTCTGGGCCCGGACTCAAACTCAACCATAAAACTCTTACAGGAGATTCAGGGAAACAGAAATCAACCAATCTGCAATTTACATGAGAGACACTCAAAATATTCATGAACGGATCGAACCACTCTGCACCAACTTCTGCACTATTCAGGAGCTTACAGAGCAGGAAATGTTGGGATGGTTTCTGAACAATGTGCACAGGGCATGGCCGCCTCTCAGGGCTCAAAGTTTCAAAGATGGTTGAAAGAAACGATTCTTCAGTGTTGAGATCAGAACATCTGTATGAAACTCAACCTATAACATTAGAATCATCTCTACTGATGCAATGATTACATCTTAAAATAAATCGATTGTTGTGAGTTTTCTGTGTTTTATGGTAATAATGAGAAATAAAGGCAGGAGCTCCATGTCATACAGTCATATCAATAAATCATCATTAAACCCACATTTAGGTTTTTAAATATTTTAATTGGTCTGATGTAATAATAAAAATGAGATCAGCTTCACTGTAAGAGGAAGATTATCATAATATAAAGGAAATAAAGGTTTGTGTGTAATAAATGTATATAATATTTCACTCAATGAAATAAGTTACTGAAATAAATTCAATTTATAGAACATTTTACGTTTCAAAAAATGGATACATTTCTTATTTTAACTCTTTTTCTCTGAAGGACCAACATGCTCAGCTCAATGCTTTAAGAGGAAAAAACGTAAAACATTCAGGAAATGATGACTTCCTGTTAAATGGAAAGATTTCCCCCAAACGAACTCAGGTCCTGATTTCTGTTTTTATCATCACTTTATAGGTGAAGGAGAGATAATTAGTCATTTGTCTTCATTATCATTTTATGCTCATTTTATCAATCAATCAAATTGTATTTGTATAGCACATTTCAGCAGCAAGGCATTTCAAAGTGTTTTACATCATTACAGAATCATGTGACATTGAATAAACAATAAAACATTAAAACCTGCAACCTTTTCAACTTTAGTTGAAACGCCGTCGACTGATATGATTTAAACCTATCAAACTGATTATTCAGTAAATAATTTCATCTATTTGTACCAAAGTTCAGACAGAAAGTGGAAAATTTGCTATAATCTGCTGACATTTTGTAAAGTCCATCCATCCATCCATCCATCCATCCATCCATCCATCTTATCCGGGTCGGGTCTCGGGGGCAGCAGCTTCAGGAGGCCCAGACTTCCCTCTCCAGCCTCTTCCAGCTCCTCCAGGAACCCCAAGGCGTTCCCAGGCCATAGAGAGACATCGTCCCTCCAGGTGTCCTGGGTCTCCCCTCCTCCCGGTGGGACCTGAACTCCTCACCAGGGAGGCGTCCAGGAGGCATCCTGACCAGATGCCCGAGCCTCAACTGGCTCCTCTGGACGTGGAGGAGCAGCGGCTCTACTCTGAGTCCCTCCCGGATGACCGAGCTTCTCTCTCTAAGGGAGAGCCCAGCCACCCTGCGGAGGAAACCCATTTCGGCCGCTTGTACCCGTGATCTCGTTCTTTCGGTCATGACCCAAAGCTCATGACCATAGATGAGGGTGGGAACGTAGATCGACCGGTAAATCGAGAGCTTCGCTTTTTGGCTCAGCTCTCGCTTCACCGCGACGGACCGGTACAGCGCCCGCTTCACGGCAGACGCTGCCCCAATCCGCCTGTCGATCTCCTGCTCCCTTCTTCCATGTCATAAAAACAATGTCAGGTGTTTTATCAGCTGACCAAGTATACATGTTCTTATGGTTTTTATTTATTATTTCAGAAGAAAAATCAATATTTCAAAATAAAAGAATGATCCTTCTGCAGGTTTTATTTATTTGAGTGTTTAATTATCTGCAAACTGAAGTTCTTGACGTTTGACACTGAACAGGATGTGAGTTTATTTATGAATGCCAAACATTTTATGCTGTTTTTCTCTGGATTGCAGACCAAACATTATGACCCAGAGCTTAACAAACCGTCTGGACGATAACCTGCTCATAACCTCTAGCATCATGTCTTCTCTCTGCATTTTAACAGATTATTTCCATCATTTACAGCTGAACCATAAAGGCTTAATAGACACAACAAAGCGGGTTGCAATGTTCTGGATAATCATGACATCCTGTCCACAGCTCTGTTATCTCAGCCTGTCGTCCTGCCACAGAAACATGGTTCCACGCTCTGCATTAAACAGTAATGGACGCCCAGCCTGCCTCCACATCCATGCAGCAGTAAATACTGAACCAGAAAACGTAAAGGAGGAGTAAACGTTTCCTCCCCTGCTGACCTTGCGGCGTCTCGCCCTGAGATGGGATGTTAATGTCGGCGTGTGAGGGCCGCCGTGCTGCAGCCGCGCTCTAATGGACTGATGAAAAACCTCTGAGCAAAGAATCAATCATGATATAAACCTGGAGTGAAGCTTGTTAAAGTCCACAGAAACTTCCTCTACCCTAATGCTCCTAATCTTTAGCAATTTTCTAAAGATGGACAGAAAGACTGCGGCTGTTCCTGCCGTCCTGCCGTCCATTAGAGCCAGATCAGATCTGAGAGACAGACAGCCTCTCCATGACCAGCGTCTCTGTCAAAGGGATGCCGTTCTGCATCATCTTAGCAGCATCAGCAACAATAACCTCATAAACATCGACGCTGTCCCAGGATAAAGCTGCTCTTTTCCCAGGAACACAGCGAAGAGTCGACAGCTGCTGAGAACCAAACAAAACTGGACGAAACTTCAGCTTCTCTCTGCACAAACCAACCAGGATTCAGGATTTTTCTGCAGAACTCCTAGTTATTCATGGAGAGTCCATCTGTTCGTGGATCTTTTTCTAACTTATAAAGGAAAATAATGCAGCTTATGAAACTGAAATACTCTGCAGAAATGCAACTGGACGCGTTACTGGCTGGTGTTTGGAAAGCAGCCAATCCAGGACCGTCTTCCGTTCCCCTTGGTGCTGATTGGCTGAGTGGAGACGGGTAAGGCCTCCGTAGTGCCGAGAGGATTTCTGCTGCGCATATCGATGCATATTCAGGTTTATTTGGTGTTTGAACCATTTTCAGAGACGGTCTCAGGTATCAGTGGATTTTAGCTGTTCGGCCGTCGTCTCTGAGCCCAACACCAGGTTCACTGGAGTCCTTATTTAACCTCAACTTGTCTAAAGGTTTCTGTGTTTATAGTTATCAAATTCAATCCAAAAGACAGAAACGTTCGGCTCATGCTAGGGGTTGAACGACTTCACGTTTTTTCAGGTCGACTACAACATGATAAAAGTCGTGGTGACGTCATACTGGCGTTCGCATCAACGCTTCACTGCAGTTCATGGTGCGTTTGAGCATCAGGTGCATCTGGTTTAAAGTCTATGTGTCCGACGCTCCACAGACTGTAAACCAGACGCACCTGACAGCCAAAAGGTGTCGGTGTGAACGCACCATTACAGGCTTCATCAGCCAAGTTCACGGCAAATACTGACTAAAGAGCGACGGCCGTGTTCCGGTTTTCAGTTTCTCTTTGGTAAATTATTTACATTTTTATACAATCTGACGAACTCACATAGTTCACATACTTTCATTTTCTTGGAAAAATCAGTTTTGTCACATGATTGCGACTAGTTGGTGCAGCACCGAGGTCAGTGGAGCCCAAAGCGGGTCCTGGAGGCCCAAAGCGGGTCCTGGAGGCATCCTGCAGGTTTTATTCGCTCCCTGATGGTAACAACATTTCCAGCAGGTCAATGTTCTTCTTGGGCCTCTAATGAGCCGTCATTTGATGCAGGTGGAGAACTGAAACATGCAGGATGCCGGGCCTCCAGGACCCGCTTTGGGCCTCCAGGACCCGCTTTGGGCCTCCAGGACCCGCTTTGGGCCTCCAGGACCCGCTTTGGGCCTCCAGGACCCACATTGGGCCTCCAGGACCCCCATTGGGCCTCCAGGACCCCCATTGGGCCTCCAGGACCCGCTTTGGGCCTCCAGGACCCGCTTTGGGCCTCCAGGACCCGCATTGGGCCTCCAGGACCCGCTTTGGGCCTCCAGGACCCGCTTTGGGCCTCCAGGACCCGCTTTGGGCCTCCAGGACCCACATTGGGCCTCCAGGACCCCCATTGGGCCTCCAGGACCCCCATTGGGCCTCCAGGACCCGCTTTGGGCCTCCAGGACCCGCTTTGGGCCTCCAGGACCCACATTGGGCCTCCAGGACCCCCATTGGGCCTCCAGGACCCCCATTGGGCCTCCAGGACCTGCTTTGGGCCTCCAGGACCCACATTGGGCCTCCAGGACCCCCATTGGGCCTCCAGGACCTGCTTTGGGCCTCCAGGACCCACATTGGGCCTCCAGGACCTGCTTTGGGCCTCCAGGACCCACATTGGGCCTCCAGGACCCGCTTTGGGCCTCCAGGACCTGCTTTGGGCCTCCAGGACCCACATTGGGCCTCCAGGACCCCCATTGGGCCTCCAGGACCCCCATTGGGCCTCCAGGACCCCCATTGGGCCTCCAGGACCTGCTTTGGGCCTCCAGGACCCACATTGGGCCTCCAGGACCCACATTGGGCCTCCAGGACCCCCATTGGGCCTCCAGGACCCCCATTGGGCCTCCAGGACCCCCATTGGGCCTCCAGGACCTGCTTTGGGCCTCCAGGACCCACATTGGGCCTCCAGGACCCCCATTGGGCCTCCAGGACCTGCTTTGGGCCTCCAGGACCCACATTGGGCCTCCAGGACCCGCTTTGGGCCTCCAGGACCTGCTTTGGGCCTCCAGGACCTGCTTTGGGCCTCCAGGACCCACATTGGGCCTCCAGGACCCGCTTTGGACCCCCCTGGCCTCAGTTATGCTTCTATTGTTTAAATGGTAACCCGGCGCGGACTCTCGGAGCAGACTCCGGGAACGGACCGATTCCAGATCCCTGCAGGCAGGAAGAGAATGTAGGGAAACGTGGAACTGTTGACCTTTGACCCTGCAAATCCCAAAAGCAGCAAAACTTCTTCATACATTTCATTTTAGCTCACATGTTGAGTCTGCTGACGGCCGGACCAAAGGCAAACAGTCGACTGTTTGACTTTGGTCAAACAGTCATGACATCTGTTGTCATGACGACGATGATTTTGTCTTACAAATCCTTCATAAGCATCAACTTTGATGTAACTGGGATTTAAAGCGAATCTTTGCCGACTCCCTTCATGTCCAGTTTTAAACGTTTTAATTTACTGATGATCAAAACAAAAAAAAGAGAAAGAATTCAGTGACAAAAACAGTTTACAGTGAAATAAAGTGATAAATATGCTGGCAGAGATCATTAAATATGTAGCATATTAAAAGTAATATTAAAGCTCCATTAAACAAGTTTAAAATATATAAACATTTAAATTAAGGTTTTCCCATAAGTCAGCATACTTAACCAATATAAACCTCTATTTGTTGTAATGTGTGTCGCTATATTTAGACTTTATCAGCATATCGGCCTATTCATGTAGCTAACGGCTAGCTAGGCTAAACGGCTGGCTAGGCTAATCGGCTGGCTAGGCTAAACGGCTGGCTAGGCTAATCGGCTAGCAAGGCTAAACGGCTAGCTAGGCTAAACGGCTGGCTAGGCTAATCGGCTGGCTAGGCTAAACGGCTGGCTAGGCTAAACGGCTAGCAAGGCTAAACGGCTAGCAAGGCTAAACGGCTGGCTAGGCTAAACGGCTAGCAAGGCTAAACGGCTAGCAAGGCTAAACGGCTGGCTAGGCTAAACGGCTGGCTAGGCTAAATGACTAGTTGCAACTCATTAATTGCAATGATAAAACCCCACCATACAACACGTATTTGCCCAGAATATTTCAGACACAGTACAACCAGGTTTCCTCCTACTTGTGGTTTCCTGCTAACCTGAAACGCAGGTGGGATGAGACAGGAGGACGGAGCGGCGGAGCTCCAGAAGAAGACACAGAATGAAGCTGCGCCCTGTCGCCCCCTGCTGGTTGGGTTACACCACACTGTTCCTGCTATACATTCAGATCTGAAACTAATTTTGTGCCTGAGGCAAAATACTGGCAATTAATCTATTATATTTGGCAAATTTCAAAAATTACATGATGCAAATTTTCATCATCTTCACCTTTTTTTTTTTTTTTTTACAGTTTTTATTAAGGAAATCAAACTATATTTATCCACTATTTCCAAGAGTGTGAACAAAAAAGCTGTAAGCACATATGAATCTCTGAATATTTTTCATTTGTCATGCCTGTAGTATCTGCTCTCTATTCTTTTTGTTTTTCATACCAATGTATTTACACCCCTGGCACACTTTGCAATATTTTGTGTTCTGTTTCTTTGTTTATCTTTGCTTGTAAACAAAGATGTTTATTAAAACAAAATAAAAAAAATTATAATTTTGTGCCAGTCATATTTGCAGAATTAGAACTGAATCCTGTTTATTTGTTTAGAACCAGTAAATCACAAACATTTTCTATTCACACAAAATGTATCAAACTCCAAACAACAAATTCACTTTTTTTGGAACCAAGTGTCTGTTTTGCATTGAATATGGAAAATGTTGGAGTTCAGAGGGAAACAGAAGATCTGAATGCAGATTTAAACTCAGACTTGAAGAGAAACTTTGAGCCTCATAATTACAGAGTGAATTTTCCCGCCTCTTAAGAGCCTCTTAACTCCTTTCCAAGGTTGTCTTCAGTCCCTACATCCAAACAAAATGCTTGGAGTATTATTTAGCTGAAAGTGCATCTGCACAACATTTCTCTCTCCTCTTTTCAATTTTGTCTGGCAACGGTTTACTCCCCATAGTCACCATTTGCATACCTCATTTCTGTAAAGCAATTCCCTTAAATATCCTTTCAACATTTTCCCAATGACAGAGTGAAGGATGTGAGTCGCTGCTCATATTGTCCTTCAGGCTTACCTGTGGTTATTCCAGTTTAGTGTCTATGCAGCACTCTGCCTTGGTGTCTTTCAGAAGAAAACTAAATAAAACAAATTTTATGGAACAGTTTCTCAGGGTTTCAATTATTTGTCCGTATCGCGATATGAGTGGAGACAGCATGAGGGTAAATATGAGGTATAGAAGGGCAGAGCTCTGGGGGGGGGTTTCATTTCTGTGAGTCAGACATGGCTCTATTGCTCAACAATAAATCTGATTTAATACCTATTGTCCTGCACTGGCTGGAGTCGCTACGGAGACAGAGAGAGATGGAAAAAGATGGAGGGTGGTAAGCAGTGCAGAGGTGAGTAAATAAGAGCTGAAAGGAGAGGAAGCGGCGTGGGATATTGGTTGGTTCTGTTCTATTAAATCAGAATAATAAAGCTGTACATGCAAAAATCCAAGCAACAGAGACGTCTGGGGGCCGCCGCCCCACAGCGCCTGCAAATGGGATCCAGTGTCAACAGTTAGCTTAACACAAGGACACAGCTGCAGCCGCCAGTTCTCATCAGCAAGCAGCAAAACAACTCCCACTCAGGAAGGAAAGTGGCTTACGCTCCACTTCCACGGCTGCACGGCTCCAAGCATGGCTGTGAAATCCCAAACCGCATCCCTGCTGCTGCACCCGGCTGCAATGGAGCCCCACTCCCCCCAGGAGCTTAGGCACAGATCAGCCGTCCGTCCGACTTCACCACTGCCATCAGGACGCGTCCACAGGTCTACACCAGCATGTAGAAACGGCTCACAATAAGAAACCATGACTGAGCCTCCATTAAACACAGAGATATGAAGCTTTCCTCCATTACATGAAGTTATTAATCATTTTGTAAACTTTCTGTTTCAGAAGAGTTTGGGTCTCACTCTTCAACGTTCAGAGTCCTTCTGTATTTTAAAGTCCCTCTAGGACCAGAAACAGCAGATATTAGTCTAAAATCTAATATCTGTCTCAAAGACAGAATCACACTTAGGATGTTTTAACAGCTGACGGTCCAGTACACCTGGTTCAATTAGGAACCAGAACTCCATCACCTGCTCCACCTCCAGCTGCTCTGAGTCAAACCAGCCTGTTCCCCTCCTGGCCTGTGGGGGCGCTGCACCAAACCTCTGAAAACACTGAGAGCAACTTCCTTCTTCTCCAGATGGAAACAAGATGGAGGATTTTAGTGGTTGGAGGATTTCTCTTTAGGCTAAAGACCAGGAGCCATTTCTGCTGCTAGCGCTAGGCTAGCACGTTAGCTTTGGTTGTATTTACCCAGAACGCCCTGTGCTGTAGTCCACTTCTTGGTTTTGGAGCGGTCTCTGGTCCGCTTGGTGTTCACATACGCATTCAAACCGAACTAGAGTTCACTTCAACTGAACCCAGACCGAAGTTTGGAGGATTCACACCTCCCTAAGCAAAGCGGACTTTCTAGGCAGATGGACTGGAGTTGGACTAAAGCAGACTAACGGGGCTGATGGGAGTGAAGCTTGAAATCTTTATCCATAGAAAACCACAGACTGCAGGATTTATCAAACCAACTTGAAGTATGAAACTCACCCAGTCTAACTGGTAGATATAATCAGACTATCTTTCTGTTCCTCCATGAAGCCACAGTGATGATATTCACAGTGGTCTGCTGGAGGCGACCAGAGGAGGCGCCGGTGAGCAGCAGCCAGGCCAGCTGCCCCAGGGCAGCTCTGGCTACAGTAGTAGCTCCAGTCAGTGAGAGACAGGAAGAGCTGCAATGAAATCCCTTCATATCAAATGGCTTGTTTCCATAGTAGGAGGCAGAGAGAGAGCTGGACCTGACTGACCTGATCCTGATGAGTGGCATGAACACCACTTCTGTCTGAATATTTTCAAATGATTTGGGTTGTTTTTGTGTTTGTTTCCATATTTAGCTGATGACTACAGATTCGACTGCTTGGATCCAAAATCCAGGGTGGCTGAAGCCAACTCTGATTTGGAAGCCGGGCGGCTGAACACATGAGATCATCAAACGTTATTTAAATCTCTGCATTTAGTCAGAAACACAGGGTTGATCCAAGCCACGTCTTTTCAGATTTCAGAATCAGAACCAGAATCACAAACCAGCCGATGACAGCGCAGCATCCAGGAGTTTTAAGTGTTTTGTGCTTCCAGCTCCTGATCCTCACCGCGGCCTCTCGGCTCACCGCGGCCTCTCGGCTCATCATGGCCTCTCGGGCTGCTGCTGTGCGTCTGCCAGGCCCGCGTCATTACGGATGAAACCCTGAGCCCGTCTTCCTGACAGCGGCGCGGCTCCGCTGCATGGGTCCTGCTCATTAGACAGGGTTACATCAGCTGGCCCGCTTCCCGCCTGTCGCCCCGTTTCTGATTAAACGCATCGCAGACGTGAGGTCAGCGCGCTCAGACTGCTGCCACCTGGAAACCAGCATCAACACATGCAGGTCGACGGAGCCGCTCTGGGTGGACCGCCAGGCCGCGGGTCGCTTTGTGAAGTTAATAAATGTGAATTATTAAAGGCGAACTGGGCAGTTTAAGGTTTGAATCCATCCCAGTTTGCATTAAACAGCTTGTGCTGGCAGATAAACTTTGATGATTTGGTCAAATCTGCTGCAGACGCTCCCAGAGGATCGATCCCAGCGTTTCAGCAGAAACCGGTTCAGACGGACTCTTAAAGTCCATCATGACCAGTAGAACCAGTTGGTCTGAGGTTCCTCCTGCGCTGCGCATGACGGCAGCATGTTGGAGCAGCTCTGCTGCTTCTGATTGGTTCTTCTTCAAGACTTTAGTTCCTCATTTCCTGCTGTGTGAACAAATGTTCCCTCTGGTTCTGGATGCTGAGCATTTTCTCTCTTACTGTTTTACTTTGCTATAACAAACATGGCAACAAGGTGTTTGTTTGTTTGTTAGCCTTTTTGTAGCAGGAGCTGATTAGCAGCCAAAATCTCCAAAAGTCTGTGAACTTTGATCCCAAATCCCAGAGGAGCTGAAAAGGAGGCATCATGGATGCAGAGCAGAGAGAGAAGGAAGTTCAAACCGTCTCTTCCCAACTCCAAACGACCAGAGAAGATTAAAGGAGGAGGAGCAAAAGCAAAGGGGGCGGATTAGCAGAGCTGCTAACAGCTGATGATGTCATCCTGAACATCCTAATGGGGAATATTGTCTCTGCTGTCAGAATGTTGAGCTGTTAGCATGTTAGCATAGCCCTACAGGAAGCCTCAGTCAGAGGCCTCTTCAGATCTGCTGCGAAACTGACTGCTACTGGAGATGTGTCCTACTTTTACTGCTATACTGTTGCAGAACCAAACACACTATCAGAGATCAGGCAGAACATTAGGACCACCTGCCTGACCGCAGGTCGGTCCATCCAGGAGCAGAACTGAACATTTTTCAAACTGATCTCACATCTTTCTTTTTATTTGTTGTGAAATATTCTTTGTTTCTGTGTCACAACAACATTCATCACTTCAGAATGAGGAGATAAAATTCCTCCCTGCAAAGTTTTTTATGTAAAGCTGAAAGAGTTTATGATCTGAAGACACCAGCAGGGCATAATGTTTCAAACTACAGCAGGAAAATGATAATTCAGCTGGTTCTACATTTAATTACCAACATGGAGGCGTTTTCTGCACCAAAACACCTCAGAATATCCGGCTTCATGTCCGGGTGCCGATCCAAGAGGATTAAACAGCGACTGAATTACAAACTTCACAACAATAATTATTCAATATTTCAGATGGATTCTCATCAGTCATGTGGCACAACTGAGCTGTGGAGCAGATTGGCTACTGTAATGCTAGACTGCAGCACCGAGCCAGAAACGCAAGGCCTTCCTTTCTACTCTGCGTGTGTGTGTGTGTGTGTGTGTGTGTGTGTGTGTGTGCGTGTGCGTGTGTGCGTGTGCGTGTGTGTGTGTGTGCGTGCGTGTGTCAGAACAGTTTCTGCGCTCACTCTGGTGCAGAAAAGATGCATTGGTATTATAGAATCTGGAGGCTAATCGAACACGATGAGGCTTAGTGATGGCTGGGCTGGCTGGAGGAATGATGAGTGATCCGGACCGCTGCGGGGGTTGAGTTTGGGTCAAGCACCGTTCTGTCACACAGCCCTGGAGAATGCAGGCGCTGTCACAACAAAGGTTCCTCTGGAGACGGAGAGGCAGGGAGGAAGATAACAGCAGGAGAGTCAGCTGGGAGCAGAGCCAGCCAGAAAACCTGCAGAACTGAACCCAGACGGATCGTTTCTACCGCCATGATGCTTCTGATGAGGCCGTTTGCAAGTCTACATGCTAACCTCAGCAGCTCCTCAAAACGCCCCGGATGTGTCAGTGGGCTTTGATGGAAAACATGGAGGATTTCCTCTCACATATAAATGAGCTCAAACATCAGAGCCGTTCTACATGCTGCACTCATTTCACAGGATCTGCAGTTCGCCTGATAATATCTAATAACCTGAAACCTGGATCAGATCTCAGCCAGCAGAAGGAGTCAGTGAACTCATCGTCATGTTAGCATGAAGCTCCTCAAGGACAAAAGCTTCAGCGACCTCCGTTAGCATCACGACTCGGTTCCTCCTGTCTGGAAACGACCACAGCAAAACGCTAAGCTGCTAATAACGCTAAGATGACAACAAACCATCATAGACATGAATTAGTTGTGTTGATAATTTTGTTTTTAACCTTCTGCTAATGTTAGCGCTGTGTGCTAGCTGTGTGCTATCTGTGTGCTAGCTGTGTGCTAGCTGCTAGCTAGAGAACAGAACCTTACTCCGAGTTTTGAAAAGTTATTAGGTGAACAGCTGGCTTAGCTTTTGTCCTGGGGAACACATGACCCAGATGAGTTCAGTGCGTTCTTGGCGCTAGCCTTAGCTAACCCGCTAACCATGCTGAGGTTCTCCAGACGTGTTCGTTCACGTTGAGTCGTTTTCTGGCTCCAGCATGTCAGGCTGGATGGTCGAGTCGACTGCTGGTCAGAAACGTTTCTGCACCGTCAGAGAATCTATCTCTGCTATCAAATTACAAAAATGGCCGAACAGCAGGGGGCGGGGTCTGAACTACCTCATTTGCATTTAAAGAGACGACGCCAAAACGAGTTGCTCACAGATGAACCTGGGGTCAGAGGTCAAAGAGGAATCTGAGGAGCTACAAGAACCAGGAAGTAGACCACGACTGGAGGGTTCAGATGAAGGCCTGGAAAGGAACATTTGTTCACCTTGAATCCACTTTCCACCTCGTTCTGATGCTCAGTTTGAAGCCCATCAAGTCGTTTTCACCAAGTCTCGATCAACAGATGAACTGATTGGCTGGTTCTGCATCCAGCAGCCGTGCCTTATAAAGTGGCAGTGATGTGTTCAGGTGTCTGTGTCAGAGTTAGTCCAGGTTTGAGCTGTCAGAATAAATGATGAGGAGTTTGGCGGCGCAGTGAGGAGATAAAGGACGGGTGGACTCCGGGTCAGGAGGGACGTCTGAGCGATAACGAGCCGCTTCCATCCTTCATCCGCCGCCAAGGCTGCAGGCGGAGGGAAGCAGCTTATTGAGCCCGATTTATGCTCTACCCAAACTCTTTGTCAGAGAGATGAGTGAACCTTTGGAAATATCATTCAAGCTAATTTTTGTTGCATCTATCAACCATTTTTTTATGTCCAGCATCAATAACTGACTGCCAGCAGCAGCAGCAGCGGATCTGGACCAGCTTCCTCATTGTTGATCCTCTCTTCCCTTCATAAACTTCCTAATCGTTCTCCACTCACTCCGTCCGCCGGTGCGCCGCTGTCATTAAAGACACTTGATGTCCAAACGTTTGATGAGACGCATTTCTGGCCGACGCGGGGGGGCGATGAGTCCCCTGAAAACCCGAGGCGTTGCTTCACTGACTTATTGACGGGTGGGGACGTCATTAGAGGGCGCGCTGGGGAGGAACATCATTAACGAGCTCATATTGTGGAAGTGGCGACTGTAATTAAAGGGTTCCCACAGCAATGGAAAAGGCCTTTGATTAGACCACCAAAGCCTCTCTGCTCATCTGCCACTTGTAGCTGTGTGACCTTCACACCAACCGCAGCCAGAGTCCTGCTGCCAGTTTACTGAGCAGCACTGAAGCACATGCTAATGTCTGCGTGTGTGTGTGTGTGTGTGTGTGTGTGTGTGTGTGTGTGTGTGTGTGTGTGTGTGTTTCTACACACCAGGAAGGACCCAAGGAAAGGAAGCACTGTGCCAATTAGACTCTGTGGTACAGAGCATCGTTCAGCTGGACATGAGACAGAAGAAAAACCCGATTCAGAGCTCAGCTGGAGCGAAAGGTCAGAGGAGACGATGTCCAACAGAAGGGCAGGAAGCTGGATTATTGTCATGGCCTCAGGCTGCAGGAGGAAACAAGGCTCAACTGTGACTTTCAACAGGCTGCTGTCCCTAATGAATGAATGGAGAGGAATTTAGTACTTATGGCCGTTTCTTCCTCTGGCTTAGCGTAAAATATGAGCATTAGTGGTTTCTTTCCGTTCTGACAACGATCCAGGCTGGACTCCTCAGACACTTGGAGGTCAAGATTTGGTCAAACAAAGAAGGATCCATCGATGGAAAGGTCTGGAAGCAGACGCTCAGGTCGCCGATACGGCAGAGACGGATTGGTTAAAAGAATATAATAAAACTCTGTCAGGGGAAATAAATACTCGGTGCTCCCATTTCAGCAACTGATCTGATCTCCTGCATCCTGAAATGCAGAAATGAGGCGATATTTCTCTCCAGTCGCAGGTCATCCTGCCTCAGATCGTGACAGAAAGAAAGTCTGACTGTCATCTGAACTGCAGGACGATTCATGGAAACGGTTTCTGAGTGAAAACCCTCATCATTCGAGCTGCTTCAGACAAACAGTCTGACCGTTACTGGATGAGGCTTCAACACGCAGAGATGATCATTTACAACAACCATTCACTTCAAAAATAAATAGAACTGCAGATCAGTCAGCTGCCTTAACAACGTAGCTTCATGAATTCAGTATTTATTTGAATAAAGGACAAAATCAGTTCATATACTTTAGACCAACTTTAGATTATTTTTCTTGTTTTGCTCTTTTTGTTATTTTGTTTTATTTCCTTTTAATTCCTGTAAAGCACTTTGTATTGCTTTGTGGCTGAAAATGAGCTATAGAAATAAAATTACCTTTAAATAAAATCAGCAAGAGACGAAAATAAACTGGGTATAAAATTAGCGCTGGACGTTAACATGTCAGTTTTAATTAATGAAGCTCCCAGATTTAAACTCCTTAAACTTTTCTCTTCTTGTTGCATACGGAGGTTTTGGTGGGATCGTTTGTGTTCTTGTGTTTCTGAAACGCCTGTAAATCTGACGCACAAGCAAACGGCTTCCTGGTCTGAGGCTGACGTCGCATCAAATCCTTCAGATGCAGGATCTCAACCCACAACCTGCCGATCGGCTGATTGTTTCCATCCGTTCTGAAAAGCAGAGGTTGATCTGCTCCAGAACGACAAAGATCGATAGAGTCTGACAAGATAAAAGGTGTTGCTGCACACTGTGCGCCCAGCAGTCTGCAAAGGCTGAGAGCCTTTCAGCTCAGGAGGCCAAGCAGGCAGCAGAACAACAAAACGGCCCAGAAAGGAAACCAGTTTTCTTCCTATGGTGTGAAAAAGGTCGAGTCCCTGCTGCTTCCCTCTTGGACACATTCTGACCCTGAGACTTCTCCAGCTGATATTCCTGAAACCCTCTAACCTTCCTGGAAACCAGAGATCTGACCTGGTAAAGGTGGTCGCAGCTCAAATCGCTCAGGAAAAGCTGAGCAACATTAATAAACTGCAGTTCAGTTCATGGAAGACGCAAATATTAGAGATAAAACCGATAAAAGCAGGAAGAGCCGCAGAGTAACGGCGTGAACATGTCACTTCATCAGCTGATCACAGAGTACTGATGGAAAGTTTGGTGGAAGGAAAAAGTGGCAGAAAAAGGCATCAGGGAAGTTGTGGACAGCAGTCAGAGACCCAACACACACTGATGGATCCAGAACCCGTTCCTGATGTTCAACCCGTCCAGAACCACAGACAACAGGAGGAAAACGTCGTCTCTGATCCAACTCAGTGAAAAATCAGGTTGTTTATTATCATTCACTGGTTTTTATCTGCCAGTTATCAGATAATCTAGAGGTAATCCTGGCTCACAGAAACGGTTCCCACCATAAAACTTCTCAGACCTTCATTGAGGTTTCAGCGTTTCTGAAAATAACAGAAACGCTGATTTCTTCTGTAACTCCTGAGTTTGACCTTGAGGTCAGTGAGCAGCTCCAGATGTTGGATGGATGGAAGATCATGTCAGTTTTATTCTCCGTGATGAAACATCAGCTCAGCGGTCAGAGCAGCAACATAACCCAGATTTCTCGTTCTGACGTCTCCAGCTGCAGTTAGAAAACTGACAGCGACTGCTGGCGAGCGGCGCCGGAAAGGGCGTGGCCTCTGAGCGGCGCCGGAAAGGGCGTGGCCTCTGAGCGGGGCCTGAAAGGGCGTGGCCTCTGAGCGGGGCCTGAAAGGGCGTGGCCTCTGAGCGGCGCCGGAAAGGGCGTGGCATCTGAGCGGGGCCGGAAAGGGCGTGGCCTCTGAGCGGGGCCTGAAAGGGCGT
The DNA here is from genome assembly GCF_904066995.2 of Poecilia reticulata. Lineage (NCBI taxonomy): Eukaryota > Metazoa > Chordata > Actinopteri > Cyprinodontiformes > Poeciliidae > Poecilia > Poecilia reticulata. The sequence continues at coordinate 32,092,708 of NC_088835.1, forward strand.
GGCCTCTGAGCGGGGCCGGAAAGGGCGTGGCCTCTGAGCGGTGCCTGAAAGGGCGTGGCCTCTGAGCGGGGCCTGAAAGGGCGTGGCCTCTGAGCGGCGCCGGAAAGGGCGTGGCCTCTGAGCGGCGCCTGAAAGGGCGTGGCCTCTGAGTGGCCGCAGGAGAGAGACGAGGCAAAAAATGGTTTCTAGCTTTAAAAGGCTACAGCTGAGCAAACATTAGCGTTAGCGCTACTGTGCCGTCTGCATGCATCTATTCCAGCCACATGATTGGTCCAGCCTGGAGCGTCTCTTATTGGCTGTTGTGTTTTCAACCCTTTCTCATATTTGAACTGAGGAAACTCCTTTTGCGATGCCTGCTGCTACCACTGAATCCCAGCAGGCTCACCTGTTGGAATCTCACCTGAAGAAATGAATCTGCCTCACTCATTTCCTGACGCTTCGCTGAGGAGCTTTGAGGTCAAACCAGTTCATCTGTCCTGCCTGAAGGTCAAACGCGTTTCGCCGTGGATCGTCCGCCACGGCTGCACTTCGTCTGTTCTCTGTGAATATCGATCTGATTACTGCCACGGTCTATTAAGCCCTTCTACTCTCACCATGACAGACCCGGCGCTCTGCCCTCTCTGCTGTCTGTCGTTTGGGTTTGTGTGTCTTGGCCACAGAGCAGCAGAATCTGCTCCGACTGTAAGGTCAGCGGGAAACGAAGCAGATGTGCCAGCAGGAGAGGCGCAGCGTCCCGCCTCGCCTCGCCTGGTCCGCTCCGTCTTCTCCATTTGTCAGAGTTACAGCCCCCAAGGCACTCAGAGCACTTAAGGTTGGCGATAAATACACACAGCCACTAAAACAAAACCCGCCGACAATCCAGGGACGCGTCACACCTACATGGACTTTGAATTACCGGCCCTGATTCATCGGCAGCGCCCTCTCTGAGACACTCTCACTGACCTCATGGAGCAGATTTCCACCAGAGGGGAGAAGTCACAGCAGCAGCCGAGCGAACTGATGCTAACTGATGCTAACTGATGCTAACCAATGCTAACTGATGCTAACTGATGCTAACCGATGCTAACTGATGCTAACCGATGCTAACCGATGCTAACTGATGCTAACCGATGCTAACTGATGCTAACCGATGCTAACTGATGCTAACCAATGCTAACTGATGCTAACTGATGCTAACCCATGCTAACTGATGCTAACCCATGCTAACTGATGCTAACCGATGCTAACTGATGCTAACTGATGCTAACTGATGCTAACTGATGGGGATGTGATGATGAATCGATGGTATCAAAGCTTCAGGAAACATCAACCATCAGTGGAACAAACGGACATAAACATTGTTTCATTTAGCATAAAATTACTTTTTAAAATCATTTGATCTTGTTAGTCTGATCTTTATGACTGGTAGCTTCACTTAGGAGCCACTCTGGTTCTCTCTGAGGGAATGAACAGAGTCCCAAGTCAAGTCTCTAACCACTGCATGTGTCATGTAGTGTGACACATGCAGCCACGCTACCTAATTAACCAGAAATGAATAAGAGCTGAAAGAAGCAACAGGGAGAGCGGAGCATGGAGCAAGAATCCAGGAGGAACACGGAAATCTGGGAGTTTTACCACAGAAGAGGCAAATCTAAACGCAGATGACAAAAATATCTATAAACCGAGAGGGAAAACAGAAAAAACACACAAAATGACACGAGTATGGCAAGATCTGAGCTACATTAATATCGGTCATAAATCAGAGGTTTGGTGGGGAGGATTAGAAGCTGCTAGATCCAGGCTGCAGTGAAAGTACAGAAATCCAGGCAGTCCAGGTGAGCAGCACAACACAGGACCAACCGACAAGGATCCGGCAGGGAACAGGCGACGCGGTGGGTTTAAATACACAGGGACTGTCAGGGGACACGAGGGACAGACAGGGGACACGAGGGACAGACAGGGGACGGGCAGGAGACACGAGGGACAGACAGGGGACACACAGGGGACACGAGGGACAGACAGGGGACGGGCAGGAGACACGAGGGACAGACAGGGGACACACAGGGGACACGAGGGACAGACAGGGGACACGAGGGACAGACAGGGGACATGAGGGACAGACAGGGGACAGGCAGGAGACACGAGGGACAGACAGGGGACATACAGGGGACACGAGGGATAGACAGGGGACATGAGGGACAGACAGGGGACAGACAGCGGACACAGGGACTAAAAGTGAAAACAACCAAACTGATGAGATAAACCAAGGTGTTTCAGCTGTTTTACCTCAACTGATCAGGAGAAAATGTCTCATGTGACACTAAAAGCTCTGCCTGTGATGATGCTGGTTCCGTCTCCACAGGATGCTGGATGCTTGAAACTGTCAGAATGAAATACTTTACCACTTCCCAGCTAATATCTGACCAAATTATTACCAAAGGGTGATTTGACCCTTAAATCCCGAAGCAAAAAAAGCTTAAATGAGGTGAAGCGTTACATCGTCTGTGATGAGGCAGCACACCCCACGTCAAACCCACAGATACTTCACAGCTGCTGCTCGCCAAGCAGTGAACAAAGCAAAGGCAATCAGCTCCATGCACATCGAAAACCAGGACAGAAAAGCGCAGAGAGACGCTGCAGCGTCCGCCCAGTGAGAACCTCGGGGCCTGAGAGCCTGAAAAGGTTCGTACACGTTTACTCTGAAAGAGAGAATTTAGGTTCAGCACTTCAGTGAACAAGCAATCAAACGGTGAAAACATTGGCTCATTGTTGACATGAAGCATAATTGCATCGCAGCTTTCTGCTGCCGTTTCCAACACAAGAGCAGAAGAGAATGAAACATGCAGAGCGGCGCCGTAATCACAGGTTCGAGCGGACGAGGAAACGAGAGGCAAGTAGGAAATATTAGGTTTACATTTAACACGTCATTCATGGTCATAAACAATGTGTGTAACGAGAAACAGCTTAATGCTCTAATACATTATTAGAGTGTTTATGTTCTTCAGGTCTAAAGCTTTATGCTAGTGTTGCTATTAGCATCAGAAGCTGTTACACTGATTTTGAACAATCTGTTGAATCAGAGGGATCCACCCAGTTTGTGTAAAATCATAAATTTAATATCAACCATCAGGAGCTTCTTCTGAATAAATGAACAAACTTTCCGCTCAGCTGAAGCTGCGTTCACACAGAACCAGAACCAAACCGGATTCTGGTTTTTTCTCCACATGTGGAACCAAATCACATCGACAGTCTGAACGTCGCATTTTATCCAACATGCGTCAAAACAGACGGTAAAACTAAACTATGGCTGAAAATAATAATACTGAAGTGATGAAAGCAGTCAGTCAGTGAACGCATCACATCCCAACCGACGTCCAAACAGAACCGGGTCAGAGGCTGCAGCTCCACTGAAGGCTGCTGCTGTTAGCTGTTAGCTTCATCAGCTTCCTGCTGACCGTCTGCTGACCGTCTGCTGACCGAGCCGTCGCTCTCAGCGAATGAACAAATGAAAGAAAGCCTAAAGCCAAACTCATCATTCTAATACGGTTTTCATCAGAAAACAGGACAGCAACTACAGTTTTCCTTCCGTCAGAACCGGGTTGAACTGGAGGTTCTGGTTCCGGGGTGCCGGCTGGTGCCCCGGCCTGAAACCCAGTTATTATTCTGGAGATTTTTCAGGAATGCTGCTCGTACTGAAAACGGTTAATCTCAGCAGAATGAATGAATTTCAGCACTTCAGTGAAAGAAATGAGAGAAAATCTGCTGCTGTTTAACTTCTAATGATCAAATAATGACAGGAAGCAGATTTACTTATAAACAAAAAATGACAGATTGCTAAAATGTGAGGAGTTTGAGTCAGCACCAGGATTAAACTGCTCAGTAATATAAATGAGTTCATTTATATCACTGGTGCAGCCATGCGGCTCGCGCACAGCAGCTGGTCCTGATATTTGGATATTTCCACCTTTATGTTCTGTCAACTATGTGGAATAAAAGCTGTGAGATTTATGAAACTGTTGCAGTTATTGAAACTAGTTTATGTGATAAGCCAGAGGCAGCAAACAGACAAATAAATATTAAAATAAAATAAGCATTTATGTTAATATTCAATCTTTATTCAGACGTGTGAATACAAGTTTTTAAAGTTTAACGTTCTCACCTGTTTTATCCTACAGTTAGTTTGATTTATGGAGCTGCAGCAGGAAGTCCCTCCTCCCGCCCGCAGGGGGTGGCAGGAAGTCCAGAACGAGAACCAGAACCAGCAGAACCAGAACCAGAACCAGAACCAGCAGAACCAGAACCAGGACAACCAGAACCAGCAGAACCAGGAGAACCAAAACCAGCAGAACCAGAACCAGAACCAGCAGAACCAGAACCAGGACAACCAGAACCCGCAGAACCAGGAGAACCAGAACCAGCAAAACCAGAACCAGCAGAACCAGGAGAACCAGAACCAGCAGAACCAGAACCAGCAGAACCAGAACCAGCAGAACCAGAACCATTTTTCTTCTTTATAACTCTTATCGATACGAAGCATAAATGAAACGTCTGTATTTTATCGGTCTGACCTGAAGAGGGCGCTGCAGGCTGCTCGGCTCTTTGTCCCTCTTCATCACACACTGTCCCAATCAGGCAAAACATTATGACCGGGTCCAGATGCTGTCCAGCAGCAGGTCTTTGAAATGAAGGACATCCAGAGGATCTGGTGAAGGTTTGTTGGTTCAGAGGTAAAATCGTATCGGCTGAACCTCCCATGTCGAGGAGGGGTCAGCAGGAGGTCAGCAGGGGGTCAGCCGGAGGTCAGCAGGAGGTCAGCAGGGGGTCAGCAGGGGGTCAGCAGGAAGTCAGCAGGGGGTCAGCCGGAGGTCAGCAGGAGGTCAGCAGGGGGTCAGCAGGGCGTCCTGACCTCTCTGTTGCTATGCAACCACTTTCACACTTCAACATCCGCAGCATCACGCAGCTCATCTGTTGGATCAATCAACAGTGTGGCTGGTTTTCATGAACCCATTACGAGTCCATTAAATGCTGTAATTCTGCCTGCTGTGCAGCAGGAAGTGGATCTGTGGCTTTGCAGATGATCCAGATCACTAGAACCTCTCTGACCAGGCAGAGCGGCTCGGTCCAGACGGTTCCTGGTTTCAGATGAACTCATTTTCTCAGATTAGCTCGTTGTGTCCCTGTAAATGTGCAACACGAGCCAAGACTAGAGAAACGACGCTCTCTCTCTCTCTGGCCGTTTCTCAGAACCAGGACGTCCAAGCTGGAGGTTTTCCATGTGTGGAGCTGCTCTGTCACATTTCCTGACAAGCTTCAGCTCCGCCTCAGCTGTAATTGGGCTTTTAATTGGATGACACTTAAAATGTCACATGAAATGTTACATCTTTGACTTTTTATAGCAGAATAAAGAACATGGAGTAAAATGTGCTGCAGAGGTTCAGGCTTCAGGACAAACATTTGCATTTGAGAGTTTTTCTGGTCTTCAGGAGGAATCCGGGTTATCCGGGTCCAGCTGCTTCTCCTCTTCGGTTCAGGCGGTTCTGGTTTTTAAGACTCAGTTTAACAAAATGGGAAATTCAGATGAAATATCCAAATGTCCACATATCAGATTCCAGAGCCTTAAAGCCCAACGCTGGATCCCAGCACCTGATGAAGGACGTTTGCTGCTTGTGTCAGAACCAGAACCAGAACCAGAACCAGATATCTCTGGTCCTGATATGAACCTCGGCTTCCTGACCTGAAGGAACGTCTGATGACCCAGTCGGGACCTCGACCTCAGATGTTCACCTGATTCAGCAAAACCACAAACTCAGGCGACGTTGATCAGACGCCATCAGATCAGCTGGAAACTGGAACGCAACCAGATGAACAACGTTCATGGAAGCAGTCTGATCCACAAAGACATTACAGGCTGTGCAGTTCTGCAGGTCCAGAGCAGATGGCCGCAGATCGTTGGAGCCAAACCGTTAATAGAACCACAGCTGCTGGCAGACAAAGTGAATCTCCTCCAAATGCAGGAAACGCAGAGCGGCTCTGCCTCCCTGTTGGTCCTCATTATTTATTCTGACGGACGGCATGAAAGAGTCTGAGGCTCACTGTACAGCCAGGAACGACACACACACACATTAAGGATAAACTCGGCTTCCACGTCTTCAGTATTCAGTCGTTCCTTCCAGTGTGAAACCAGTAAAAATGTGGGAACCAGTTGAAGTGAGGCATCAGCTCCCAGCGTCGCTTTGTGCCCAACTCAGCGTCCCGGAAAAGCTCCAGGCTGGTTTGACCCCAAAAATGGGTTAAGAGAGAACAGAAAACATGAGACACACAGAAAACATGAGACACAGAAAACATGAGACATGAGACACACAGGAAACATGAGACACAGAAAACATGAGACATGAGACACAGAAAACATGAGACACAGAAAACATGAGACACAGAAAACATGAGACACAGAAAACATGAGACACAGAAAACATGAGACACAGAAAACATGAGACACAGAAAACATGAAACATGAGACACAGGAAACATGAGACACAGGAAACATGAGACACAGGAAACATGAGACACAGAAAACATGAGACACAGAAAACATGAGACACAGAAAACATGAGACACAGAAAACATGAGACACAGGAAACCTGAGAGCCTGAGCAGGAAGCTTTATGCAGCTGAGGCAGTAAAACGACGTGAAGCTGCTGCAGACAGACGGACGGAGACGTTCATCTGATCTGCGGCTTTCAGGAGGAATAAAGCAGGTAGTGAGTCCAGCTGCTGTCATTCAAACAATATTTCAATAAATTCAGTTTTATTTCAGAATCAAAACATTTTTGTTTAATGGCTTCAGGTCATTAAACAGGTTTTAATATTAGACAGAGAGAATTGAAGTTAGGTTCAGAGATCCTCAGATCTGAAACATCAGCACATCTGAATGCTTGGAAACAAAATCAAAGGTTTGGGAGTGGCCTAGTCAAAGTCCAGACTTAAACCTGATTGAGAAACTGGAATAAGCCAGTTAAAAGATTCACACCAGTTTTGCCTGGTGTGAGAGTTTTACTCTCTTTTCCCAAACATTTGAACTCATCTGCTTCATCAGGTTTGCTATTTCACGCCAACTACAAATGTTTAACGGCCTGGTGCTGAAGTCAAAGGGAAGTTAGAGAAATGATTTAAAGATGTTTGTGAAATATTTCTGTCGGTAGAATGAGATGAAGCTGTGGAGACCAGCAGGCAAAGAATCAGACCTGGAAAACTCACATCATGAACAACAACATGAGGGGCGACACGGCAGAAACCTGCAGCTTCCACAAACGATGAGAAGCAAAACCTGGAGACGCATTAAAGATCACTGCAGACTGAACCCAGAGAGAGAACGGCAGCAAGTCTAACAGGAAGGAGGAGAAAATCACACACAGCATAAACAGCAAGGAGATATACTACACACACACACACATATACACCTACACACACCTACACACACACACACACACACCTACACACACACACACACACACCTACACACACACACACCTACACACACACACCTACACACACACACACACCTACACCTACACCTACACACACCTACACACACACACACACACACACATATACACACACACACACACACACACACACATATACACCTACACACACCCACACACACACACACACACACCTACACACACACACACCCACACACACACACACACACACACACCTACACACACACACACCTACACACACACACCTACACCTACACACACACACACACCTACACCTACACCTACACACACCTACACACACACACACCTACACCTACACACACACACACACCTACACACACACACACACCTACACCTACACACACACACACATATACACCTACACACACCTACACACACACACACATATACACCTACACACACCTACACACACACACACATATACACCTACACACACCTACACACACACATATACACCTACACACACACACACCTACACACACACACACCTACACACACACACCTACACCTACACACACACACACACACACACCTACACCCACACACACACACCCACACACACACACACCTACACACACACACACCTACACACACACACCTACACACACACACCTACACCTACACACAGACACACACACACACAGACACACACACCTACACCTACACACCTACACCTACACACACACACACCTACACACACACACACAGACACACACACACACCTACACACACACACCTACACACACACAGGCCATGTTGATCTGAACACCTCACCAGGTTCAATCTTCAACTTTGACGGCCATTTTCTTTTCTGGACTAGACATCCCCCTTTCCACCACAGTTACAAATCTTGGAGCTAGAATGGATTCTCATCTTACATTTGAAAATCACATTAAGCATCTGTTTAAAACCTGTTTCTTTCATCTTCGTAATATCTCCAAAATGCATCCATCTCTCTCTCTCTCTGATGCCGAGACTCTTCATGCCTTTGTCTCCTCCAGGCTTGACTACTGCAACTCTCTGTTCATTGGAATCCATAACAAACATCTTCAGAAGCTTCAATACATCCAAACAGCTCAGCCAGGATTCTATTGAGAGTCCAGAAATCTGCCCATGTTACACCGATTCTGCATGACCTTCACTGGCTTCCTGTTACCTACAGAATTCAGTACAAAATTGCTCTCATTACCCATCAGTGTTTAAACAGAACCTCATCGGATTATCTGAAGGACCTTCTCATTCCACATTCATCCACCAATCTCTACGATCACAAGACTGCAACTTCCTCCACCTTCCTCGATCCAGATTAAGGACCATGGAGGATCGGGCATTCGCTGTGGCTGCCCCCCGTCTCTGGAACTCTCTCCCGGATTATTTGAGAGCTCCACAACCACTGGATGACTTCAAAAGAGGCTTAAACACTTTTTTTATTTAAGCAAGCCTGCTCTGCCTCCACATGATTTTTATGATGTTGATTTTATCTACGATTTTAGTTGCACTGTGTAGCACTTTGAGATTTTTTCTAATGAAAAGTGCGGTACAAATTATATTGATTATTATTATTATTATTATTATTATTACCCACACCTACACATCTACACACACACACACACACACACACACACACACACACACACACACACACACACACACACACACACACACACACACACACACACATATACATACAACCACATGGCTCCCATCTCCACCTTCTCATCTGTTCCCTCGTCTCCCATTTTCCTGCCATTATTCCACCAACAAACCTTGTAAGCTGCACCAGTGAAGTTGACCTTTTCCTTCTGACCGAGGAAGATTCAATTGATGATGATGTGAAATCAGCGCATTAGACGCACACAGTCTTCTACAATATCATTTTATAACAACTGAAGGTGACAAGGTTTCTAGATTGTGCTCTGAACTGTCTCCTCATTGGATGGAAAACACACGACACTGGCCCTTTAAGAAAAGTTTCCATCCTGCAGGTCGGTGCCACCTCACACTGGGAGTGTGTCCAGGGAAACCAGTACTCTGCAGACCAGAGGGACACCAGCAGGTAACGTTCAGGACAGAGCGGCTGCACAGAACCGCTGCTTAAAGTCACGACATCCAGCTGAGAACCATTCAGACTCTCAAGAGGACTAAAACTGCGGCAGGAAGGCGGTTGTTGCATAAAGAGGGCAGATTGGAGTGAAGAGGTGGGCAAATGATGAGAAGGGAAGGCAATCATGGCTGAGACGCAATCAAGAGGATGGTGACATTTAGCGAAGGTCACAGGAAGCAGTTTGCTCCGGTCAGGTGGGGAGGACAGCGGCCCGAATCGATCCAGTGGATCTGAAGAGGAGGAGAGTGTGTAGGTGTGTGTGTGTGTGTGTGTAGGTGTGTGTGTGTGTGTGTGTGTGTGTGTGTGTGCGTGCGTGTGTGTGTGTGTCGTCTAGGACTGAGTAGAGCCAGTATGGACGACAGATGGTGTCCAAACAGCCTCATGCTGAGGACAGAAAACCAACAGTGGAAGTGCTGGCATCCTGCGGTGGTTCTGACCCAGTGCAACTGGAGCGTGGCAGCAGCCCCTAGTCCCTGGCAGCGGCCCCTGGCCCCTGGCAGTGGGTCCCGGCCCCTGGCAGCGGCCCTTGGCAGCCCCTGGCAGTGGCCCCCGGCCCCTTGCAGCCCCTGGCAGTCGGCCCCGGCCCCTTGCAGCGGCCCCTGGCAGCCCCTGGCAGCAGCCCCTGGCAGTGGGCCCCGGCCCCTGGCAGTGGGCCCCGGCCCCTGGCAGCGGCCCCTGGCAGTGGGCCCCGGCCCCTAACACCGGTCCCTGGCAGCGGCCCCTAACAGCCCCCGGCCCCTGGCATCAGCCCCCGGCCCTAACACCGGCCCCTGGCCCCGGCCCCTAACACCGGCCCCTAACACCGGCCCCTGGCAGCGGCCCCTAACAGCCCCCGGCCCCTGGCAATCTGACTCGTCTTCAAGCCACTCTGGTTGAGCTCAAACCATCAGAGTCCGTTTCTGTCAGCAGGAGCTGATGTTTGTCTCCTCCGACCCAGCAGACGCCGTCGCTCTGATCTCTGAGCTCACAGGAAACAAAACAGGAGGAGAAATTATTAAAACGTCAAGCCTGAAAGCTGTTTTCCAATCAGGAGTTCTGCCAAACGCACAAACAGGAGAGAACAGGAGAAGTAGGACGGATCCGGTCCCTGGAGCCTCGTTCAGCTCAAACCTCAGAGTCGTTCCTGCAACAGCAGCCGGCCCAGCGGGGTGCCGCGCCGCTGCTGCAGCTACCGACAGAGAGACGCGCATCAGGCTGCAGAAACACCAGCAGCATCCCAACATGTCTGAATCTACACGTTCAGGAAGGTCGGAGCCTGATGGGAACGTTGCTGCCAACTCATCTGACCGGAAAACTGAGAAAAATGTAACTAGTGTTTTTATGGTACAGATTATCTTATGAACAAACTTTCAAATGTGTTGGAGTGGATTTATTTCATCTCCAGACAGTTTCAGATTCACTAGCTGAAGATTATTTGTGCTAAGCTAAGTAGGAGCTGCTGTCCTAGATCTGGGATTTTCCTGCCCACTTCCTTATAAAACAATCACCTCTCATGAATTTTTATTCCTGTTTAGGACATAAAAATGAGAAAACTAAAGTTTGGCCTCAAGTGATGCAGTTTGTGCCGCTTCACGTCCTGCAGGGTCCAGAAAGGATGAAAAGCCACAAACAGAAGGAAGACGAACGGAGCTGAAAGAAACTCAGTTTATATTATTTACTCAAAACGTTCAGATGAATATAAAGAAAATGATGCGATTAGTGTAATTAGAATAGAACAGCAACAATCATTCCTCCTGCTGCTAATATAATATATAATTACAGTTATGGCTCCAAGTTACTTTGATCTTAAACAGTTCAGCTACTTTTTATTTATTGGTCTCAATGTTGTGATATTTTATTTTTCTGCTGCTGGCAGTTAGTTGGATTATTAGTTTATTAAAACAATGTAAGCTGAATAAGTGATGCTGTTTTTATAAACTAATCATCTGAAGGTGACCTTTGGTCAGAGAGCCGACTCCTTTCAGCCAGCCGACAGTCAGTGAGCAGCTGCAGTAAAGTGTTTGTCCTCCAGATGGCGCCACTAGAGGAGCTTCTGCTGCCGTCCATTCATGTTTAACAGAAATCATCCTGGATCAGAGAAACATTATCAGAAAACTTTTATTTGACTTTTTAAAAGTTTAAGATCCAAATAAACATTTTTCATCCTCTGGATGAACAAAATAACTTCAATATTAAAAATGGAGAGCAGCCCTGCTGATTCTGTGAATCCTGATTATTAGATATTAATATCCAGAGGAGAAAAAGTGACTTTAAGCTGCCATAAAATAACATTTTAGTCTAAATTCCAATTATTTTATTTAAGGTCCCAAAAAGAGTTGAGGTGATAAAACAAACATGCAGCAGAAAATATTATTATAACGGCGCTGTTAGAGTTTGGAGGCCTGGAAAAGGACAGATTGGAGTGAAGTTATTGGATCCTGCATCCAGAGAACCAGCAGGACGATCAGCCCCATGAGGTCCTGGCAGACAGGAACATAGACATGCTAACTGGAATATGAATAATGAATGGCATCAATCCAAAATGTGAAAATGCAACAGCTGTTCAAATTAAGATGGATCTCCAGCCACCAGACGGACGGACGGCCAGGAGAGCAGCTGGAGAGACGGACAGAAACACCCAACTGTCTGCAGGTTGATGTGCAATTAGGAATATTACGACAACGACGAAGACAAAGATGAAGACAAAGATGAAGATGAAGACAAAGATGAAGATGAAGACAAAGATGAAGACAAAGATGAAGATGAAGACAAAGATGAAGATGAAGACAAAGATGAAGATGAAGACGACAAAGATGAAGATGAAGACAAAGATGAAGATGAAGACAAAGATGAAGATGAAGATGAAGATGCCTCTTGGAAGCAAAGTAGGAGCAAAATCATCCTGGGACTAAAGTGAAGATCTTGGAGAGGCTGAACAGAAAAGATGAACAATCCAACAGAACGGGCAATAAGACACACACACACACACACACACACACACACACACACACCCACACACACACACACACACACACACACACACACACACACACACACACACACACACACACACACACACACACACACACACACACACACTGTCAGCTATTCCCAGCTAAAGTTGATCTCATTAACTTGCCCTTCATTCAAAGAGCTGAATACACACAGAGAACAACAGGGGGGTAAAACGGCTGAGGGGGTAATAAAGGAGGGGTGAGGGGGTAAAACGGCTGAGGGGGTAATAAAGGAGGGGTGAGGGGGTAAAACGGGGCAAACAGCCCCAATGACCACAGAGGCAGAGAAAGATGTTCAGCACAGAAACAAGCAGAGTTAAAACAGAAGAGTCGCCTCTGAGCTTCGGGTTTAAGTCGATTTCCTCCGTCAGTCTCTGAACGGCTCTTTGTTTCCAGCATTCCTAATAAAGGAATTACCGTCACGTTAATGACTCCTGGCCTCTTCCTGCTCCGCTGATGGATCCATCCGCACTGGAGCGTCTTTCCCCCAGAACGCATGGTTATTTGTGTGATCGTGGTTGTCAGGTAATTTATGGAGAGACATTAAGCCGTTAATACGTGGTGTAACAAAACAGACGACAGTTTAACGGCACGGCGTAGATGAGCAAACTTCCCATCAATAATGCCGCGTAATGAATGCGGTGGGAGCCGCTGGGAGCAGGAAACGGAGGAGCTTCAAGCCGAACGGGAAGGATCCAGGAGGATCCCAGGACTCTGAGCAGCAGGGACTCTCTGCCGCCCTGAGTCTCCGCCGTTTGGGTCAGGACACGACCCAGCATGCATCAGTGAAACCCGTCAACAAACTTCAGAAACCAACAGCTCCACTTACTGCAATAATTAGGATTTAAGCACCAGCTGGTCGGCTTGGTTCTCACTTTGTTTTTACATGCAGAAACGAAAAGCAGAATATGAAATTCACCTTCATGAGTGGAGCGTGAGAAATGTTCAGCCTGCTGCGGTTCAGGAGCATCAAGATGCAGAACAAACCATCAAGTCTGGGTTATTATAACGCGATGAAACACAGTTTACTGTCCCGCAGCCATGAAGTAGGCTTACAAAAGTGTAAAAATACATAAAACTCTACGTAAAAACAAGATCTAAATGTTATCCAGCTAATTGTGGATCACATTCTCCACTGTGTGGAAATAATTCTGGGAAATTCTCTTCCTGTTCCACCGTTACTGATCACCAAGCAGCACCAACACAGCAAACCAGACGGACAGCGATGATTAGATTCACAAAGAGCCAGTGGGATGAATCAGAGTGGAGACCAACATCAGTGTCTGACCTCACAAAAGCTAAAAGTCCCCATAAGCCAGACGGGAAGCTTTAAAACATGAACCATGTTTGGTAACATCTCAGCTGAGCTTCACCAGCTGGACAACAGTTTGGATCCGTCCTGAATCTGGTTTTGAATCTTGCTGCCAACATCTAAAACTGCACAGATTTATTCTGATCTTTGCTCATTTTGTCCTCCTTCATGAAGCAGAGCAGGAAGTTCTGTCATTACAAGGCAGAAGAAATCAAGAAATCATTTCTTCCTCCTCAGGGTTTATTCTGCACACATAATAAGATCTGAGTGCTGAGAGGATAAATCTGGATCCACCATCCTCTGGATCCATCATCCTCTGGATCCTCTGGATCCACCATCCTCTGGATCCATCATCCTCTGGATCCACCATCCTCTGGATCCATCATCCTCTGGATCCTCTGGATCCATCATCCTCTGGATCCACCATCCTCTGGATCCATCATCCTCTGGATCCACCATCCTCTGGATCCACCATCCTCTGGATCCATCATCCTCTGGATCCTCTGGATCCACCATCCTCTGGATCCATCATCCTCTGGATCCTCTGGATCCACCATCCTCTGGATCCATCATCCTCTGGATCCTCTGGATCCACCATCCTCTGGATCCACCATCCTCTGGATCCATCATCCTCTGGATCCTCTGGATCCATCATCCTCTGGATCCATCATCCTCTGGATCCACCATCCTCTGGATCCACCATCCTCTGGATCCATCATCCTCTGGATCCTCTGGATCCACCATCCTCTGGATCCATCATCCTCTGGATCCACCATCCTCTGGATCCATCATCCTCTGGATCCTCTGGATCCACCATCCTCTGGATCCATCATCCTCTGGATCCTCTGGATCCACCATCCTCTGGATCCACCATCCTCTGGATCCTCTGGATCCACCATCCTCTGGATCCACCATCCTCTGGATCCATCATCCTCTGGATCCTCTGGATCCATCATCCTCTGGATCCATCATCCTCTGGATCCATCATCCTCTGGATCCATCATCCTCTGGATCCATCATCCTCTGGCCATCATGTCTGGTCAGCTATAACTTCAAATAGCTGAAGTTATTTGATCCGATCTGAGCCCTGAAGCCGTTCAGAACCGGACCAGAACCGGGCCTGAATGTGCCACATCCCGACCCATTCCGTCTTCTCATGCTGCTCGTTTTTATCCAGTTGCTTTTAGGTCGTCATGGAAACAGACTCATATTTAAAACCCAGGAAATGAACTAGAACCAACCGAGAATCTGGAAAAACTACTTCCAGAGCAGGAACGTTGAGTTTTTATTTCTGGCTTAGAAACTCTGGAGTTTATTACTTTTACTAATTTATAACTTGGAAAGACCAGAGAAAACTTTATTTATATCTAGTTTACATAGTTTAGATCAACATTATTAGATCATCTTTCTCCTTTGGTTTATTTTCTTTGTATTTCTTTATTTCATGTAAAACACTGAAAATGTGCTATATAAATAAAATGATCTTTACCATAAAATGTTTAGCAGCTGTTTTTAGCATGATGATGTTCAGCCTTTTATTGCATTTAATTTGCATTTATTTTACATTTTATTAACCAAATAATTATAGGTTTATATGTTAACCTGTTTATTTTCCATTGTCCTCAGTTCCTTGTTTAAATATCACATTTCTTATTGTCTTTTGAAACCTTTTGTCTGTTTAACCTGCAACTGAAGTCTCATTAATTAAAAATCCACAGCAGTGAAGCAGATTATTACTGTGATTTATGAAGTTGTTTAATGAGCGGCGCAGCGTTAAGACACATGAAGCAACAGGAGTGAAGGAAAAGCTTTGTGCAGCTGCCAGCTGCAGCCTGAATGAAACCAGCGCCGACAGGCGGATTAAAAACGTTTCACACCATTAAGGCGCTGAATGGAAGAGCTCAGCTTCACCATTCAGAACCCAAACCAGCTTTATCAAGAGTTACTGGTTCTGAAGCCAGATGGTGTTAGCTGACGTGTTCTGAGACTGAACTATGAAGGAAACGACACAAAAACCTCTGAAGACGCTGAGAGCAACTTCCTGCTTCACCAGATGGAAACAAGATGGAGGATTTTAGCGGTTGGAGGATTTCTCTTTAGGCTAAAGACCAGGAGCCATTTCTGCTGCTAGCGCTAGCTTAACAGGCTAGCTTTGGTTGTATTTACCCAGAATGCCCTGCTCTGTAGTCCACTTCCTGCTTTTGGAGCGGTCTCTGGTCCGCTTGGTGTTCACATTGAAACCGAACCAGAGTTCACTTCAGACTGAGGTTTGCAGACATCAGAGCGGATCTGAGAAATGCTGACGGTTTTCATCGTTTGTTACATCAAAACTTCTGCTGCTGGGCAGAGAACCAATCTGATGACTGGATCAGAACCGGGCCGGTAATGAAACCGATAAATGGAACAATTAAAGATCCTCAACGTCACGTGACCTGATCTGCTTCTGTTTCTCTGATACACGGCCAATCAGAACCTCCGAAACCTTCAGAGGCGGCAACATCGATTCATTAGGGATCCATTCATTCGTCCATCTGTTCATCCGTCCATCCATCTGTTCATCCATGCATCTGTTCATCCATCCATCTGTTCATCCATCCATCTGTTCATCCATCCATCCATCTGTTCATCCATCCATCCATCTGTTCATCCGTCCATCCATCTGTTCATCCATGCATCTGTTCATCCATCCATCTGTTCATCCATCCATCTGTTCATCCATCCATCCATCTGTTCATCCATCTGAATGTGCATCCATCCATCTGTTCATCCATCCATCTGTTCATCCATGCATCTGTTCATCCATCCATCTGTTCATCCATGCATCTGTTCATCCATCCATCTGTTCATCCATCTGAATGTGCATCCATCCATCTGTTCATCCATCCATCTGTTCATCCGTCCATCTGTTCATCCATCCATCTGTTCATCCATCCATCTGTTCATCCGTCCATCTGTTCATCCATCCATCTGTTCATCCATTCATCCGTCCATCTGTTCATCCGTCCATATGTTCATCCATCCATCCATCTGTTCATCCACCCATCCGTTCATCCATCCATCTGTTCATCCATCCGTTCATCCATCCATCCATCATCCATCCATCTGTTCATCCATTCGTCCATCTGTTCATCCATCCGTCCATCTGTTCATCCATCCATCATCCATCCATCATCCATCCATCCATCCATCCTGGTTGTTGGCCCAACATTCCCACTCCAGCTGCAGCTTCGCCTGGTGATCAGAAACCAGAACCAGAACCAGAACCAGAACCAGAACCAGGACCGGCTCCCAGTTCCAGCCCTTTGGTTTCTCCAGCCTGAGTCCAACTCTCTGTAAATGTTGACTGGTTTGTTGTCCTGGATCCAGTTTAAAATGAGACGTTTTCAGGCCTCTGTGTGCAGCAACATGCGTTTAGTTTCATTCAAAACTGAAGGTCTTTCTTGGAAAACCAGCTGACAGCCTCTTTAATTTGCATCCTTTCAAAACTTTTCCACTTACTGTGTGTTGATTTGTTGTGTTAGCCGTCTTTAATCTCTCAGCATCGTATTTATCACGCCCAGCGCTGACAGAGATCCCACACTGAGGCGCAGGAAGAAACGGCCTCTCGCCCTGCACTGACAGCCGCAGCTCAATTGGATTTAATGCTTGGCTGCCCTTGTTTTTTCCTCTCAGTCTGACAAACAAACTCATTTATTCTCATTTCTTTATGTCTCCATTTGCATCTGGAAGCTCCAGCAGCAGCTCCGCCCTGTTAATGGGCCGAGTTTCACTAGTGTGCCATCAAATAATTAACCACTTAATCAGAGCCAATTAATGTAATAATGCCTGGCTTGATTAACAAGATTACTGTAAGTGTTTCAAAACAGCAGAACCGACATCCAATACAAGCAGGTGACAATGTGCATATATGATTAAATATCAGAGGATAACAAGGTGCTTCTTAGGCAGGACCAGACGGAGAACACTGCATATCATCCACTGCAATAAGCCAAATTATCACCCATTAGAAACTGAATCCTGGCTGCCACAGGATTCATGTTGCCAACCAGAGTCTAGAGTTCATAATTGGTGGAAAAGAATATTTCAGGAGTTTATGATCTGCATGGAAACGATTTTGTTTGGGCATCTGGACGGCTGCTCAGCATCTCGCTGCTCCTGATTCTCCTGATGCTGCTGATTCTCCTAATTCTGCTGATTCTCCTGATCCTACTGATTCTCCTGATGCTCCCAATTCTCTTGATCCTTCTAACTCTGCTGATTCTCCTGATGCTGCTGATTCTCTTGATCCTTCTAACTCTGCTGATTCTCCTGATGCTGCTGATTCTCTTGATCCTTCTAACTCTGCCGATTCTCCTGATCCTACTGATTCTCCTGATGCTGCTGATTCTCCTAATTCTGCTGATTCTCCTGATCCTACTGATTCTCCTGATGCTGCCGATTCTCCTGATCCTGCTGATTCTCCTGATGCTCCCAATTCTCTTGATCCTTCTAACTCTGCCGATTCTCCTGATCCTACTGATTCTCCTGATGCTGCTGATTCTCCTAATTCTGCTGATTCTCCTGATCCTACTGATTCTCCTGATGCTGCTGATTCTCCTGATCCTACTGATTCTCCTGATGCTGCTGATTCTCCTGATGCTGCTGATTCTCCTGATCCTACTGATTCCCCTGATTCTGCTGATTCTCAGCCTGTTTACGTTTCACTGAGGCGTTGAAGAGCCTAGAGAGCGATTCAGTTCAATCCAAATAAAAAATACTTCATTTATCCCAAAGGGAGGAAGTACCCTGGTCCTCTGGTCCTGGAATGTTCTGCAGCTGGTAAAAGGCCCACTTTGGAACTGAAGGGTCAGGTCAGAGGTCAGAGGTCAGCCTGATCTCTGGTCTCCAGCTGGAACAGCTGAAGCTGTCGTAACTTCAGTTTTGCTCTTTGTGACACTGATGAGGAATGTCGGCCATGTTGTCTGCTGCTGGGGAACCTTGGAAAACGAGGACGACTTCCGCCATGATGGATTCACCTTCCCTGGAGGTTTTAGACTCCGCCCCCCGTTTCTCAGCAGCACATTAAATCTGGGTCAGCTGTGGTAACGACTTTGTTATGTTGCTCAGAGCTGCAGTTCAGTTTCACTTGAAGCTCAGAGAAAAACAAACAGCACTGAGATGAAGGAGCAACGAGCAGGTTTAGAGACTGAGGCAGCTGCTGTTGTTGTTGTTGTTGTTGTTGTTCCTGTTGTTGCTGTTGTTGTTGCTGTTGCTGTTGTTGTTCCTGTTGTTGCTGTTGTTGTTGTTGCTGTTGCTGTTGTTGTTCCTGTTGTTGCTGTTGTTGTTGTTGTTGTTGTTGTTCCTGTTGTTGCTGTTCCTGTTGTTGCTGTTGTTGTTGCTGTTCCTGTTGTTGCTGTTGTTGTTGTTGTTGTTGTTATTGTTGTTGTTATTGTTGTTGTTGTTGTTCCTGTTGTTGCTGTTGCTGTTGTTGTTGCTGTTGTTGTTGTTGTTGTTGTTGTTGTTGTTGTTGTTGTTGCTGTTCCTGTTGTTGCTGTTGTTGTTGCTGTTCCTGTTGTTGCTGTTGTTGTTGTTGTTGTTGTTGTTGTTATTGTTGTTGTTATTGTTGTTGTTGTTGTTCCTGTTGTTGCTGTTCCTGTTGTTGTTGTTGTTGTTGTTGTTGTTGTTGTTATTGTTGTTGTTATTGTTGTTGTTCCTGTTGTTGCTGTTGCTGTTGTTGTTGTTGTTGCTGATTTCTGACATTATCATCGTTTTAACTGAAACTTTATTGAAAAGCTACAAGTTTCAATGAAATAGAAGGAAAACCTGATGCAGTCAATGACTCAAAAAACTGAACATAGATTCAATTAATGATTCCTTTATGTGCAAATAAACTAAAAATTCTACATATTTCTATAATGAAAAATGTATATCATATATCGTGAAGATAAGATTATAAGATAAAAAAATAAAAAATGTACAGTGCACTTTAATACTTTACATTGAAAAATTCATAGCAGTCAATAACCACATCTGAACTGAAGTTTTACAAAACAGGGAATAAATTATTGCTTTAGAAATGATCCCAAAAAATGTATTTAGAGGAAGCTAAGGGCGCTAAACGTTTCCACAGTTAGCTAAAGTGCTAACTGAAAAATTAGCTCAGCTGTTAGCTTGTTAGCAGAAATGTGTCCACCACCGCAGAGAGGAAAGTCAAAGACAAAATAAAAAAAAATCAAACCTTTAAAAGTTAAACTGAACGGCAGGTTTCCTGGAAACGGTGATGATTTCATGTAAACTCTGTGTTTCTCACTAAAGCTGAGAACTGGAGAAAAATCCAGGCAAGATGAGAGACCAGAATGATAAAATATCAAAACTTTCATTGTACACCTTTCACATCAAGCTGTCTTTATTATCTAATGTAAGCCAAACTCATAAAATGCATATTAATGATGAAGGACCACAATGAAACACCTAATAGTTACAAAAATACCAACAGCCTGAAAATACTGGGCGCTTCTGACTTCATGTGAACACGTTTGGTGACTTTTAAGAGCTCAAACGTTCTTCTCAGATGACTTTTTACAAACTAAAGATAAGTTTGTAAAACATAATTAGTTCTTTTACAAACTGCAGGAGGAGAAAACTCCTCTGAGCAGCCATTCCTCCTTCCTGCCTCCGATCGATCGGCTCCATCACCTCCGTCTGCGACTCCAGGTAGGAGCGCGTAGAAATGCAGGGAAATCCACCCATGCGACCTCAACGACACACAGATTTCAATCCCAAACCCTCAGAAGATTGAACTCAATACGGACAAACGCAGAGCTGCAGAACAGACGACGAGCCAGGAGAAAATCCTGGAACCAGAGAAATCACTGTGCTGCTGCAAATGTTCTGCCTTTCTGCATCACAGCGTCTGAGCACTGAGCCACACACACACACACACACACACACACACACACACACACACACACACACACACACACACACACACACACACACACACACACACACCGCTGTCAGTCAATCAGCTTCAGGCTGGATCAGGACTCAGAATGAGCCACGCCAACAAACTTCAGAGAAAATAACTTGTTTTTGTTGCTGCCTCTCAAGCGGCTGCGGAGCTGAAAGCTCCCTGGAACATATGAGGTATTGATCAGATCAATCAGAGCAGACATGTTCACAAACCAGACAAAGCAGGAACAGAAAAGTTATTTCAGCATTTTCCATCTGTGCGTCACGTCCAGACAGTAAATAACAAGGTGAGAGTCCCACAAAGCTCCACGTCTCTCATTTCTGAGCAGCGAAATAATGCATGAATGTTGGGTTTCTGTGCCGCTGCAGGCTGCTGCTTCGCCGAGCGTCCAGCATGCTGAGGCGAGTCAGTCAGTTGTGCAACATGGAGATCATGTGATGGATCACATCAGAATCAAATATGATTCATTTATAAAGCCACAAACACAGCAGATGTCCCATCGCCATGGAGATCGTCCCAATTTTAAATCTTAAATCTCGTCTTTAACACTTTAATAATTCATAACACCATTAATAAAATGTGGAAATGATTAAACAGATGAAAACATATTGAACATCTAATCTATTTAATAGATTTGGTGATCAAAGCGAGTGGGCGGGGCAAGCACTGCTACAGGAAAGGTGATTGGTCTGCAGCTCAGCCAATCAAATGTTACTATCTCACGAACCGTCAGTGAAATTATTAGACCTGGAAACATAACATCTACATAAACGTACTGACATGTTAGTGTATCTAATAACATAGTTACATAATTGCTGAGCTTGTTGATGTGTTTCTGAAACTGTTATTTAATTTACAGTAGATTTTTTTTTAAACTGTGGCACTTTTGGCCCTCCGTAATTTGCAGCATGTTAAATTTATAAAAATATTCATACAACTGCAATAAAATAATATTGTTGATTCCACATTTCCTCGTCTTTTTCAAAATATCCAGATCCATCGTCACACATTTGCTGCTGCAGGAGTTAAAACGAGAATTTTAATTATGTGGGAAAAAACAATGAAAGACAATAAATTAATGAGGGATTTTCCTGGTGAAGTTACACTTTAACTTAATAAAACCTGGATGGATGGATGGATGGATGGATGGATGGATGGATGGATGGATGGATGGATGGATGGATGGATGGATGGATGGATGGATGGATGGATGGATGGATGGATGGATGGATGGATGGATGCTCCTCTGTGAACCACCAGCCGAGTGTTGGGGTTGGTTGGTAGCCATTTCCAGGCCTTCCAGGCGCTGTTTCCCGTTTCCAGGCCTTCCTGGCCCCGTTTCCAGGCCTTCCAGGCCCCGTTTCCCGTTTCCAGGCCCCGTTTCCAGGCCTTCCAGGCCCCGTTTCCAGGCCTTCCAGGCCCCGTTTCCAGGCCCCCTGCCTCTTTGTTCGCCTCTCCCTGAACTCTCCTCAGTAATTCATCCTGAATCATAAAACAGGCTAAATGGATTTCAGAGGAACTCCATGCAGCCATCAGAGGTCGGCGTACATCAGAGCCGAGTCCCTGATCTGAGGTCAGAGGTCGGCGCTGAGTGAAGAACCGCAATGCTGATGTTACAGAAAGAAACGTTTCTGACACTGGGAGTGAATTAGTCCAGTGAAACGACTCGTCGCTGCAACCTGCCGGTCATGTGAGTGATGCCGACCCCCGGTTCCAGAACGCTGCTGCAGCCTCAGCCCATCAGCCTGCAGAGCCGCTGCAGCTCTGGCCATGAATCACTGCATGTCAGGCCTTTAGTTAGTCCTTGACGGGGTTTCGCTGTGAACGACGCTCTTTATCAAAGGTTTACACTGTCAGTGTGTCCTGCAGAATGATTGATCCCACCTTGCACCGCTCTGCCCTCCCTTCATGCCGAGGAGCGCAGATCGTCCAACGCTCCCACGCGGCGGACGCCTGACTCAACAAGTGGGTCAGGAAAGCCGGAGTTTGCTAGCGAGGCGGCGCCAACAAACAGACGGCCACGTCTGCATGATGGATCCTCCGCTTTGCTCCATTTCTCTCCCCGCCAGCCAACCCCACATGATCCTGCATCTCCAAATGTGAAACGGACGTTATAAATGTTCAGATCAAGCCACGTTTTCACCTTGTCTGCCTCAGGACAGTAAGCAGCTAATCCACTTAACAAATGAAGTAATATCCGCGATTGCTTGACCTCGTTTATGGACATCACAGTAGCAGAGTCCTGTCATAAAGAGCCGCCGCTGGCTTCAGCTTCCCCACAGGAAGTGGATAATGTCTGCAGAGGCTCCCACAGGGCGGCTGACACCGGGCCGTCCAGAACCAGGAGGTCCAGTACGGCCACAGTGATCCTTAACATGCTGTGATGAGCTGCAGCTAATGATTATTTTAGAGATCTAGTCTTCTATTGATCATTCTGTCCATTAATCCACTTCTGGACAGAACTGATCAGGTTCTGCAGGAAATAATGAAGCTTATTTTAAGAGCATTATACAAAAAGAACATTTAGGTAAACAAGTCATTTAATTCTTTTTTCTAAATGATTTTTTATTGATTAAAATGCTTTTTTAATCTGACTTGTCCAACTAAATCCGAGTAACTACCATTAATACTATTAAACTTGGAATATTCACAAAGTGGCAGACTGGGGTGGTGGTCCCCCTGACTGGGGTGGTGGTCCTCCTGGACTGGGGCGGTGGTCTCCCTGGACTGGGGTGGTGGTCCCCCTGACTGGGGTGGTGGTCCCCCTGACTGGGGTGGTGGTCCTCCTGGACTGGTGGACTGGGTGGTGGTCCTCCTGGACTGGGGTGGTGGTCCCCCTGACTGGGGTGGTGGTCCTCCTGGACTGGGGTGGTGGTCCTCCTGGACTGGTGGACTGGGTGGTGGTCCCCCTGGACTGGGGTGGTGGTCCTCCTGGACTGGTGGACTGGGTGGTGGTCCCCCTGGACTGGGGTGGTGGTCCCCCTGTTTAAAAAGGGGGACCGGAGGGTGTGCGCCAATTACAGGGGGTCACACTCTTAAGCCACCCTGGTAAGTTCTATTCAGGGGTCCTGGAGAGGAGGGTCCGTCGGATAGTCGAACCTCGGATTCAGGAAGAGCAGTGTGGTTCTGGTTCTGGTCGTGGAACACTGGACCAGCTCTCCACCCTCAGCAGGTCCTGGATGGTTCTGGGAGTTCGCCCAACCAGTCTACATGTGTTTTGTGGACTTGGAGAAGGCGTTCGACCGTGTCCCTCGGGGGGCCCTGTGGGGGGTACTCCGGGAGTATGGGGTACCGGGCCCTTTGATACGGGCTGTCAGGTCCCTGTATGACCGGTGTCAGAGTCTGGTCCGCATTGCCGGCAGTAAGTCGGGCTCGTTTCCGGTGAGAGTTGGACTCCGCCAAGGCTGCCCTTTGTCACCGATTCTGTTCATTACCTTCATGGACAGAATCTCTGACCAGCCGAGGTGTTGATCCGTTTTGGTGGCCTTAGGATCGCATCTCTGCTTTTTGTGGATGATGTGGTCCTGTTGGCTTCATCAGATCGTGATCAGCTCTCACTGGAGCGGTTCGCAGCCGGGATGAGGCTCAGTGCCTCCAAATCCGAGGCCATGGTCTTGAGCCGGAAAAGGGTAGAGTGCCTTCTCCGGGTCAGGGGGGTCGTCCTGCCTCAAGTGGAGGAGTTTAAGTATCTGGGGATCTTGTTCACGAATGAGGGAAGAAGGGAGATCGACAGGCGGATTGGGGCAGCGTCTGCCGTGAAGCGGGCGCTGTACCGGTCCGTCGTGGTGAAGAGAGAGCTGAGCCAAAAAGCGAAGCTCTCGATTTACCGGTCGATCTACTTTCCCACCCTCATCTATGGTCATGAGCTTTGGGTCATGACCGAAAGAACGAGGTCACGGGTACAAGCGGCCGAAATGGGTTTCCTCCTCCGCAGGGTGGCTGGGCTCTCCCTTAGAGAGAGAAGCTCGGTCATCCGGGAGGGACTCAGAGTAGAGCCGCTGCTCCTCCACGTCGAGAGGAGCCAGTTGAGGCTCGGGCATCTGGTCAGGATGCCTCCTGGACGCCTCCCTGGTGAGGAGTTCAGGTCCCACCGGGAGGAGGGGAGACCCAGGACACGCTGGAGGGACGATGTCTCTCTATGGCCTGGAAACGCCTTGGGGTTCCTGGAGGAGCTGGAAGAGGCTGGAGAGGGAAGTCTGGGCCTCCTGAGGCTGCTGACCCCGAGACCCGACCCAGATAAGATGGATGGATGGATGGATGGATGGATGGATGGATGGACGGACGGACGGACGGACGGACGGACGGATGGATGGATGTTCACAAAGTGTCTCATTAAGATAAAAACAGCAATAAGTGGAGTTGGCATCACTAACTGGACGACCTGCAGCTGAGGAGGATCATTCAGGCTGATCTGGTGCCTCTGCTGAACAAAAACACAACCTAGTGGTTCATAGAAAGCAAAATCAGCACAGAATGCCTTTAGAGCTGCAGTACTACACCTCCTGTATCGATCCGCGGCGCTGAAAGGAGAAATCACACAATGGCTGCAGATACCAGCTGCACCTGAAAATGGCAGAAACTGTCAGATTTCATTCGGTTTGGCTGAATGAAACCTGAAGAGGTGATGCTGCAGGCATCTCCACGATCAGAACGCAATCTGAATTTTCTTCTGCCTCCCCGCCTCACTCATGCAAACAGAGACTCTCTGCCAGGAGGTGGCAGCTGCACCATCTGCCTCCACGGGCAGCGATTCAGGCGCCGTTCGGCTGAGTGGGAGGGACGCTAAGTGTGCAGCCGCTCCATGTCAGTCAGTTCTGTCCTTGACGGATCTGACCAGGCGACTGATCAGTTATTGGGATTTTAATAACCACTTTGTCTAAGTGGGCAAACCTTTTGTTTCACACAACACAATGCAACCTGTTAGCGCTCATAGCTGCTCTTTCATTTTACACCATCAGCCCAAATCTGTCCATATGATAAGCAGAGATGCAGCAGCTCCGTTTTAATCAGACATATAAAAGGAAACGTTGTAAACCTGAACTCTGGTCAAACCAGCTCAGACATCTCAAGACAAATTTGCTCCGACATGAACTCATCTTTTCATCCTGTGTTAGCTTTCAATTTCTTCCCATTGCTGGACCTTTGAAGACCTGAGAATCTGTGGTGAAACCTGAAAATGTCTATTTACAGATAATCTCTGTGCGGCTGGCTGGCTGCTTTAAAGAGGACGAGGCAAACATGTCATTTCCTCCCTCGCAGATACCAACCACTTTTCTTGGTCCATCACAGGAATCCTCAATGAGAGCCGCTTGGCTGACGGACGACAAAATGGGAAGAACTTGAACAAGCATCAACATTTCTGCAACAGTGTGTAAATAAAACTCATTTATTACTTTAACTTGCTAATTTAGAATCATTAACTACACAGATTTTAACATGTTAAAACTTTTAAGCAGTTAATCACAGTTTTACTCCTACATACAAAAGTCTGAGCTGGAACTTTTGTATTCATGTTTCTGGTACACCCCATAAATCTGACGGATAAGCAGCCGCTAGCAGCAGCCGCTAACAGCAGCCGCTAACAGCAGCCGCTAGCAGCAGCCGCTAACAGCAGCCGCTAACAGCAGCCGCTAGCAGCAGCCGCTAACAGCAGCCGCTAGCAGCAGCCGCTAACAGCAGCCGCTAACAGCAGCCGCTAACGGCAGCCGCTAGCAGCAGCCGCTAACGGCAGCCGCTAGCAGCAGCCGCTAACAGCAGCCGCTAACAGCAGCCGCTAACAGCAGCCGCTAGCAGCAGCCGCTAGCAGCAGCCGCTAACAGCAGCCGCTAGCAGCAGCCGCTAACAGCAGCAGCTAACAGCAGCGACACAGAGACGCTCCTCTGGTCCACAGATGTTCATTTCTGTTTCTGAACGATCTGATGCGACGATGCAAAAGACTGTTGTTGTGTTCAACCTGTGCTAAAAGGAGTTAGCCTATCAGCGAAGCTATGCTAAGCTAAAAGAGCAGGCTAAACATATAGCAGCTAACACTAATGTTAGCGTCCACAGTCCACGTTTCAGAGAAACTCAGGAAAGACAAACTTTGCTCCAATCTGATGAAGAACCCGAGGAGCAGATTAAAAGTGATAAATATCTTTGTTGTTCAGCTCATGTGGTTACTTATTCAATAATTTAACAGCAAAAAGTGTTTTGAGTAGAAAATGTTGCTTATTTTGTTGACAGCTTTTAG
Organism: Poecilia reticulata; assembly: GCF_904066995.2. Classification (NCBI taxonomy): domain Eukaryota; kingdom Metazoa; phylum Chordata; class Actinopteri; order Cyprinodontiformes; family Poeciliidae; genus Poecilia; species Poecilia reticulata. Next base: position 32,119,800 of record NC_088835.1, read on the forward strand.
TGATTAATTACAAGTAATTATTAATATAATAATCAGAAGTGAGAGGATTTAGTTTTGCCTGGACGGTGCTGAGTGTCTGCTAGCGTCTCGGTGTTTGAACCAGACGAGGCGCAGCAGCAAAGTGAGTGTAACTCAGTGGAAGAAAGTGGCTGAGCAGAAATCTGATTCAGCTGCAACCGACCCGGCTCGGCCCGGTGGGAGCAGACCAAGTGATGCATTCATGAACATCTGTAACCGCCAGCGCCGGAGAGGATCACAGCCATGAGGAATCATCATCCAGAGGATTAATAACGTCTCTTTTCGTTGGAGGCTGAATCGGCCGAAGCTGCGAGGCCAAACAAAATGTGGACGTGTTGCTGTTGGGCTTTTCTCCACACGCAGCAGAGGAAGAATGGTGAAAAAGTAAAAAGACGATAAGATGGATTATGTTTGCATTGCCAAATGTTAGATCAGCTCCGTCATGTTCTCCTGTGGAGGATTTGAAACATGTATTCAGCGGTTAGAGGCTCCAGGCGTCACTCCTCCATTCACCCAGATTTATCCTCCAGCTTCTCGTCTGTTTTACATTTTAACACGATTCTCATCATATCATGTTTTCCTCCATGAACACAAAAAGAGGGCAAAGGAACAATATGTGGGATTAAAACATCTGAAACCTTTTACGATCAAACAAAGATGAGGAAACGCATGACGATGCCGACGACTGCCTGATTCTGCAGCGAGCGAAGCCACAAACAAGGTCACATGACCAGAAACGGCCCAACGGATCGGTTCTGAACGGCCCGTTTGAAAACAGCACCAAGAATCCGGAGTCAGATGATTCCCTTCAGTCCGTCCGTCTGACACAAACACCCATCCGTCTCAGTCTGAGCGGCTACCTGAGCAGGTAGCCCAGCTAACCAGCTAACCAGCTAACATTAGCTCCTGGTTTATAATGTAGCAACAGGAAACACTAGTGAGGTCAGCACTTCTTTAACACGTTGTTACAAAATCTATTGGCTGAAAAGGCATCATAAGTATTTCATGAAAGTAAATTTGTGAAAATGACGCCATCGCATCAAAGTTTGAGTAAAATAATTGATTTCTTAAATCTCAGTTTGAGCAGGAAAAGTTACTTCAAGGTGAATTTATTCAGTTTTATTTTTCAAAAAGTTACCAAAGTAGATGTAACTGAGTAACTAACTAGTTACCGAACAACTAGTTCTCAGTAACTACGTAATCAGGACTAGTCAGAGAAATGTAACTCGTTACAGAGTAACAAACTAATTTTCACTAACTAATTACAGATCAACTAACTAGTTCCCAGTAACTAGTTCATGGGTTACTATGGCTAGTTACTGGGTAACTACCTAGTTATCAATGCCTAACTAGTTTACAGCAAGAAGTTACTGTTTGTTACTGAGAAATAGTTTGTCATTGGGGACTAGTTAGTTACTCTGTAGCTAGTTGCCGTTACTCTGACTAGTCCTGATTAGTTACTGAGAACCTGTTACTCAGTAACTAGTTATTCCCCCTCTGGTTAGCAGCGGTTAGTGTTTCTGAATGAGTTAGTGGCAGCTGCTGCAGTCAGAGAGGAAACCACTCAGGTGAGCTGCTTCACCTGCTGCAGTTTGAAAACGTAGTTTTCTGTTCAGCTGCGTCTACAAAACGTTTCGTCAGTCAGTAATATTTCTGTGTCGAGGAAAAGCTGCAGATTATTCCAAGAAAAACCGACTTTGATTTTATTCAGCGAGAAAAAAAACTGGAGGAGAAAAAATCAAACTGGACGGAGCAGCACCGAATCAATACGGGACCAGTATGAGACCAGAATGAGATCAATATGGGACCAGTATGAGACCACTGTGAAACCAGTATGAGATCAATACGGGACCAGTATGAGACCAGTATGAGATCAATATGGGACCAGTATGAGACCACTGTGAAACCAGTATGAGATCAATATGGGACCAGTATGAGACCAGTATTAGATCAATACGGGACCAGTATGGGGCCTGTATGAGATCAATATGAGACCAGTATTAGATCAATACGGGACCAGTATGGGACCAGAATGGGACCAGTATTAGATCAATATGGGACCAGTATGGGGCCTGTATGAGACCAGTATTAGATCAATATGAGACCAGTATTAGATCAATACGGGACCAGTATGGGGCCGGTATGAGATCAATATTCAATATGGGACCAGTATGGGACCAGAATGAGGCCAGTATGAGATCAATATGAGACCAGTATGAGATCAATATGAGACCAGTATGAGACCAGTATGAGACCAGTATGAGACCAGTATGAGACCAGTATGAGATCAATATGAGACCAGTATGAGATCAATATGAGACCATCCATCCATCCATCCATTTTCTTGCACCCTTGTCCCTTAATGGGGTCGGGAGGGTTGCTGGTGCCCATCTCCAGCTAACGTTTCGGGCGAGAGGCGGGGTCACCTGGACAGGTCGCCAGTCTGTCGTAGGGCAACACAGAGACACACAACCATGCACACACACACCTAGGGGCAATTTAGACAGACCAATTAACCTGACAGTCATGTTTCTGGACTGTGGGAGGAAACCGGAGTACCTGGAGAAAACCCACCATGCAGGGAGAACATGGAGACTCCATGCAGAAAGACCGGGAATCGAACCCAGAACCTTCTTGCTGCAAGGCAACAGCTCTACCAACTGCGCCACTGTGCAGCCCCTAATATGAGACCAGTATGAGATCAATATGAGACCAGTATGAGATCAATATGGGACCAGTATGAGACCAGTGTGAGATCAATATGGGACCAGTATGAGATCAATATGAGACCAGTATGAGACCAGTGTGAGATCAATATGGGACCAGTATGAGACCAGTGTGAGATCAATATGGGACCAGTATGAAACCAGAATGAGACCAGTATGGGGCCAGTGTGAGACCAGTATGGGGCCAGTGTGAGACCAGTATGATACCCGTATGGGACCAGTATGGGTCAGAAACACGTTTTAACAAAGTTTAAACGTGTTTAGTTTGGATTTAATGTCTGAGTTGAAACTGAAATGTTTCAACATGCTGCTGTTGAGTTTTATCTAATAAAAGGTTTATTTTAAAGGACCCAAAGGTTCTGCAGAACCTGACCCATCTCAGTTTGACCAATCGGCAGAATGATCGATGGAAGAATCGGTAACAGTGATGACTACCTGCAGCGCCGCGTCGTTCAGTGAGGATCAGATCTGAGCGTTTAGTATTTCTCTTATTTCCTCTTCAGGAAACCTGAAAACACACAATCAGGTGAATAATCTGAGTTTGGCAGTAAGCACCACGCCAGCTTACGGCGCCCCTCCCACAAACCGGCGGCATGAATTATTCACGGCCGCGTCGCGCCTGCAGCCGAGCGGCGGACGCCTCGTTTTATCGCCATTAGCAGCAGGACAGTCGGTGGAGCCGCCTGTCAGCCATGTCAACTCCAGGCCTCCTGTGACAGCAGAGACTGATTTCAAATGCAAAGTCTGCAGCTTCTGACGAGGGATAAACATCAGCTGCCACCTACAGTTTTATTGAAATAGAAGAAGAGAGTGATGGTTGCTCGTTAACAATGAAACGAGACATTAGCCAAAGCCGTGTTCGTTTTTCTGACTGTAAATCTGGGGCTTGACCTCGGCGCGCGCCGCGTCACGCCGCCGCTAATGGATGTTCCTGAATCCAAGTGTGTCAAACGCCAGTCGCTCGCAGAGCTGCTGGCTGTTTCTCACGTCAAACCGCTGAAATACGAGCCGCTTTCCTTCAGCCTGAATGCATTTAAATGGAGCTGCGAGTCCAGAGGACCGGCCCAATTTCAGAACCAGCCGTTCAGGCGCAATCTCATCTGCTGCTGCAGTGGAAGGAGCAAATACAGCAACTGAAAATGAAAATCCATCAGGCGCACACGCACACACACACACACACACACACACACACACACACGCACACGCACACGCACACACACACACACACACACACACACACACACACACACACACACACACACACACACACACACACAATGAAGGGTCATCACACATTTCTACTGTTGTGATAATAGTCGTGTGATGCTGTCAGATATAAAAAGATAATCAAAGAGGAAAAGTAAATTTACTGCATGAGACACAAACATCTGAAAGTTAAAGTTTGGACGCTTGAATCTAATTAAAATTCATTTTATCAGCTGTGGAATAAAACGTGTTTGACTGTTTGACCTGAAGAGCCTTTATCAGAGTTTCTACTCAGGAATCAGGAAATCAATAATAATCAGTGATTTAAAATGATCCAGTCTGACACTTTAATATGACCAAAGTCAATAAGATTCAATTTGAGTGGTTTGAAAGTGCAGAAAATAACACTACAAGTTATTATCGTGATTTAGCCTAGCCTAGCCTAGCCTAGCGTAGCCTAGCCTAGCGTAGCTTAGCCTAACCTAGCCTAGCTTAGCTTAGCCTAACCTAGCCTAGCTTAGCCTAGCCTGGCGGCCGATGATGTATGATCCTGAGTCTCTGCAGGACATCTGACTCTGTTAGCTCAGTTAAAATCATCAGCTAAATTTACATAACTTTATTTCTGAAGATGAATCTGACCCGACAGTTTCAGCGCTGAGGAAACGAGCAGAAGGCCGCACTGCGTCAGGGAGTCTCAGCTAACGCTGCGATACGCTCCTTCACTCACCATCATCAATTTATTCCACTTTGACTGTCAGACTGACCCAGACTGACCCAGACTGACCAGGCCAAACAGTGAAATGGTGTCAACAATAAACGGCATTGCAGATCATGACCGCCCGGCGAACCGCTTCCCCAGCAGCCGCCCGTCAGGCCCTGGTGACGGCCTCATCCACACCCAGCACCAGGTGCCAAAGCCGTGAGCTCCGGTCACATCAGTCATTTCATGTCTGACACGCGTCACGCTGCTGCTGCAGCTGCTGCTGCTGCAGCCGCTGCAGTTTTCATACGGAGCAGCTGGGTGAAGTAGGAGGCTGGTGCCTCTGGAGACGAGTCTTTGATAATTCTGCTAAAATTATTTCAAAATGGCTCCACTGGGCTCTGTGAGGACAAATCCTATAAAGACGTAAAATCTGAACTTTCCTTTAAACACAAAGTGAACGACTCGTTTCTGCTGCTCTTCATACATTCAACACATTTTTAAAGTAGAAATCAAATCGCAGTGTCAGAGCGTTCATTTAAAATAGAACATAAACAAAACTTCACACATTTATGCTATTTATGTCGACCAAAGATAAAAATAGATCAAATGTCCTGGGACCAAATCTGAAACGTTATTATTCTCATGATCGTCGGACATTAAAATGAACAGAAATGATCTGTTTGTTTTTTATGTTCCAGAACCTGAACTGGAATCAATCAGCTCACTTCACCCAGAACGTTTCAGCAAACCAGGACTGAGTGAAGACATTCCAACGTAAATATTTCAGCCAATCTGTTCCCACCTGATAACAAACGACAGACTGGGCCAAACTCCCCAGCCGCTGCGCCACCGCGCCGCGGGACTGATGGCCGCTGCACTGGAAACAGCTGCTTTCACTGGAGAGCGCAAATATTTGAGAAGCTGTCCAAGTCCTGCCGACACCTGCCTTCCTGAGTGAGGCGTCCACAATGGACATCTAGAGGACATCAGGAGTCCTGCGGGGCTTCCTGTCAGGAGGAGACAACCACAGCTCCCAGTCTGGCTCCGTTTGGCGCCTGTTTGCTCAGCTGACCTCGCGTCTGTAAGCCAGGTCTAAGAATGTCATTTCTGTTGTAGCGTCGTGTTTGAAGGTTGGAGATGATTGAACTGAGTCGCTTCACATATTTCAATTAAAATGTCTCCAGTAAAAACGTCCGTCTGGAATTGCTTCGTTTTTGTTCCTCAGGCAGCAGCAGCCTGTCGTCCTGCACCAGGAGGAAAACTGCACTTCTGCAGGGAAATGAAAGGAAAAACAGGCGCGCTGCCGTTTGCTTGGTTTATTGAACTGTTTCCACAAGAAGTCGTCTGGAAGGATGAAATTAGGACCCGTATGAACGTGTGAATGCCAACAGAGAGGTCCTGTTGGAGTTCATGGGACATCAAGTCGGATGTTGTCCCTCTGGCTGTAGAGCCTGAACATTCAGAGCTGCATCAGTGATTCTTCATCAGGGCAAACTGAGCGTCTGCATCAAAGGGAGGATTTTTATGGATCCATGCAGGAACATTTGGAGTTTCTGTGGTGAATTTGTGTTTCCCTCAACATGCAGCCGCCTGGCTCAGCTTGTCGTCTATTTCTGTGAGCTACAAGAAATCCACTTATTTTAAGCTGTGCAGCTTCGAAACGCGAGGCAGAAACTAAACACGGGAGGGAGTGACAAGTCAGACACGTTGGGAGGAATACTTCAGCTTTCCTGTACTGATTGTCTGAGTTTGATCCCTCCAGAAAGAGGAGCGCGGAGCGAGCTCAGAGCAAACAGGGAGATTTACTGGCTGCTGCAGCAGGAGCTGCAGCAGCACAGAAAGATCTGAGCCGTAAAGCAGCAAACAGCCGTGCAGCAGCTGTCGGTTAGTCGACTCTGACCTGCAGCTGCATGTACAACCGAAGGTAGGAAGTGCTGCTGCAGCCGACATGAAGGTGCTGCAGCCGACATGATGGTGCTGCAGCCGACATGATGGTGCTGCAGCCGACATGTTGGTGCTGCAGCCGACATGTTGGTGCTGCAGCCGACATGATGGTGCTGCAGCCGACATGATGGTGCTGCAGCCGACATGTTGGTGCTGCAGCTGCTGCAGTCTGATGAGCCGCAGCCTGAGCTGAACACGTTCAGCCAAAACTCATCACTGCTCCACACTTTAACAACAGATGTGGTTATAAAGTAGAAAATAATATTTAATAAGTTTTAAGAGATGAAACGGTTTTTCATGCTTTTACAAACTGGAGACGTTTAGTTTGGATTCCAACATATTTATAATGGATCTGCATGTTTTCAGGCCTTAGATTGTATTTAATATATTAAACTTGTTGCTTTGTTGTAATTCATGAACTTTCATAATAGTTTGAATTATTTCAGTTGTAATATTAATGAGGCCTGTTTGAACATCTGTAAGGATTTTATGAATCAAATGTTTTCCTGCTTCGCCTCACTGGGTTTCTGGTTGTTTAGTTTCTGTCTCCAGATTTAATCATGTGTGAATCATTGATTATTGGTTATGAGAAGCAAACTGGGAGCAGCTGGTTCACTTCTGCATAATTAAAACTACAACATTCACTGATTCCTACAGAAGTAGAAACGTTATTTAAAACCTTTATAGCCTTCATGACTGATTCTCTTCTTCTGTGGTTTTTGTCTCCGGCAGCAGCGTGACCTCCGACACGCCCTCATCTCTCCTCCTTTTCCAGCTTTACTTGCATTATTGTGAATTTCTTGACTGTGTCAGGAGAGTGTTCCTTAAATAAGGTCAATTTATATTTCATTCACCCAGAGATGCTGCAGCCAAAACGTCATGAAAAACTCAGAAACTTCAGAAACGTCCATCTGTCCGTCTCCACGACGCTCTGAGCAAATGTTTGACCAGCAGACACTCAGTTTTTATAGCTATGATGTTTTACATTTTATTAAATTCCCTTTTACAAATGTGAGTCATGCCGTAATTTATTCATTTATTTTTTAATGCTTATAATAATTATAACGTCTCTTAATGTGGTGTTGTGTTTTCTACTGATCCAGAGTTTCAACAAAGACGGTGACTTTTCTCCCCACAACCAAAATGTCCTAGTTAAAGCTACGATTGTGTGAGGGCAGAGCGCTCCAGAGGGTCAGATGGTCAGGAGAAACTTTTCCAGCAGCGTGACGAAGGAGCAGGAGACAAAAGAGGAGAGAACTTATAATGTCACATTTATTAGAAAGACCTGAGATGTTCAGTGATGTTGAATCATTTGGAACCAAAAGTGGAAAACGATCCGTTTTTAAAACATATTTAAAACTTTTCCACGTTTTTCTTACAAATATGAAATTAATCTGTAGATTTCTGAGGTTTTGGTTGGAATCCTCCAACGTCAACAACGTCCCACCGTCCGTTACAGTTTAAAACTTTCTGGCCATTAAACCTCCTCACAATAGTTCATCCTGCATCACTGCACCGCCCCTTCACAATAAAAGCATCAAACTGTTGAATCATTCCTGCTGTTAGTGTCTCCATCCGGCCTGCAGCCCGTGAGCCTCTCTGTGAAGGCAGCGGTGCAGCTGCGGACCGCTGACCGACCCTGACCGACCCGTTCCTCTAAACGTCCCTCAGAGTTGACCTCCGCTTCCTTAAACAGGGAAAATTCAATTAGGAAGTTTCAGCAGCTGGCAAGTGTGAAATTGAGTTGAGAGCCGCGAGGTGAGGAGCGTGAGGAGCGTCAGGAGCGTGAGGAGCGTGAGCAGCGGGACTCAGCGGCCCGGATGGAGCGAGGATGGAGGATCAGGCTTTGTTCGCCAGCAGAATCCCAAACCAGCACCAGGGCGGCTACGCGTCGCCGTGCGCGTCGCCATGCGCGTCGCCGTGCGCGTCGCCGTGCGGGCGGCTGCCCATCCATCCATGCCTGCATGCACAGGAGCGCTGAAGTGTGCCAGCATGTTTGTCTTTGCGCAGTGGGATTATATCACCACAGGGACAATAAAGTCAGTGGAGTGACATCCAAGCTGTCTGGAGAGAATTCCCCAGCAGAAGCTTTAATCTGCTTCCTGCTGCAGCACAAACACAAAACATGCAGAGAAATGATAACATGCTGTGTTTTCAAGCAGCGCATTCATCAGTCAGTCAGTCAGTCAGTCAGTCAGTCACTGCTTGTCTGTTTCACTCAGAGCAAACTACAAATACAGAACCCAGCAGGGGGCAGGAAGAAAAACCTGCAGCTCACCAACAACCCCAGCAAAACCAAACCCAGTGGATCACATGTTGATCATTAGGCCAACAAACTGAGCTGCCACAGAAAACCTTTGTCCTCCGTGGAAACGAAACAGGAAAGATTTTTATGACGATTTCTGTCCCGATTTTCAGACAAACTTAAGGATAATCAAGATCCTAAAGACAATCTGAGGATGGTTCAGAGAGTTCTGGGCCAATCAGAGCATCAGAGCTCTGGGCCAATCAGAGCATCAGATCTCTGGGCCAATCAGAGCATCAGAGCTCTGGGCCAATCAGAGCATCAGATCTCTGGGCCAATCAGAGCATCAGATCTCTGGGCCAATCAGAGCATCAGATCTCTGGGCCAATCAGAGCATCAGATCTCTGGGCCAATCAGAGCATCAGATCTCTGGGCCAATCAGAGCATCAGAGCTCTGGGCCAATCAGAGCATCAGATCTCTGGGCCAATCAGAGCATCAGATCTCTGGGCCAATCAGAGCATCAGAGCTCTGGGCCAATCAGAAGAACGTTGGACGATAAAAACTAAAGTCAAGAAGTCAGCTCATCCTGGTCATTTGATGTTTCCTGAGGTCCAATCAGAACGCAGCCTGTTGAACGTTAGCCAATCAGAGAGCGAGATGACTGAAACATGGAGGGAAAACTAAAACACAGAAGATAAAAAACAGTTTAGGGTTTGGTTTGTTTTTCTGTTAAATGTCCTCAAACTGCCTCCGTTGCTTCTTCCTCGTCGGCCATCTTTATTTACTCTGAACTCACGTTTGGTCTCCAGAGTTTTGTGAGATTTTCCGTCTGAAATCTGTCGATGTGTGGAGTTGTGACCAAACCTGTTAAAACTCAGATTATTCGTCGTTTTCCGTGTCGAGTCTCAGGTTTTAAAACCAGCCAACAGTTTGTGGACCGGTTCTAACCGAACTTCATCCTTAAATCACAACAGCAACATTTACTCATCACTCATCCGAATCCTTCCTCATCCACATGCTCTCCGTTCTCCTCTTCAGCCTTTTCTAGCTTTTCAGACTTTTCCGTTTCGCTCCAGCAGACGCTCAGGTTGATCCCGTCTGATCCGATCTCTGCTTCCGTCTCTGCAGCTTCAGTTCTTGATTTTCCTCATCAACCACGTTTCTCTCCCCACCCTCAGAAAACGCGTCACTCACTGCTCAACCTTTCTCACCTCGTCGTCGTGAAGCTGAACTCCGTCAGTCACGCCTGCAGCAGGCCCAGCCGCTTCCACCTGAGCGTTAGTCCGTTTAGAGAGACGCCTTCTGCTCGGACCGCCCAGGTTTCCTCACAACAAACGGAAAGCAGAGACACTAACGGGACTTTTCCTGGGATCTGATCGGAAACATTCAGCTCCTCTGAGACACCGTGAGCTGAACTGGGCTGATGAACCTGCCGGCGTTTTGCAGTCTGGAGCTTTTTTAGGAATATTTTGGGTCAGTTTCTTATTTAGCAAAGTCCAGCTCTTGTGATCCACAGACGGTTGGACTCAACTGGAACCAGTAGAAGCCGTGATGGTTACTGGTGGGAACAACTGGGAAAAGCTCCAGTCACTTCTGAACCTGGTAAGTCAGTAACGTCACATCGAGTCAGGATGAGGCAGTAAGAGATTCTGCCACCTACAGGCGGGAGCTAGCAGCACACAAACCTCCAATTTGCTATAAACTAAATTATGGATTAGCACAAAAAAATGCAGATTTATTGACTTTGCATGAATTTCCATGACAGCAGAATCATAAAAACTGGAGGAAGAAGAAGAACTGATGAGCTGCGGTTAATCTTCCATCTTCATAATTTCTGGTTTAAAGCAGAACTGAACATTAAACTGAGCTGGAGGAACGAAAAGTTACTGAAAAGATCCGAAAACAACGACCAGACTTCAGATCTCATGAAGGTCCAGAGGAGAGACGGCCGTCTGGATTAGAACTGATCCAGTTTGAGCTGCTAACTGGATCATGGTAGATGCTCACATGACCTCAGTAAACAATCATTTTATAATTATTAACTACTTTTGGTTTCATATGAAACATGTTGAAGTTTGTGGCTGAAACGAGACAAAGCAGGAACCCGATCCAGAACCGGCCCAGCTGGAGGCAGGTCCAGTGAGCAGAACCTGCAGACGAGTCCAGAACCGGCCCAGCTGGAGGCAGGTCCAGTGAGCAGAACCTGCAGACGAGTCCAGAACCGGCCCAGCTGGAGGCAGGTCCAGTGAGCAGAACCTGCAGACGAGTCCAGAACTGGCCCAGCTGGAGGCAGGTCCAGTGAGCAGAACCTGCAGACGAGTCCAGAACCGGCCCAGCTGGACGGCTTCATCTGAACCACGTCACTTCCTGTCAGGACGCCGTGAAACGAGGATCAGACCAGAGAACTGCACCCCGAATGTTTCATCCTCAGGTCTGACTGTCATCTGAACAGCAGCTGCTGTTCCTCGTTTTCTTTCTGTTCAAATCTTTTCATCATCTCCATGTTCCACCGTTTTCATTTCTGTCTGGATTTGGTTACAGAAAGCGGGTGGAAGGCGGCGAGACGTTCCTCCTTATGCACCTTAAATATTCTCTTTCATGTATTTACTTTCATTTTGCTCTTCTTTGCTTTTTTAATCTCAGCTTCTCTCATGTGACGTTCTGACACTTTCCATCTTTCTGCCTCTCACACTCAGACTCCTCCCTCCGGCTGAATCCAGCAAAGCTTCAGATTCAAACATTCACTTGTCCCGTTTCTCCTCCATGCCAGGATGTTTAATCAGCTCATTTCTCTGCAGCTCTTCCCTCTCCTGCTCTCAGCTGCCCTTTCAGCTTCACACGACCTTTTCAGAGTCGAAGGCAGAAAAACAAACTCCAGAGAGGCGGAGACAAACGATGTGACTGAAACTTTCTGATCCATTAACCTGCAGCTCCTGGACGCAGCGCCGCGTCGCCTGTCTGAGGGCGGCCATCTTTATGTCTGTGTGATCTCCACATGTTGGAAGTGAAGTTCATCGGGACACACACACACACACACACACACACACACACACACACACACACACACACACACACACACACACCTGGAGCATCAGCATCACTTCATGAGAAGCCAATCTGAATGTAAAGGTGTCCTGACAGATGAACAGAACAGCTGTTGTGAGGCGTCAGGACAGTTTGGGTCCAGATGAAACTCAGAACCAGTTCGTTTGACTGCGCTGCGGCTCCAAGCGTTTATTCAGATGAAGGATTTTATAGGTTTGATAGGTTACAGCATAAATACAGAAAGAAACTTGAGAAACTGGTGGCCTGTTGATCAGGAATCGGCTAGTAAGCCTGTTCTGTGATCGACTGATAGTTCCTCCACGCTCCACCAGGGGGCGTTCGCCTCCAGAGAGCAGTTCATCACTGGTTCATCTGAGAAATAAAACCTTCATTTTTTCATCTTTAGTCACACAAACTGTAAAAAGTGGCCAAAAACACAAATGTTTTGGTTGCTGCTGGTATTAAATGAGGTTTTTACTAAATAAAACTAAAGTAATCTGATTGTAAATCTTAACGCATCTAATTACTCATTACTGAAAATAGAGGTCAGATTGGAGCGACATCACTAAACGTGAGCTAACTTTAGCCTAGCATCCCAGCACACCGAGTCATCTGCACAGATCCTCTGAACAGTGAGATGAGTTCACTGGAGACTTTTGTAGCTGCTTTAGTCATTTGTTTAGAATAAATTAAATGGAAAATGTGTTTTAGGTCGAGTGTTGTTGAAATAACTAAATTAAAACCTTTATGGAAAACAAAAATACTCTAGAGGACAAAATGTGAGAAAGCAAAACCTCCTGGACAGTTTCGACCAAATATTGATGCAAAAAGTCAAAAATGTTTGTCAAAAATAATTATTTCTTTAGTTTTATAAAATTTGTGCAGCTGTTTCATTGCAGATGTATTTCTAGATACCTGCGTTTCATATCGGTAGAGAAAAAATACTTTATTCTTCTGCAAACCTACCGAAATGCTAAACATGAACCTTATCAGACATTTAAGACGTTTGCTTTTAAAAACAGATATAAAAAATGTAAAAAACAAAAAAATTACTTCTTTAAAATTAAACTGGGAAAGAAAACTAAATCATGGTTTCTTGGTTTCTGCAGCTCAGTGAATGCAGGACTTTATTATATTTGTCTTGCTGAAATTTCAACTCCCTTTATCTGTTTTAAAGAAAGGCGTCCGGCTGATCATTTCATTTCATAAAATGCTTTTTCAGTCAGGAGAAAATATGTCAAAAACACATTTAATGTCATTTGTAGCCGGTTGATGAAAACTCTGCCGTATTGTTCCTGAAGGACGAACCAGAAGCCTGAAACTCTTAGACGTGTTTCCACACCTGAATGAAAAACATTTTCTTAAACTGTTCTGTCGAGTTTCTTTGGAAACATGCTGCAGTGTTTTTGAGTGTGAAGCTCCTGAGGAACGATCTGCGGTTTTCATCATGTTTTAACCGCCTGTCCAATCAGGTGAACCGACACTTTAAAAACCACAGAAGAAGAAGAAAGGACATTTTGGGAAAGTGTTGCTTCTCCACCGGATCAGAAGCTTTAAGCCAAAACGCAGCAGGTCGTTGTGAAACTCTGAGTCTGTTTGTGAAGCAAAGCGCTTTTTACCCAGCAGCCCCGGCGGCGGCCATCAGACAGAACCAGGAGCAAAGATGGAGACCTGGTCTGGACCTCACACCTTTACTCACCTTGACAGGAGGAAACCAGCCCTGAAGTCCCATCAAACGTTTCCTTCATCACTCAGAGCAACAACAACATCAATCAGGAGCCAAAATGATAAAAGCTGTTAAACGAACCAGGAAACGCCACAAACTCAACAAACTACTTAGTTAGTTTTAGTTGTAAATCAGCCTGGATGCTGCTGTGGAGGAGAACGGAGGGACGGGGATGGGCTTACCGGGCTTACTGGGTTTACTGGTCCTTTGGTAACCACGGCAACAGCAGAGTCTGCATCCTGTGGACTCTGAAGCTCCGTTTGTTTCTGAACAGCTTTCAGTGACGACGGACTCACAGCTCGGCTACCGGGTTGGTTCTGCTGGGTTCTGGTTCTGCTGGTTCCTTCTGGTTCTGCTGGGTTCTTCTGGTTTCTGCTGGTTCTGGTTCTGCTGGTTCTGCTGGTTCTTCTGGTCTTGCTAAAGATTAGTTTGGTGTTTTTGCTGTTCTTCTCTCCTAGCTGGTCTGAAGGAAATATTTGAGAACTGTGTGGTAAAAGTCCAAACGGTCCGTTTCCTGGTTCCTGCCTCCTCAAGTCGGCAGCAGATGAAGGTAAAGAAATGAGTCAATAAAAAGTCGGTGGAAATGAAGGAATAACGACGTGAAGCAGCTCTGAATCTCTTCAACACTCGGGTCGGGCTGCGGCGCCGGCCCAACGCCTCGGCGCCTCGGAGTCGGCAACGGGGCGAAGTTCTGCTGGGGACGGCTGTTAGAGAGAGCAGGTCCAGTTACAGCTTTAATATGAAGCCAGAGAAGGTTCTGGGTCCGGACGGGTTCTGGGTCCAGACGGGTTCTGGGTGAGTCCAGATGGGTGAGCAGTGGGCGTGGCTACATGCAGGTGAGCAGTGGGCGTGGCTACATGCAGGTGAGCAGTGGGCGTGGCTACATGCAGGTGAGCTCCATCGCGGCGTTCTGAGGAGCCAATGAAGAATTTCTAGAGGCCCGCTGGACTCTTCTGTTTGTGTGGATCCTTAACAGCTGCCAGCAGATCATCCTTCAGCTTCTTAGTCAGACTTTCATAAATCTATCAACACACTGTACATTATAGATCTTCAGAATTAGATTTACATTTTAATTTCCATAATGGTGTTGAAATGAGTTCATTTAGCGTAAACTTTATTAAATGCTGACCCTTCCTTCCAGCTCCAGCTTCACAGCAGACGCTCTAGAAGAGCTGCTCTCTCATCTATGCATTTCCTCTCTCAGCGCGTCGGCTCTCCAAGCCTGGACAATTTATTAAAAGCAGAGCCTGGTGTGGCGGAGAGCGGCGGGAAGGAGGCGGCGACGGAGCGCCGCTCGCTGCTGCAGACAACCATTTGTCACCGTGAACTCCCTCTGCAGATAAATATTCATGGGAAGTGGAAAGGGCGGCTCGCTGCCGTCCTCCCACTACCAGAGGAAGCTTAGGTAAATCTCCATGTGAGGAATGACTCTGTCAGGAGCCATTTGAGAGCAACAACTCAGCAGCCCTGTCCACCCACAGTCCGACATGAAGGCAGCCAGGAGGCGCCGTCGCACAACGCCACCAACTTCCCTCTTTTCTACTTTCTTACGCTCCAGCATCATCAACCTCCCATCGCTCCGCCTCCTCTTTGTTCGGCCGGATGGCCTGAGACCTTCAGCAGCAGCGCTGAGGATTCAGAACAAAGAGGAGAGAAAATGAGACAAAGAACAGCTGGAGGACGGAAGAGATCCAAGAGAACCGCCTGGTTCTGCAGGTCCGGCCCAGCAGCAGCATCAGGGGGAGACTGGGCGAGAGGCGCCCTGGACAGGTCACCTGGTCAACAGGTCACCTGGTCAACAGGTCACCAGGTCACCTGGTCACCAGTCCATCACAGGGGGACACACAGCCTTGCTCTCATAGTTAGAGATCATTTAGAGACCAACTAACCCAAAGCGTTTCTGGACTGTGGGGGAAGCTGGAGTACCCAGAGAGAACAAGCTAACATGCTAACTCTATGCTAACTCTCTACAGACTCCAGGTCAGGATTCAAACCCACAACCTTCTTGCTGCAGGGCAGCAGAGTTTCCAACTGCAGCCTGGGAGAAAAACTTTCCAAACAGCGTCGCCCTTCCTCAGCATCACCAGTCAACTAGATAGTAAACTAGTAAACTAGATAGTAAACTACTCAGTAAACTACTCAGTCGAGTATTTATGGATTTGTCTGTAGAATGTAAATTATTTGCAGTTAAATTTCAGTAGCTTTTTTCACAGAGCGTTTCTAAAACTGTAAACTAAATGAAGCTGTGAAGCTGACGCGCCTCAACACGACGCTGGTGAAGCTGTCGGCCAATCCAGGAGCAGCATTTACTTCCCTGGGAGCTGATTGGCTGACCCTAAGGAAGAGCGTGGCTGTTGGCGTCTGTAGAGCTGAGACGGTTCCACACTGGAGATCAGGAACTTTAAAACGCTAAAGTTTATAAATCACCAAATCCATTAAAGATCTGCTGCTGCTTCAACCAGAACCACTCAGGCATTCTGGTTCTGGTTCTGGTCTACATGGCACCCCTTGGTTCAGACAGCAGTTCTTCATCAGTGCAGACAGAGCACCGAGTGGTTTAGCATGAGGTTCAAAGATCACTAAGACATTAAATAAGGTTTTATTCTGATGTGGTTGTTCATATCTGGAGTCTCTAATATTAATTATCAGATGTTATATTTACAGAAAATCCTGCAGCTGATTTTCTTCCAGCCACTGAAACAATCTGATAAATCTGTTCACAGTAACTGAACTCTGATTGGTTCAAAAGGAGGAAACGTCACACAGAATAAAACATGATTTAACTTTCTGCTGAGAACCGGGAAAAAGACGTTTTGAAAAATGAAACTCCTGTCAGGATTTCTTTTCCCGGTTAATTCCAACAATCACAGATTATAAATAATTTCAGGAATTAAAGCCAGTCATGTTTAAAGTGCATCCAGTCAATTTATTATTCATGACTGAAACAAAGTCACATGATCAGACCTCACAGCTGAAACTAAATCCTTTTAAACACATAACATCAGTCATCCACCACAAATTAAGAATTAAAACACTATTTACATATTCAGATTCATGCAACATGATTCATTTCTAATATTTATCTGCTTGTATTAAAGCCTCGTCTCCATGAAACCAACAATAAGATCCGTTCTTATTGAATAAAGTCCAAACCATTGAATCCAAAAACATAAGAGTAATGGGAAGAAGCCAGAGAGGCTGGATGTGCAGCCTGATGCATGCTGGGGCTGCAGCGCAGCTCTGTGGGGCAATTAAAGAGAAGAGTGGTGCAGATGAGCACCTTCTGACAAACACGCGGCACCTGAAGCCCAGACGAGACGCAGATTCAGCCTTTTCATTAAAAACCCTTCATGAGCCACAAAACCAATCTCTGAAATGTTGCTTCTGATGTGAAATTACAAAGTCAAGCCTCAGTGGACGAGTCCAACGGGAACACGTGATCCAGGTAACAGCATCACGAAACATCATCAGCACCCGAGTCGGAACCAACGCATTCTGGACATGAATCTTATTATTTCAATAACATCAACGTGTTTGGAGCCCTGGGTCTCCGCTACCGCCCCCATGTGGAAGGGTTGTGAACAACCCAGCATCAGGCACGTTATTCTGCGTTTTATTTGGATTATCCTGAAATCAGAGCCGCGGGCTGGTAGTTTAAACTCCACCGGACCCAGAACTGATCTGGAAAGGATAACCGACGCCAACATGAAGCCGCTTCATGACCTGAACGCTGAAGGAAACAGAAACAGAGAATCCAAAACTTCTTGGACTCGACGTTTCCACTGCAACACGTTTCCCTGCAGCAGCATCAGTAAGGCTGCATTTATTTATATCAAGTAAAGTTTTGCTGCTCATCAACCTCTGATTTGTCTCGACTCTTTCATTCTGAGCCTTTTACACAATTATATGTCCTTATTAAATATTCACTATTTCCTGCAGGTTTAGAGTTTCTTCAAACTATACAGAAATAATAAAGTAGTAACTAATAAAGAGCTGCTAAAACCATAATAGCTGCAATTTGTGTGATTATTTTATTTAGGATTCAACATGTGGGCGGAGCAGGCGCTCTTTTATCAATTAATGACCAGAAAACAAAATCATATTGCTCAGTGGGACGAAGGAGCCCTGTGCCCACATCCTTAGAAAAAGCAGCTTCAACAGTTTCTGTAAAAATTACTGTCATTTATTATGACAAAGAAAAGGAACATTGCTGCGCTGCATGTTTGGCAAAAGCTTGCTAATGTTCGCCCTCCCACTCAGTTATTATCACTTCTTGGCAAAGTCATGTTTCCACCCACAGCAAAAGCAAAAGCAAAGCCAGAAGCAGCGAAGCGCCGATCCACTGCAGAACGCCGAGTCGGCAGGAACACGACTCAGAACCGAGTCGCAGTCCGGGAACCTGAAGATCACGAGTTTCTGTTGCTTTGCCCTGATGAAGGTCCAGAAGGAAACCAGCAGAGAAAAACCTTCAATACAAGCTGCAGCTAGGCCTGTCACGATAACACATTTTGCTGGACGATTAATGGTCTAAAAAATTATTGTGATAAACGATAATATTGTTTCAAGACCTTTTGACACTGATTTAATGGAAATGACTAGTAATACAGGCCATTTCCTGATAGATGCACTTTATTTTCAAAAGAACACTTAACACTAACTGATAAACTAAATCAGTTCCAGTGTTAATGGATTCTCAGTCTCCATTAACAAAAAACGTACTTGAATAAAAACTAGACAACATAAAACCAAGTGGAAATAAATACTGCATCCAACCAGAAGAGTGCAGATATGAAGTCTGTTTACTATGTTGGCCTTCAGTAATCACCAGATTTAAATGGAGAAGATGAGCGCATCCGTAATAATTCACACTACACCATTTTTGCCCCTATTTTCCCTTTATGACAATCTTAGATCGTTGACCGATCCAAGATTGTCGCTGGTGATTCGGAACCGATCATCCTGCAGTGTGATTTAGATCATCATGGCCGCTCCGATCTAAATCAGGGGTTTTCCCCGATTGGGAGCTTATCAGAAAGCCGGATTCTCCTCCTGCTTTGAGGAGAAATTATGGAGGGGAATCCCAAACAGCTGACACTGCGCAACCCAAAGTCCAGCAGACATCGGAGATGATTTGTGGAAACAACATTAATATTTATTCAACGTTTGGTGTAAAGAATACAGAAATGACCAGGAGAGGAGTTGGAGCCAAATTACTACCGCAGTTGATGAACCTGTTAAGTTTTCAGCTGTTCTTCGTTAACGTGACATAAACAGGTTATAATGATTTTATTCAGTCAGGACTTTAGCTGAGCCACCTGCATCACAGGTAGATTCTAGTAAAGCATCGATTACTGCCTGGTTTAAATCAGTTAACTGGACTTGGAGCCATTATTTTGGGCCCATGTGGCTGGACACCACACGGCACGACGAACCTGATCGAACCTGATCGATCCTGATCGAACCCGATCGAACCCGATCGAACCCAATCGAACCCGATTGAACCTGATCGAACCCGATCGAACCCGATCGATCCGTTATACCTGGGATTTCTGTCGGCTAATGTGTGTCTCAGGGTTTGAAAACGGGCCGACAACTCATGTCGTGTCCACTGGACATTAGACTGAGGAAATAGGAAGGGAGGGTCAGTGGAGAGACCAGAGTTGAGCTTTTTTTCATTCAGCGTCATCAACATAAAGTTAAAAGGCAGAAAGAGACGATAATTAAAATGAGGTCGATAGTTTTAATTTATCATGCGATTAATCGATTTATCGTTTATCGCGACAGGCCTATCAGCAGCAGAACAACTGGCAACCATACCAGTTGGCCTCCATTGAGACCAGTTGGCCTCCAGAGCGTGTCCCTTAGACCAGGTTTAAACCAGGTAAACCAAGTAAACCAGGTAGACCAAGTAGACCAAGTAGACCAAGTAGACCAAGTAGACCAAGTAGACCAGGTAGACCAAGTAAACCAGGTAGACCAAGTAGACCAAGTAAACCAAGTAGACCAGGTAGACCAAGTAAACCAGGTAGACCAAGTAGACCAAGTAAACCAAGTAGACCAGGTAGACCAAGTAAACCAGGTAGACCAGGTAGACCAAGTAGACCAGGTAGACCAGGTAGACCTCATCAGGTGTGAACAGGTTAATGAGCTATCTGTTCATTGTATATCGTGTATTTGTTCCAGAATGGAGGATATTGGTATGAATGAGCCAGGAGGTGAGCAGCGTACCCACAGAGACGATGAAGAGGCGCAGGGTCATTTATCACCGCAGATAAAGGCCGGCAGCCGAGATGCACAGATTTCTACAGCAATATTAAAACATGATCTTTGGAAAAAGCATGCGGTGTGAAAACACGGCAGCTCTATTAGATTTCCATCTACGTTCCTGTTTATAGCCCAACTGGGCCGGTTGGTGTTTATTGAGCTCACCATATAATCGTTAACATTGTTCATTTTCTTCCTCGCTGCTCCATTTAGTCTGAGAAGTTCAATTAATCAGAGGGCAAAGCGGAGGAAGAGTTACCTTCATACAGGCCGAAAACAGAAACGTGGACCGGATCGGAGCGCCAACCTGACTTCTGACCGGGCAGGAAGGTTTCCGCTGTCAGCAGGATGAAAGTTTCTCCTCCAACAGCTTCATGACAGACAGACGAAGAGGAGCAGACAGAAATCACCTTCATCACTTCTGACCCTGCAGACTAAACCAACATCCAGCCGGCGTTCAGAGGTAAGTGGCTCTTATTCATCAGAGGAGAATCGTCTCGTAGCCTCACTGAACAACTGAGAAAATATTTCTCGGTTGGTTAGAAGTGAATTTCTGGCTGCAAAGTGATTCTGATCTTTCATTCTTACCTGGGAAGGTAATGAGAATGAATCCAGTTTGTTCCGTAAAACGGTTGAAACACACAGGACTGAAGGAGCTCAGATCCTCTGCTGCCACAAACAAGATGGCGGTGACGTAATTAGGACTCAGCGCTCCATGAGGCGTCTAGTATTCATGTCTATGGAAAGATACTTGAATGTACAGACGGTACGTTCACACTGCAGGCCTGGAGGCTCAGGTCCAGCAGCGCTGCAGGTTTGGTCCTGCTACTAATTATCTTCACCGCAGTCAAACGCCTGTGTCAACGGTCTCCGACCCCAAAACGACCCACAGAAGAAGAATGAAGCCACAGACATATTATAGGATGTAGCCGTCCTCCAGCAGCGCTCCGTTTACGGCAGCAAAGATGGCCGCCGCATTTTATTTTCACTCAGCCATTTTATTGTGTCCTCTGTGCTTTTTATTCCTGTTTATTGTTTGTGGTTGCTGGGTTTTTGTTTTGGTTTTATAATATCTTGCAGTGTTTCGTGTTCTTTACAAAGTTAAAGTCTTTTGGTCTTTGTGTGCGTGTGTGTGTGTTTGATGTGCAGGTCTGCAGAGTGAACGGAGCTGAATCGTGACTTAGCGGCCGGTTGGCGTCTCGCTGCTCAGAGCTTCTTCTGACCAGGTTGGTCTTTTGGCTCCTGACTCAGCCGTTAATCCAGTGAGAGGACAGAAACCGTCTCCAGCTCTTTCAGATTTCATGATTAAAACACACAATGTCCGCTGATGCTTTGCATAATTAGAGCACTTCCATTAAACGCAGGCAGATTCTAATGGAGCGCGAAGGGGACATATTTACTTTAATCACAGCTCTCAGTAGCTTCACACCTCATCTTCTCTCTCCTCCCCTGGAGAGAGGCAGCGGCAGCATTCAGGGGAAAAGACTGAAGAGAAGTGTTTCCCTCAAAGGTCACGACCTCTTTCAGCCGAGTTTAGATAGCGTCTGACCTTCCAGACCGCTACACTGCAGCGGTCACAGGGAAAAATAAACTGTCCCAGTTCCCCATTACCAGTTAAGACAGAGTGAAAAGTTCTGAATGTGTGTGTGTGTGTGTGTGTGTGTGTGTGTGTGTTCAGCAGGAAGTGAGTGAAGCCTTCCTGGCCGGCGCTGGTCGGAATGACGGACTGAGTCATGGTGACTCCAGGACCTCCGGCTGCAGCGTTTCTACGATCGACGGCGTCATTAGAGCGACTTCAGAGGAAACCCGGAGTGAGAGAGATATGAGAGGAGGAGGAGGAAGGAGAGCCAGAGACAATCCTTCATTGATGACTGGCGTTCCTCATTAATGTCCTCATTAGACTTCAGAGCTGGTCAGTCGCTCTGCTGTGGAAGCGTCGCAGAGTGATGGCAGCTCTGAAAGGACAAACTGTGTAAAACCAGGAGCTGATCCCAGATCTGCTGTAACTGGAAGCAGAGAAGGAAACGACGAAGGTCTGCGTGTTCCCTCATCATCCTCACACGGGGAAGCTCTTAATGAGTCTCAAAGAAATCTGACAGTCTCATTAGAGATGACTCAAGACATGACAGGAGCTTGGAGTGTGTGTGATCGTTTGACCCGTCCCCAACCTGTTGCTGTTACCCTTGGTGACAGATCGCTCTGACAAACGGAGTCAGATCCTCTTTTCTACAAGATGGAGGTCAAAGAACCACTTCAGAGCCGAACACAGGAAATAACGTGTGCGTGTGTGTGTGTGTGTGTGTGTGTGTGTGTGTGTGTGTGTGTGTGTGTGTGTGTGTGTGTGTGTGTGTGTGTGTGTGTGTGGCCGCTCTATGACCAACCGGAGTTAAAAGTTGAATCTTTGAGTAAATGTCTCGTGTTCAGCTTGTGGTCTGTGAATTAATGCTGTGCAACAAAAATCTTGATTCTCATTTATTATGATTCATTTAAAATGTCCTGATGTTTAAAAAATAAAACAAATCTGCTGCCATTTGGCCTCCATTTTGTTACATCGTCTGCACTGTACTGTCGGTGCCATGGCGACGGTCCTGGATCATTCGCATGCGAAGAAAGTATTAAAATAGAGAAAAATACAAAAATGAAACAGATTCAACTGGTTGAATCTTCACTGTTTTCTTTTAATGTTACATTTTTCTTCACTGAAGGAAAACATTTGACTCCTTTTGGGTTTTACTAAATTATTGGGAAGACATGAACTTCACCGCTTCACAAAATGAAAACTGACCTTCAGGAACATCACTGGTGGGCGGAGCCAGTAAGCCAGGCCACGCCTCTTTTCGCTACGCTACGCCACGATTCTTCACCAAATAACTCCAAAGATTGTCAGATGGCTGAAATCTCCTGGATGGAAATGAAAACATGGCCCACAGAGGAGGCTGTCTGCAGAAAGGTGGCGCTCTCTCTGGGACGCTGCCGAAAAGCAAAATGGAGGATGCAAGGAGGGAGGAATGGAGCATGGATTAATATTTAAAACTTCATAAATGTGAAAACCACAGCCTGATGTCTCTATTTGTTATTCTGCTTCCCAAAGCAGACGGGCAGATCAGGAGCTCACTGATGGATCGAAGCAGAAATGAATCGATTTTCATCAAACTGACTTTGAATCGAATCGTGACCCTAAAAATCAGATCCCAATGTGAGACAGCAAAAGATTCCTGACAACGTCCCACTTTCACCCCAACAGGCCGCGACCTGCCGACCCTCCAGGCTGCACCATGAACCTCTGTCTTCACACCAGAGCCGGAGCCGAGTGGGTCTGGAACTGATCAGAAAGTGGGTCTGGTCGGGTTTTCATACCTGGAGGAAAGGTCCGGTCCGACGGGGGAAACCCGCTCCGATCCGGTTAGAAAGGATTCATGTTTTCATCTCAGTTTGCAGGAATTTCCACAATCCAGAAATGGCTGATGAATTGGATTAGATGAATCTGTCAGTGGGTGTGAATACTTGAGCTAACATGTTGATTCTGTGACCTCACAGCCAAATCAAAGGCGTTTCTTTGAAAGCTTCTTCATTCACTCATTGATTCATTTCACTTTGTCAGGTGTTTGTTTCGTCTTTCAGTGACAAGCAGCAGTAAAACGTTTCTCTGGCTCTCCTGAGGCTGCAGCGACCAACACCATCTCCCTCCTCCCTCATCCTCCATCTGTCTGTTTATCCTTCCATGGTTTCCAGAAGGACTGGAAATCCCGTTCCAGGCTCGGCTACAGCCTCAAACTGCAGCCGGTGCCGAGATAAAACCTGATGTGGAGAGGAAGAGAAACCGAGACTCCAGAAGTCTCCGTGTTTCCCATCAGCTGGAGAATCGCTTTGAGCCCACACAAATACGGCAGAGATAGGAAGCTCCTGTGATTCTACAAGGAGAGATGACACATTTCAGTGTGCACCATGAGTCAAGCAGGATGAATCTGTTTGCATGCTGCGTAGAGATGTGGACCAGAAACTGGAAATAACCTGGGAAGCTGCAGCTTTGTTTGAAACATGATTCACATATTTTATCATCCATATTTGCAGAATTAAATGTGCACAACTGAGAGATGGAGATTTGACAGGAATGTATTTCCCAGGATGACAGAAAATCTGCTCTTTGTTTCAGTTTCACAGATTGTTTCATTTCTGCTTCTAACTAACCTGGTTTCTCAGTTAACTGGTTTCTTTCTAGTCGTTCCTAATAATGAATGAATATCTGCTTAATGGAAAACGCCGTCACGCGCACTGCAGTGTGTGTGTGTGTGTGTGTGTGTGTGTGTGTGTGTGTGTGTGTGTGAGCAGGAGAGGGCAGGTTGTAATCAATAAAACAGAAGTTAAATAATTTCTATTAGCCTGAATCAGAGACCCAGAAATCGCTCGGCCAATTAAAGTGAGTAACGCGCAGCAGGCGGCCAGCACCAAACCTACACAGGTCAGACAACAAGCACCAAACGAGCCGAGCCGTCTGCCGTCTCCCAGCGCTGCGGATACACGGGCGAGCGAGAGGAACAGAGGAGAGAGAGTTTACCAAAGGAGCTGCTAGCCGCTACGCTTCAGGGAATCTCCCACATTTCAAAAACAGACACTGGCTTCAGAATTAGCTGCTGCTTCAACGTTCACCGCCGGCTGCCAACAAAACCGTCCTGCTGATCTGACACCTGAGGAATTATGGGAAAATGTCTGTAAAAATGATGAGGTCAGAGGTCATGCTGAGGGGGGGGGGGGCTGCTTACAACGCACTGAAGCATCAGCTCCAATCAGAAGCTCACAAACACTTTGTTTATCCCCAAAGGATGATTAAATGTGTCACAGTTCAGATCATCAGTCGTTCTGGATGGTGATGCTGTGGGCTCCAGTAGCAGTCAGTCCTGCAACCAATCTGAAGAACCCTCTGACTGAAGACTGCCTTATGCTAACATGCTAACAGCCCAACATTCAGACAGCAGAGATTCATGATGACATCATCAGCAGTTGGCAGCTCTGCTAATCCAGCTCCTTTGCTTTAGCCGCGCTTTAAATCTGTCTGGAGGTCAGAGCATGGACATGATCCTCACCTGTTAGCTCATATGAAACATTTAGGACAGATTTTTATTTTAATGTGAAAGGCTGGGCAGGAGGGCTCAGGCCCCCCGCTGCCCCCCTGTGAGTCGCCCTGCTCAGAGATCAGAGGAAATGCAGCTGAAATGAGAGCAAAGTGTGAGGAACCTCCGCCGTCTGCAGCTTCTCCCTCCACAGCCTCCAAACACCTGACGGCGGAGCGGCTGGTCGGACCGGACCGAACCGAACCGGCAGCTGAGTTACAGTCCGACCAACCCGGTTCCACCAGCCGCGTTTATTAAATACCTCCAGAGACCAAAGACGGAGCAGAGAGCAGCCTCCGCTCTCTTCACACACACACGCACACATGCGCGCGCACGGTACACGCACACACACATGCGCGCGCACGGTACACACACACACATGTGCGCGCACGGTACACACACACATGCGCGCGCACGGTACACACACACATGCGCGCGCACGGTACACGCACCCAGACCCAAAGAGCCGCTCAAGTTGGAGGCTGAGCGGAATGTAGATGCGGCTGGAGACAAGAGCCGGAGCCGTGATTTGCACACAGACAGAGGGGACAGACAGCCTGCTGCTTCCCCCGGCCCGGTCCGGTCCAGTCTGTCCGGTCCGGTCCGGTCTGTCCGGTCCGGTCCGGTCCGGTCTGTCCCCAGCTGTCTGTCCACTAAATGTGAGGTTTTCCTGAAAGTGAGCGAAGCGCCGCGGATCACTGAGACTCTTCAGCCCAAACTCGGCTTCACTGCTGACAGCCGGTCGGAACTCTGACTCGGTTCCGATGGACCGCAGATGATTGTTGCTGGAAGAGTCGCTAAACTTAAACCGCAGCAGCAAATCACACACACACACACACACACACACACACACTGGTCCTACCTGCTGGAGGAGGAAAGTCAGGAGGATGCAGAGTCCGGTCTCCATGCTCGCCTCGGCTCGGTTCGGTTCGGTTCGGTTGGGAAACAGAATGATTCAAGACAGGGTGTCAGAGGCGGGGAGAGCTCTGCTCATAATTCCTCAGTCCAGCCGTCAGGGAGCGGAGAGGAGAGAGAGAGAGACAGAGAGAGCAGCCTGCAACTTCCAGAGAGAGAGCGGAGCTGCAGCCCGAGAGGCGGAGAGCGAAGGATGAGGAGGAGAGAGAGCAGAGATGGATTTATGAGGGAGGGAGAGAGAGAGAGAGACCGGCAGCTTCCGGTTCGGTGGGTCCATCAGAACATCGCGGAGGTTTGATCCTCTGCAGGTGAAGCGGAACCTGAGTTCACCTGGAGGAAATGGTCCAGTTCTCAGCTTCACTGTATTTATCCCAGTTTAATAAACTGGTGTGAGAAGCAGATATGAACCAACTTTCATCCTTTCACCAAACTTTCTCTGCTTAATTAATCTCAACACCGTCTGGTGGAAAATTTTGTTTTAGTTTTTTCTGTCTTCTTCTTATTTATTTGCGTTTTAATCTCATTTTAATTGATCATTAAATCATGAAGTTGCGTTCAGCGGTTCTTCACCAGCAGCTGCTCCTGGTTTCAGTTTGAACGGGTCGGGCCATCCAGAACCGGGTCAACATGCGTTGAGTTACATTTGATGAGAAACAGAACCTGATCATTTCCAACACCTCATTTAATAAAATAATGTCGTCATGCAGATCCAGGTTCCAGTTCAGCGAAAGAAGAAAATTCTCCTGTAGATATTCACACGTCCTGCAGGTCCAGAACACAGACACACACACACACACACACACACACACACACACACACACACACACACACACACACACACACACACACACACACACACACACACACACACAGACACACACACACACACACACACACACACACACGCACACACACACACACACGCGGACACACACACACACACACACACACACACACACACACACACACACACACACACACACACGCGGACACACACACACACACACACACACACACACACACACACACACACACCTACACACACACACACACACACACACACAGTGGCGTAACAAGTCAGTGTCGGGCCGGGGGGCGGGGCTAAAGTCCGGGCCCTTTTACACCTCCGTTGGGACCGGAAGTGGATCTTTAGTGTGTTTTTCCCAGAAAACACTTGGAGAAAATATCAGCAAAGCCACGAGTGAAACAATGACTGGAAACCATCCGATATAAAACCATCTCCATTATTCTATATACACCTTTCTCAACAGGAGACTCTCCTGTTGAGAAAGGTGTATATAGGTGTAATCAGACGTTAAAATGAATTAAAACTCCTCCTGCAGGCTGGGGTCAGCTACAGGCTGGGGTCAGCTACAGGCTGGGGTCAGCTGCAGGCTGGGGTCAGCTGCAGGTCAGGTCAGCGGCAGGTCGGGGTCAGCTGCAGGCTGGGGTCAGCTGCAGGTCAGGTCAGCTGCAGGTCAGGGTCAGCTGCAGGCTGGGGTCAGCTGCAGGTCAGGTCAGCTGCAGGTCAGGGTCAGCTGCAGGTCAGGTCAGCTGCAGGTCAGGTCAGCTACAGGCTGGGGTCAGCTGCAGGTCAGGGTCAGCTGCAGGTCGGGTCAGCTGCAGGTCAGGTCAGCTGCAGGTCAGGGTCAGCTGCAGGTCAGGTCAGCTGCAGGTCGGGTCAGCTGCAGGTCAGGTCAGCTGCAGGTCGGGTCAGCTGCAGGTCGGGTCAGCTGCAGGTCGGGTCAGCTGCAGGTCAGGTCAGCTACAGGCTGGGGTCAGCTGCAGGTCAGGTCAGCTGCAGGTCAGGTCAGCTGCAGGTCAGGTCAGCTACAGGCTGGGGTCAGCTGCAGGTCAGGTCAGCTGCAGGTCGGGGTCAGCTGCAGGTCAGGTCAGCTACAGGCTGGGGTCAGCTGCAGGTCAGGTCAGCTGCAGGTCAGGTCAGCTGCAGGTCAGGTCAGCTACAGGCTGGGGTCAGCTGCAGGTCAGGTCAGCTGCAGGTCGGGTCAGCTGCAGGCGCAGAGCTAGTCTTTCCTCACTAGTTGATATGATGTGTTGAGTGTTAAGAGGCCAATCACTGCAGCTTGACTGCAGGGCAGCAGGAAGCCAGAAATATGAGAAAATGGAAATGAGTCTGTGGTTTCACAGACATTGTGTTTAACTCCTGGTGGTCCGGTCGACCCGGTTCTACTGGACCCAGAACATCTGCTCCTCCTCCAGCTGCTCTGAGTCACACCAACCTGTTCCCCTCCTGGCCTGTGGGGGCGCTGCACCAAGAACCTCTGAAGACACTGAGAGCAACTTCCTTCTTCACCAGATGGAAACAAGATGGGGGATTTTAGCTTTGGAGGATTTCTCTTTAGGCTAAAGACCAGGAGCCATTTCTGCTGCTAGCGCTAGGCTAACATGTTAGCTTTGGTTGGATTTACCCAGAATGCCCTGCGCTGTAGTCCACTTCCTGCTGTTGGAGCGGTCTCCGGTCCACTGGGCGTTCAAAGCGAACCCAGACTGAGAGGTCAGAGGTCAATTAGCATTCATATTTCACCAACCGGACTGGAGTTGGGTCAAAGTAGCGGCTGGTGGGACTGAACTCTTACTTTGAGGCTTTCTTGCCTCTTGGGGACGAATAAAGTGATTTAATCAAACTGACCTCTTGGTGGATCACAGACACTTTCATCAGCCGTTTATTTCAAAATGCAGATTTCCTGGTGACCCAGGCTCATTCCAGACCCGCCCAGCTCTGATTAGTCCCAGCAGAATGAAAGATGCTGTGACCAACGTCTCTGGGTAGCTGCATTGTTTCCCCTGGTTCAGCTCAGGATAAACCAGGAACCAATGAAAGCTCAAGTTGACGCGGGATCACAATGTGTCTGAACGACTGAAGCTTCGGTTCAGCGTTGGATTCCACCAGACCGTCCTCCCTCTCAGCTGAAACCAAACTATTCCTCACTCTGGCCCAAAGGTCAGGTGTCTATAAAACCAGGCCATCAGTCTTCCTTAAGGGGCAGAGCTCTCGCACTGCACACTTAATCTCCATGCAAAGCAGTCCTAACCTGCAGCATGGGGAGCGAAACAGACGGACGAGGAGCCACTGAACTCTGAGATGATGGAAACGTCTGGAGCTTCTCCGTCCATCCGTCCGTTTCCTCCCTGCAAGCATCCAGAGGAATGGATTTAATGCATGTATCCATCCTGAGCAGGAAGGGAAAGGTTAGCCCAGCGTTCCACTCCGTCTTTACTTTTACAATAGATGTGAAATATGAGGGCAAAAATTGTTGTGACGCCTGAGGAATTGCTTTTCAGAGACAATTTCTCTGTCATATTCATTTACCAGCAACCGAACTGGGAACATGTCAGCAGAGCTGGTGCAAAGCCCACCCAGGCTGAACGGTCAGCTGACGGCGCTGAAGGAACCACCAAACTTAGTTTCATGTTTATGTTATTTATCAAAAATCATCCGCTGAGTTTTCAGGATCTGAGAAATGAAAACCTGAGTTTCACCTAGAGGTTCAGCTCTTCTGTTTACTGGGAGCTGACCAGTTCATCAGCTTTCTGACCGCAGTCAGGATCTCCACCAGGAATCAGAGCGTCCACAGGGGTCATGACCTCTGAACCTCACTCAGGGTTCCACCTGCTGCATGAAAATCCCTCTGGAAACAATAACTGATGGATTGATCGGTGAAGTGGAAGGTCATGCTGGGGGACTCGGAGAATCTCCAGGATCTCAGGGATGTGATCAATCAACCAATCAGTTATCAGTTATGTTCTATAACCAATCAACTAGCAGTTCAAATTAATCAGCATCTCCCCATCCAACTGCTTGTGATTGACAAATGTTACAAACGCTACAAATGTTACTTTCTCTGTCTCAGCTGAACCAGCGAGCCTCACCTCAGCATGCCTGAGGCTTGGAGCAGTTCACACTGGTAGAGCATTCGGTCTGAATGTGATTTAAGCATCAGGGTCGTCTGGTAAACATGCAAGAAAAACATTGCATCATTTAATAAACTTAAACAAAAATGTAAAGTTTTGCCCAGAAACAAAGATGGCACCCTTAGGACCAATTTAGTTTATCTGAAAAAACAAAAACAGCTGATTTGGAGTGTTTTCTGACAAAATACTTGGGGATTGTCAAAGACTGTATGGATCATTAAAACTTTTATTCCTGATGCAATCATTACATCTATCAACGTCTAGAAATACATGAAACTAAACGGTGACATCACGGTAAACCAACCAATCCTGCAGCAGGAAACCATGTTTTCCTCCTGATTCAGGAACAAACCGGCTTTCAAAACGGACCAAATCAAACACGGCACATTTCATCAACACCACAGAGCTGAAGGACTTTGTTTTCACAGTAAAACTCTGGTTCAGATCAGAATCATTTCATGCAACAT
The DNA here is from genome assembly GCF_904066995.2 of Poecilia reticulata. Classification (NCBI taxonomy): domain Eukaryota; kingdom Metazoa; phylum Chordata; class Actinopteri; order Cyprinodontiformes; family Poeciliidae; genus Poecilia; species Poecilia reticulata. The sequence continues at coordinate 32,150,101 of NC_088835.1, forward strand.
GAGCAGAAACCAGAGGCTGAGATCACCCGTTCCTGGCTTGCTAACCGAATCTGAATATTAAGAGTAGAAGCTGCTTCTGCTTTTCCTACACCGTCCCAATGAATCCCACACTCAACACAAACTCTCTGCGGTGCTGAAGCCTTGAACTGTGCAACCATGTATACATGTTCTCAATTATTTGGATTCATTGGGCTAATCATCTGGAACAACAGCACAAACTCACAGGGGACTCTGCCAAGCAATTAGTGCCATTTATCTGATTTGAGCCACAAAAAGCCAATCTCTCCTCCAGCGTCTCTCACACACCGCGACGGAAAACAACATGGCTTCCTCCGCCGCCTGGACAGGGAACGCTGATCCTCATCTCTCCTCCACAGAGTCGGAGGAAATTCCTGATTCTCTAAATGTTTCCAGAGATTCATCACCAAAGCAGTTCATGATTCATTTCCATCTAGAATATCAGCAATAGAGCAAGTAATGCAGCAGAACCATCTCATGCAGCTTTTCTTCCGTTGGGTCGGACAGCAGATTTGATCAGATTAAGTCTCAGTCCAGAGCCTCCGCCTGCGTCCTTCTCTCTCCACAGACCCAACCAGAGATTTGTAGATTTTCATTTTATATCTTTCCTTGTATCTTCATTGACGTTAATCTGGCAGAAAGTAAATAAATGTGACATGTGAATGTAAAAGCATTTCCTTCTGTCTGTGATCCAGAAAACTTCAGGGTTCAGTTTATGACCTGGAAACATTTCAGTCACATCGATTACTGTCTGATTCATTTGACCAATAATCATCTGATCGCAGTCAGAGCCTTGAACGAAACAGGAAGTGGTTTCTGGAGCTCCGCCTTGTTTTCTTATGTTTATCCAGAATTCACAGAAAATGCTCAACTTTCCTTCTTTTCTACTTTATTTTCTTTTTGCTGTTTTCCGTCTCTTTTGATCATCTTCATATCCACATACAAAATGAAAACTGAAGGTGAAATCATGCTGACAAACACTCCAGGGTTCCCGGTAGACCCAGACTGTTCAGAACCGGAGCACACCGGGTCAGGGTTCTGATCTGATTCGCCCTGATCAAATGTGACTTTTATAATAAATAATCTGTTGTCCAAAGTAACCTGGGTTTCCAAAACACTTCAGGTGTTTTTACCCTGAAAGAGAAAGACTCATTCCTGCTATGATCAGTGTGTGGCCAGCAGAGGGCAGTAAGGAGGCAAACAGCAGTGGATGGAGACGTTTCTGTCTTCTTCTGCTGTTCACATGAGAGCTAAGCTGCACCACACTGCCCCCCACCATCACTGGTGGTATTACTCCACTTTTAGTGTTTGGGTCTAAACCAGGAAGCTTCATGATGACGAACTAAAACATGAACAAAGTCAACGCAGAGAGAGGATAGAGGAGGCTGCACAAAAATAAAACCTCAGCTGCTGCAGCTGCTGCAGCTGAAGCCGACTGAGTAGAACCTGCAGCTGCTGCAGCTGCTGCAGGTTCTGCTCAGTCGGCTTCATCTGATCTCAGAACAAAGCAAAGCACAAGTTAGAAACTAATCTTTACAAGATGAATGGGAAATTATCAACAAGTCATATTAAAGCAGAGCACAAGTATGCTAACATTAGCTTCACTGCACTTCTGATGAAGGACGGCAGTTTAGTGAAGACTGCAGATGAATGTTCTGATCGGAACCAGACAATAGTCCAGGTGGAACGATGATGTTCATAACTGAGCTTCATCACTTTGGCCTACTGAGGCTGAGCTACAGAAACAGCTAAATGTCTGCGAGGAAAAGAGTCTGCAGCCTCCAGAAGGTCGCTGCTGAGAGACGAGGAATAAATGTAAAAGTGATGAAAGCGTTTTATTTGACCTCAGACTCAAAGTACTGATTTAATGAGGACTTACAGAACCGGGCCACGACTCTGTCCAGCAGCTGCCTGTCCTGCTTAACAGTTTTCTTTTGGGTAAATATTGCAGACTCGTCGATCCAGATGATCCACATCCGTTAAGTCAAACATGCAGCAACAGTAAAACAAGCAGCGAATCAGAGAAACGAGGAGATGAAGCTGCTGTCTGGGGGCCAAGAGGAAACCCTTCAGAGTAAATATCAGCAACAAGGTGAGATACTGAATGCTTGGTACTGTCTGCTGAACGCCCAGCAAACCTGATGTAATCTCTTTTATTTATTCCATAACACCGTTCCAGCTATTCTACAAACTGTTTGCATTCTTACCTGAGAATCTAAATAATCAGAAGTTTAGACGTTTAATGTTTTTCATCCCAGCCGGATGCTGAACCAAACCCGACCTTCAGCTGGAAGCTGGTCCAACATTTAATCCAACATCCAAATTATTTCTGCTTCTCTGAACAGCTTACGGAGGAAAAAGGACAACATTTCTGCACAGTTATAAAGAAGCTCTGGACTTTGACTAGACCATTCTAGCCCATGAATCAGGTTTGACTCATGACAGTTAATCGAGTCACGAGGGGAATTAAAACATGTATTTATATCCTAGCTGTCCTGTAATGCTAAGCTCATTAGCATGAAGCTACTGGAGCGACTGGAACATGAGCGAAGCAGAACGTGTCAGACTTTCACTGTCCAGAGAAACAAAGGGAGGCTGAGCCCCACTGGTAGGTTGCCTAGCAACCAGGAGTCAGCTGGCGGGTCCGTGGTGCGGATGAAAGTCCCAGAGGAAGCGTCTGGGTTCTGATGCTGTTCTGTGATGAGGCGGTTCCCTCCAGGAGGAAAAGCTCCGAGTTTCACCTCCACAGGTTCTGGTTCTGGTTCTGGTTCTGGTTCTGGTTCTGGTTCTGGCTCTGGTTCTGGCTCTGGCTCTGGTTCTGGCTCTGGTTCTGGCTCTGGTTCTGGCTCTGGCTCTGGTTCTGGTTCTGGTTCTGGTTCTGGCTCTGGCTCTGGTTCTGGTTCTGGTTCTGGCTCTGGCTCTGGTTCTGGCTCTGGTTCTGGCTCTGGTTCTGGCTCTGGCTCTGGTTCTGGTTCTGGTTCTGGCTCTGGTTCTGGTTCTGGTTCTGGCTCTGGTTCTGGCTCTGGTTCTGGCTCTGGTTCTGGTTCTGGTTCTGGCTCTGGCTCTGGTTCTGGTTCTGGTTCTGGTTCTGGCTCTGGTTCTGGCTCTGGTTCTGGTTCTGGTTCTGGCTCTGGTTCTGGCTGGTCACTGTGAAACACTGACCGGTTCTGGAGCCAATCAGCAAAATAAACACATTTTATTTTCCAACAACTCGTCTTAAAATATCTTCAGATACAAAAATGTGTTTGATTTGTTTAGGAAATCAGTTTTTGTTTTTCTGCTCTGATTAAATCCGTTTCATTAGAGTGAAGATGCTACGACTTTCTGCATTCAGGTAATCTGATAATCAATCACATGACAGGAAGCTGTGAACTCCAGGTAACGTCTCCATAGCAACAAGCTAGATAACTTAAACTTATGGTTATAGAAATCAGAGCATGTCTGTAGATGATTTCCAAACTTCTGAAAGGAAGAAAGATCTAAAAACACGAAATACAAAATGCTTTCTGTAGAACGGAGCGCGATGAATAAGTGGATAAAGAAGGAGAGGATGAAGTCGGACCGGACCGGACCGGACCGGACCGGACCGGTTTCTGTTCTGGTCCTGAGCAGCAGCAGATGGTCCGCTGCCAGCAGAGACGGAGCGGCGCCTCCATGCTGTAAACTATTGGTAATATATTGGCTTTATAACTGTAAAACTCTGCAAACGAGGGAGATAATTCAACGCTGGTTCGATTAGACATCCATCCAAGTTCTCACTTTAAACAAAGACTTTCTCTGAAGTTCCTGGATCCGTTAATAACGAAGCAAAACAGCAGCTTGAAGAACCAACTGGAGGCCTTTGCTTCATGTTCCCTCATATTTGGGTTATTATTTCTGTCATAAAGTCCAGTTCTGCACAAATCAAGCTGCTCTATCTTAACCTGAACATGGCAGCAGCTCAGCCATCCAGACCTGTTGCAGATCAATCTGAGCATCAGAATGAAGAAGATTTCAACCACTTTGAACGCAGAACAGTTGTTGGTACCAGATGGGTTGGTCAGAGTTTCAGAACCTGATCATCTGCTGAGAGTTAGGCCGTCTTAGTCCGGTCGACCCGGTTCTACTGGAACCAGAACATCTGCTCCACCTCCAGCTGAGTCAAACCAACCTGTTCCCCTCCTGGCCTGTGGGGGGCGCTGCATCAACTTCCTTCTTCACCAGATGGAAACAAGATGGAGGATTTTAGCGGTTGGAGGATTTCTCTTTAGGCTAAAGACCAGGAGCCATTTCTGCTGCTAGCGCTAGGCTAACATGTTAGCTTTGGTTGGATTTACCCAGAATGCCCTGTGCTGTAGTCCACTTCCTGCTTTTGGAGCGGTCTCTGGTCCACTTGGTGTTCACATTCAAACTGAACCAGAGTTCACTTTAACCCGAGGACCTGAGTTAGCTTAGCATTCACACCTCAACAACCGGGCTGGAGTCGGATTAAACAAACAGTTTTTAGCAATAATTTAGTAATTTAGCAGAGTACAGAAAAAAATTGTTGATTTGATTGGAAAAATATTATTTCAGCAAAACTGTTGGCTGACGAGAATAAAGACAAAACAACCATGTCAAAAGCTGCCCGCTGCAAGTCTCACCTCCTCCACCAGGTAACTTTTTATTTATATGAGTGTTAATATCCGACTCAGACTAAACTGAGCTGACCAACACAGAACCTCATCCAGCCACTGATATCAAATGAAGTGAAAATGATGAGCTGGAGATGAAAAGTCATTCAATCCTCTAAACCGAGCAATTAGAGCAGATAATAGCAAACTGTGACTAAATAGTTCATTGCTAAACTGCCGAAGAGGAAAAGAAATGATGGAGAAAAGGAACGATAAGAAGCAAAACCTTATCTTAAAGACTTTGCCTGACTGGATAAATACAAAGAATCCACAAGCAGAGATCAATAATTAGATCAATTAAACCAGCAGATGATCAGATGCAGAAGCTTCCAGCTCACAAAGCTGCTTTCAGGAAACGGAGGAGAGAACCTGCAGCTCACAGTGCGGAGGAGGAGGAGGCCAGCGTAACACACACACACGGAAACACACACACGGAAACACACACAGAAACACACACACTCACACGGAAACACACACGGAAACTCAGAAACACGGAAACACACTCACACGGATGATTGGTTGAAATGAGCCAATCACAGGTCAGCACCTCCAAGCTCAAACTCAGCGTCTGAATGAGGAAGATCTACTTGACTTTGAACTTAGATTGGAACCAAACAGACTGATCTAAATTACAGAACCTGCAGAGCAGAAACAGAGCTCACTTCCTGGTTCTCACTTCCTGGTTCTCACTTCCTGGTTCTCACTTCCTGGTCTATCACTTCCTGGTTCTCACTTCCTGGTTCTCACTTCCTGGTTCTCACTTCCTGGTCTCTCACTTCCTGGTTCTCACTTCCTGGTCTATCACTTCCTGGTTCTCACTTCCTGGTTCTCACTTCCTGGTCTATCACTTCCTGGTTCTCACTTCCTGGTCTATCACTTCCTGGTTCTCACTTCCTGGTCTATCACTTCCTGGTTCTCACTTCCTGGTCTCTCACTTCCAGGTTCTCACTTCCTGGTTCTCACTTCCTGGTCTATCACTTCCTGGTTCTCACTTCCTGGTCTATCACTTCCTGGTTCTCACTTCCTGGTCTATCACTTCCTGGTTCTCACTTCCTGGTCTATCACTTCCTGGTTCTCACTTCCTGGTCTATCACTTCCTGGTTCTCACTTCCTGGTCTATCACTTCCTGGTTCTCACTTCCTGGTCTCTCACTTCCTGGTTATCACTTCCTGGTTCTCACTTCCTGGTTCTCATTACCTGATGTCGGAGCTCCTGATGAATTTCTTGTAATATTTTTGCTTCATAAAGTCACAACATTCATAGTTTCTGTGGAGGCCAAGTTTGTGTAGAAGATATCCAGTTACTGTTAAAACTTATTTGTTTAATTAGATATTTAATAAGTGTTTTTGTTGAAATTTTAGGTAGAATTATTAATATTGCATGTAACTAATTTCATGTTTTACTGTGAATAATTGGTATTAGAAGTATGTTTTGTAGTTTAATTGGTCACGTGGCAAGTTTATGCAAATGAGGTGGGCCGTGTAAGAACTAAGGAGATATCGAGGAAAAGGCGCTGCAAAGGGAGACAGAGCCACACGGTTCTTCAACCGTAGTTTGTTTTGTGGACGTAGCCAAGAACTTTATTGCTCTTGTAAAGACATCTTTAAAAACTGTGGAATAAACATTTCCACATGTATCTTTACATCGGAGCGCTGCGGACATTTTTATGTTTCCTCTTCAAGCACACGAGTACAGCGAACTTAACCTTGTGGCATAACAGTTTCTTTTAAAAAGAACATTCTAGTTCCACTAGTCTTTATATTTTTCACAATGCAGCATCAGGCATTTCTTTTAAATGTTCATATATGCCTTATGTTTGTCCTTATTATTAGCTCCGCTTCATACCAAGCTAACGTTTAGCTGCATAAAACATGATTTTATGAGTAAAACTCGTGTCTCTATTAGTCAAATGGCAGATTGATCAATTGAATATTAGCACATTTTAATGTGTATTTTTTGCCATCTTGGAAATATGGCAAAGTTCACACAGCGAGCTGTTAGTCGCAAAACAATAAAATAAAAACAGTTTTCAAAAGTACTGAAATAATTTTGTCCCACTGGACATGAGAGATTACATCGAGTTTTCTGTATTCAACAAGTCATAACAAAACATTTCTCCAACAAACATCTATACCCAACAATGACTTAGGAAAGCAGAAATACCTTTACTGTTCATTTAAAATAATCTGTTTTGTTGTAGTCGTACATTTGGGCAGCAGAATGCCTAAACAGTGACCAGTGCCGCCATCTTGGATGTGAGGTTACGACCCAGGGCCGTTCTGTCCCAACCCTGAACCCTGACCCCTGACCCCTGAACCTGAGTCCAGTCTCCAGCAGGGCGCTGGGACCGGGCCTTGTTCCCTCACTTCCTGGTTCTCACTTCTTGTTCTTCACTTCCTGGCAAGAGTCAACACCACCTAACCCGAGACAAAGTCAAGACCAAGACCGGCGCCGCGCTACATGACTCAATAAAATGTGAAACATGATCAAAATTGCTTCTCAAATTGATCTGAAAGATCCACAAAAACAACTAAATATTAAATACGTAGAGCTGAAATAAGGTGTAATTATCAACTCATGTTGCCCCTAAGAAGATAACGCCCTGGATGGTTGCTCATATGGCCGATGCCAGAAACCACCACTGTCTGCTCCATTAAACACAGTAACTATGGCAACAATGCACTAACAGTAAGCAACATAAACTATGAACACTGAGGAGCGACCAGCAACCAATCAGGAGAACCGTTACTGTTGTCGCTCTGTCTCCTCCTGCATGAAACCAGGTGACCAAAATGATCAAAGAGCAATGAGCATGCGCTCTGTTCATTTACTTGATGATTAAATATGTATATTTTTAATAAAATAGAACAATAATAGCTACTGCAGTGTGCGCAGAGCATAGCAGAAACAAAGAATGGCTGTCAGTGAGTCTCCAGTCCTATCTATCTTTATAAAGAACCGTTCAGAAGAATCGGGTCGTTCTTGAACGTCACATCACCAAATAGCAGACTTTGGTCACAGCGTCGTCGCCCGTCAGTCAACACGTCCTCCGCACAACCATCGCAAATGCAACATATGTGTCCCTGGAGAGCTAGCTTTGCTAGCTCACCGCACAGAGCTGACCTTTTATTAAGAGAATAAAATGACTCACTTCTGGCTCGTTGTATTCTCTTGTGCTCCCGGATTAACAATCAGAGCTCCACGTCATGCATTTCCTGAGTTTATTCTAACATTTAAAAGTATAAAATCACATTGACAACAGACACTTCAAACACATTCATTTACCTGAGACAAATAGAAAAGAAGAAGAAAGAAAGAAAAGCAAAGACGTCTTTGGAGAGTCGCAAAAGCAAATCTGATTGGTTCCTCTGGGGCCCTTACTTTTATTCAAAAGGGTGTTTCCTTTGTTTTAATTTATTCGATTAAGGCGTGTTGTTCTCCTAGTATGGACCCAGTTTCACTTTACTCAGTTTGGGCAATTTGATTACCTTCAAGACCTGTTTGATTTCAGGGCTTCTCTATCTAGACAGGGGAGACCAAAGGTCATCTAGAGCGAGATCTTCTCATGCCAGTTTGAAATGTGATGTTACTCCTAATACCTGGTTGGAACTAAACCTCTAGTCTTTTCACCAGAGTTCAACCAAAAGCTAACCTGTCTTAGACCTATTTGATCTCCCTGTCATGTAATTCCTACAGATCCAGATCAGTGCAGTGATGTTAAACTGACATGAATCCTGGTTCACAAAGTGGCTCAAACTTCTGCATCCTCTTAGATCAAAGCGCAGATTTTAAGAATAAAACACTTATAGAAAATACCTGAGCATTTTCAATATAAACCTTTTCATTCTAGACATTTTCTAATTAATGTTATGCTAGTTTTGATTATATGTTTGGCTCATTTAGTTTTACAAATTTAGCCTGATTTAGACACTACAGTATAAAACTCAGAATTAGACTAGTTCATGTTAATTTAACTGAATGGTTTTCTACTAATTAAATTGCAATTATTGTTAGTATTGTGTTGTTAGTTTGTTAGTTTTAGTGTCTCTCTGAGGGAGATGACCTTAGACGTTTCCTTGCTGCCTTTGTGCCAAAGTTCATTGATGTCCTGGTTCCTCAGACTCTGTGACTTAAAGTCCTCTAAGATGTTATAGAAAGGATTATTACTTAATCCACTGTTTTCATATGTGGTCAGATTTAACTGTATTAAACACTAAGCATATTTATTTTCCTCAACATTTGAGCTACTTTTCTAAGTGATGATAAAGTCTGTGAAAGCGAAGCGCTGCTGAATTTACATGTTATGATTTATGAAGGGAACTTTATTACGGACATCATCTCCGAGACAAACTGCACTGTTGAGCTAAAGGGAGGCGACGGGAACACAAACACGTCATTGGTACGTCACGTTATGACGTGGATTTGAATCGGTGTGTTTTGCATCCAGTGAAAACAAAGATGTCAACAAATAAACTGACAATATGATGGCAGTTTAGTGACATTCAGAGCTGATAAACGTTCAGAGTTCAAACTGCTGGATCACCGCGGCTCCACTGATGATGATGAAGAGGAGGAGGAGGAGGAGGAAGAGCTTTCAGGTGCGACAGCAAACCAAGACAAAGGAGCAAAGGTCGCCCCCTAGAGGCGGATGGACGTACCAAACCTGTGGGAAATGTTTCTGGCAGCATCTTGAATCTAGAAGTGGGTCCGGCTGCACCGGCCGGGTCGGTCTGATTGTTACCATTCAGACCCAACATCAGAGCAGACTGAACACCATCAGGCCCTGCAGCCTCATGTTGAGCCTCCAGAAAGACGATCACAGCTGCTGACTCGGCAGTTTTTCTCCTCTGACGAGAGAAACCACTAAGACAGTCATCGGCTGCTTCTTCTTCTCTGGTTTCGTTTTCTGATCCTCATGATGGAGGAAGAAACCAGATGACGTCATCAGGAAGGATCCATTCTCACTTCATTCATTCATTTCAAACCCAGCCAGCCTCACATCACCTTCAGGTAGCAGGTGAGACTCTTTGGTACCAAACCGAGTTTAGATTAAAGTCATGGAAACTAAAGCAGCAGCCAGTCCTGTTCAGAAGCTAAAAAGCTACATGTGTTATTAAAATGAGTCAGATTGTGAAAACATGAGCAACAGGAGCGTTAATGAAGGGAAACAGTCTGATTAATAAGATCGGAGAAAAAGGTCTGCATACGAATAAAACTGAATTATGTTGTGAATATTAGAGCGAGCTGCGTTACAGAAACAGGCGAGATCATTTAGTGGAAGGATAAGTGTTAGAAAGGGATCATTTCATCCTGACATCTGTGAAAAGAGTCAATAACGTTTCATTTAAAAACTATTTCTGAGATAAAAGATCACTTTCTGAAAAATGTAAAAACATGATTCTGGTCTTTATGAATCAACTTTACTCTCTTCTTTCAGAAACTCACTGACCAAAGTGGAGGATTTTCACAAAATACAAAACTTAAATTATTCCAGTTCATCCTGGTTTTCAATCTCAGCATCAAGTTCAGTTTTATTATTTAAATTAGTTTCTAAAGAAACTTCACTCCTGACCAGCAGGGGGCGACAGCAGGCCATCGCTTGCACTGAGGCATTGACTTTACAGCAATGCCTCATACAGAGCATGCATGTGGCGACAGCGGAGAGGAAAAACTCCCTGTAACAAGAAGAAACCAGAACCAGAACCAGAACCAGGCTCGGTACTGTGGCCAAAGCCAGGCAGCCCAGAGAGAAGCAGCTGAAGATTCGGTGGTTCTGGTTGCCTTGCAGTGTCACATCAGATTGGCTTCAGATGGATAATCTGAATATTCCTCCTGCTGCATAATTACTGATCAACATGTCATAAAATAATATAAAACAAAAGCAGGTCAAAGGTCAAACTGGGACTTTCTGTAACAAACCTTTTAAAGTTCAGCCTAAACCCTGAGATTAACTTTGCCTCAGTCTAATCGAACGTTTTCTCTGAAAACCACATGCTGAGCAGCAGGACTGCTGCCTCGGCGATTTGAGTCGGGGTCGCGGGGGTCAGAGGAACCAACATCTACTGGTGTGATTAGAGGTCATTCATATTCCCACTGGGAACATAATCTATATTCATTCATCCAGACAGACACGCTTTCCTTCACCAGCTCTTCTGTTTCGGCTGATTTACATTCGCAGCAGGAGAAAAGTTACATTTCACAGCCAATTAGGAGGCCGAGGCCTCAGAGCCGCTGAGCTCTGAGTGCAGATGTTTGTGTGAAACAGAGAAAGACAGAAACTCAGCAGCAAACTGCTGAGTTTCTGTCTCATTTCTCAGCCATTAGGAACACGATCCGTCCTGCCGCCTCTCATTTTAATCAGTCATATTATTGCTTCATTTCATAATTACACTTTTTGCATAATGTGCTGTCCTCAGTCGTGTCTTATGGAAACCTTCAGCCAGCAGCAGAGCAGCTTCAAACAGGAAGTAAAGCAGATGATTTGCTCATTTCAGCTGATCCTCCTCAGCGTTTCAAACAAAAAGCACCAAACATTTTCATTACGCCACAGTTTTTATCATCCTGCTGCTGCTCAACGCTGTTGGTTGATGAAGACTGAACTCTGATTGGTGGAGGTTCGTCTTGTGGGAGGAGCTTCTGGTGAAAACTCCCATCAGGTATTATTATTCTCCTTCATCCTTAACAAGAACTGGTTCCAGATTCAGTTCAGTCAGGATGGGAATGAACTGTTCATAGTTCATATCCTGAACATTTTCAACAGTTCATGTTTTAGTTTTAAAAAGTCACATATATTCCGGACCCGGCCCCTGACCGGGACCGGTGGGGGTCAGAGGTCAGGCGTGGAGCGGGACCCTCACCTGAATGGACACAAAGATCCCTAAGATATAAAAACTGGATGAATTATGATCAAAGTCAGGTTAAATTAATGTGATTAAAGTCCGTTTCTGTTCTGCGGTTGCAGGAGCTTTAACTGACACCAGCTTTACGAGGTTTGGTGAAGTTCTGCAGGTCAGCAGCCGACGGACCTTCAGCCTGGAACAAGTAAAATGATGATAATTCATATTTCTAAAGCGGCTGGGCTTCTGGCATCCTGGCTGGGAGCAGCTTTGTGTTAATGAGGATTGTAGAGCCGGAGCTGATTTTCATCCTGAACGTAAAGCTGAGGAGGAATCGCTGCCCCAAGGCCGAGTCGCTCCAGCTGCCGCTCTGCATCAAATCTCTTCTGCCTCCTCCAGAGCGCCGGCTGTCAGGGGACGTTACCAAACCAAGTCTGGTCGTCTTCTCCACTTCTCTCCATGCTGAAACCTTTTTGTAATCACTTCACACTGCCTCCGTCTCTGGATCAATTAAAAGCCATTTCTGATCCAGGCATCACGCTTCAGCTTGTGCTGCTGTTCACTGTATTCAGCTGACTGGACCCGGAGCTCTGCACCAGGCCTGGAGTCTGTTGGTTTCCATCTGTAAACCTGCAGCTCCTCTCTGGGTTTTCCTCCTTCAGGAGGCAGAACGATCAGATGAGCATTCACCGCACATCCTTCTACCTTCGCTCTCAGCTCTTCTCCCTGACTGACGCATGCAGGAGGCGCCGCATGCAGGAGGCGCCGCGCCGCTGAGGGACGCATGTTGATGCTTCATGTGATCCAAACGTTACGCAGCCAGAGGAACAGCAATAATCCATTCAGTCATAAGAGGGAAAACTCATTTTCTCATTTATAAAAGTCCGTTTCTAACTAAATATATAGTTTGAAGCTAAACATTTAGCAAATACGCAAATAACTGGAAGTGGACTGTCAAAATAAAAGCTGGGTCTCCTTCATGTCTCGTCTTTATTTGTTTTCCAACATTTCAGACGTTTTAAAGGTTCATCCTGCAGCATCAACACAAACTGTGTGTGTGTGTGTGGTGTGTGTGTGTGTGTGTGGGGTGTGTGTGTGTGTGTGTGTGGGTGTGTGTGTGGGGTGTGTGTGTGTGTGTGTGTGCGTGTGTGTGTGTGTGTGTGTGTGCTTTATGTAACTCTGTCAGACGGGGAGCTGGAGGTGTCCGTGTCCAACAGAGCGTTAATCCAGCAGGTTTTAATGGTGGAGGCAGAAACAGCAACCAGCTCCTCCTCCATCACCTCCTCCTGCTCCTCCATCACCTCCTCCTGGATCCAGGCCGTCGTCTACGTCCAGTATTTGAGGTTCTTCCAGAGGAGGAGGGAGAAAACTTTTCTCCACTGTTGAAATTTCTTCATTTTTATGGTTTCTGCTAAAAATGTCGGGTTTCTGTTAAAGTCTGAGTTCAGCACCGAAAACAGAAACAGAACCAAGCAGCAGCTCAAATGTTACCACACAAATGTAACTTCAGGGCTGCTGTGGTGGTGCAGCGGCAAAGCACAACCCATGTGTTGAGGCCTTAGTCCTCATGCTGTGGTCGCAGGTTCGATTCCCAGCCTGGTGCATCATGTCCTCATCTCTCCTCTCCCTGCTTCCTGTCAAGCTAATTTCAAATAAAAGCCATTAGAGCCAACAAACCAAATGTAATTTCATGCAAACACTTTTGGCCTGATTAGAATAATAATAACTCAGAATAAAATCTGTCCTCGTGGCTGTGGTGAAAGAATCGCCTGGAAACCATGGCGACGGAGTGAGCCGGCTGATTTCCTCTCATCCAGGTGGTTCAACGCCGCGCCGCAGGAAAAAACATCATTTCATCACCTGTGTTTTTACCACCAGCCTGTTTTGGGGTTTTGTTTCAACTACTGAAAATAAGAAACATTTCAATTGTTGATGGAAATCAGATAAATCTGCCAGAAGCAGTTAGAGCTGGCCGAGTGGAAAACGAGCCGCACAGACAGGAAGTAGCGTTTGGTTCCTGCACGCCGACTTCCTGTCAAAGTCAGATTCTCCTGCTGGAGGTGGAGAATGACCAGAAACACTGATGACATCACTTCCTTCATGGAGAACCGGCTTCAGGAATCATGAAAAACCAACTTTTCATCATGTTTTCATATTTTCCCTGCAGCGTCTGATTCTGGCAGAAAACGGCCATCAAACCAGGACGGTGCTGGAGACGAGCATCACATCAGAAACGTTCACACTGAGCCACAGGAGGATCCTCCAGAAATGCTTTACAACCAGCAGAGGAGTCTGGAGTGGACGACAGAGGTCAGAGACCGGCCACTTTATTAGGAACACCCAGCTGGACCTTCTGATGATCTTTGACTCGTTTCTTCAGAACCGCCTCGGTTCCTCATGGCGCTCGCTCAGCAAGCCGACAGACGATTCCAGTTGGAAACCGCCATGATGACAGCTTCCTGTTCCTCCACAACCCAGAGCTGCTCTGATCCGATGATCGAGTGGTCAGGTGGTCAGGTGGTTTAGTGGTCAGGTGGTTTAGTGGTCAGGTGATCTGGCTCCAGAACCAGGACTCCCAGGTCAACCGGTCTCTGTAGGGTCGGTTGTCTGTTCTGTGTTCGCTGCTCTATCTGACTCTAAGGGTGTTCAAAGTGCGGACCGGGGGCCATTTGCGTCCCCTGAACTATTTTTTTGCAGCTCCTTTGACCATAATTTAATATTAGGATAAAACTGTAACTTTAGCACACAGTGATCATTGTTCCAAGCCGTCTGGTGTCGTGTTGTCGTCATGGTAACTAGGATCCCGTCTACATTGACCTTCACCCTAAAGTTCACGCTGGTGCAGCCGAATCTGCTTCTGGAGGCCGGATCAAACATGGCTGAATACAGGAAGTGGTTTCAAATGAACTTCCTGTTTTCATGGCCGAGAACAGAAACTAAAATAATAAGCAAACTGTTTGTTTTTTATTTAACAAGGACGACATGGGCTGCACAGTGGTGCAGTGGGTAGAGCTGTTGCCTTGCAGCAAGAAGGTTCTGGGTTCAATTCCCGGTCTTTCTGCATGGAGTCTCCATGTTCTCCCTGTGCATGGTGGGTTTTCTCCAGGTACTCCGGTTTCCTCCCACAGTCCAGAAACATGACTGTCAGGTTAATTAGTCTGTCTAAATTGTCCCTAGGTGAGAGTGTGTGTGCATGGTTGTGTCTCTATGTTGCCCTGCGACAGACTGGTGACCCGTCCAGGTGACCCGTCCTGGGTGACCCCACCTCTCACCCGGAACGCTAGCTGGAGAGGCAGCAGCTCCTCCTGACCCACTGAGGGACAAGGTGTAAGAAGATGGATGGATCTGAAGTTTATGATCTACAAAGAAGTTGGATTGTTTGTCTAATTAATTCTACTAGTAGTTTTTAAAGCGATACTTTTATCCTGATGTGTCCAAACGTTTGGACATCCTGGACAACAGAGAGACGGATGGACCGAAATTAGCATCAAGCTGCTGTGACTTTATGAAATATTGTCCAGACATTTCCTCAGCCTTCATAAATTGTGTGCAGCGTGAGGAAGAGCGCCGGCGTCCGACCCGACTCAGCGCCACATTCTGCTGTAATGAAGCTGCTTTTACGGGACGGCAGCTGATTGATGGTCATCTCTAAAAGCAGCAGCCAACGTTTTGAAACGTCAGCGTTTCTGAGGCGATCAGCACTGAAACATTAAATCCTCTCAGCATTAGTCTCATGTCCGATCAGTAATAATTTATGTATTCAATAAGAGTTGAGCATTTCAATACATTTATGACTTCTGGCCAGAATTAGCTGTCGCCACAAATAACAATGTTTAATATATAATGTGATAAGCAGCAGAAGCACTTTGTGCTCCATCGTCTTCATAAATATGTTGACGGATCGTCTGCAGAAAGGTTGTGTAAAGAAAACAGGTGAGTGGGTCTAGCTCCGCCCACAGGAAGAGGAATTCTGCTTCGGCTGAGCAACAAGAGGGCGAAGCTGAGCGCCCCCTGGGGGCTGCAAAGAGACGAGCTGATGATTTCAGTTTGGTTACGGCGAACCCAGGAATAAAATGAGGTTTTCCACCCAGGAGTTCCCACCTGCTCACCTCGGATCGTTCGGAGAAACAAACGCAGACAGGAAGTTCAGGTCTCTGCTGCTGAACCCGAATGAGGCCGTTGGCGTTCGGCTCCAGCTGGTTCCTGTTCGCTTGGTGGACCGGTTCCCTAAAGGCTGCAGCTCCTCCAGTGACACACGCTTCAATCCGCCTGCTGTAGGAATGACAACTGGAGACTGAGGAACACAATGGGAACGCCATGGGAACGCCACGGGAACGTGGTGGGAACATGGTGGGAACGCCATGGGAACATGGTGGGAACATGGTGGGAACATGGTGGGAACATGGTGGGAACATGATGGGAACGCCATGGGAACGTGGTGGGAACATGGTGGGAACATGGTGGGAACATGGTGGGAACATGGTGGGAACGCCATGGGAACGTGGTGGGAACATGGTGGGAATGCCATGGGAACATGGTGGGAACATGGTGGGAATGCCATGGGAACATGGTGGGAACATGGTGGGAACATGGTGGGAACGTGGTGAGAACATGGTGGGAATGCCATGGGAACATGGTCGGAACGTGGTGAGAACATGGTGGGAATGCCATGGGAACATGATGGGAACATGGTGGGAACATGGTGGGAATGTGGTGAGAACATGATGGGAACGCCATGGGAATGTGGTGGGAACATGGTGGGAACATGGTGAGAACATGATGGGAATGCCATGGGAACGCGATGGGAACGTGGTGAGAACATGGTGGGAATGCCATGGGAACATGATGGGAACATGGTGGGAACATGGTGGGAATGTGGTGAGAACATGATGGGAATGCCATGGGAATGTGGTGGGAACATGGTGGGAACATGATGGGAACGCCATGGGAATGTGGTGGGAACATGGTGGGAACATGATGGGAACGCCATGGGAACATGGTGGGAATGCCATGGGAACATGATGGGAACATGGTGGGAACATGGTGGGAACGTGGTGGGAACATGGTGGGAACGCCAGGGGAACATGATGGGAACATGGTGGGAATGCCATGGGAACATGATGGGAACATGATGGGAACATGGTGGGAACATGGTGGGAATGTGGTGAGAACATGATGGGAACGCCATGGGAATGTGGCGGGAACATGGTGGGAACATGATGGGAACGCCATGGGAATGTGGTGGGAACATGATGGGAACGCCATGGGAACATGGTGGGAATGTGGTGGGAACATGGTGGGAACGTGGTGAGAACATGGTGGGAATGCCATGGGAACGCGATGGGAACATGGTGGGAATGTGATGGGAACATGGTGGGAACATGATGGGAATGTGGTGGGAACATGGTGGGAACGTGGTGAGAACATGGTGGGAATGCCATGGGAACGTGGTGGGGATGTGATGGGAACGCCATGAGAACACGATGAGAACGTGATGGGAACATGGTGAAACGCCATGGAAACGTGGTGGGAACGTGATGGGAACTGGATGACTCAACAGTTTGTCCGTTTAAACCTC
Organism: Poecilia reticulata; assembly: GCF_904066995.2. Classification (NCBI taxonomy): domain Eukaryota; kingdom Metazoa; phylum Chordata; class Actinopteri; order Cyprinodontiformes; family Poeciliidae; genus Poecilia; species Poecilia reticulata. Next base: position 32,167,185 of record NC_088835.1, read on the forward strand.
AGAGTTCCATGATGCACTGTAAAAACCCAAAGTCTTACTAAGAGCTTTTCTCTAGTTTCTGGTCCAAATATATTCGTTCATTTGAAAAAGACAAAACTAACTTTTAAATAACCGTCCAGCAACATAGGAGCTTATTTCCTTAATATTTATTAAAACGTTCCGGTTTCAGTGGCAGATTAACACATTTTTATTTTAATAATTTACCAACTACGGCTTTTCTAAATCAATCCTGGTTTACATCCCATTTCCTCCAGTTTCTAATCCAGCGGTTCTTTGTCCTTCACTGCCTCTGTAACCCTAACGCTCTCTCCTCTTCCTCTCCTCTTCCTCTCCTCTTCCTCTCCTCTCCTCTCCCTCTTCTCTCCCTCTCCTCTTCCTCTCCTCTCCCTCTCCTTCCTCTCCTCTTCCTCTCCTCTTCCTCTCCTCTTCCTCTCTAACCCTAACCCTCTCTCCTCTTCCTCTCCTCTTCCTCTTCCTCCCCTCTCCTCTTCCTCTCCTCTCCCTCTCCTCTTCCTCTCCTCTCCTCGTCCTTCGTTTCGTCCTCTCCTCTCGTTCTCCACCTTGTCTCACCTTGTGCGGTGCTTCCTCCTTCCTGGCTTTTCCCGCTGTTGAGAAATGACTTTCTAGATGAATTCCAGGAACGTTGGTGCAGAGATGATGCTAATGACAGGCGATTACTGAGAGGCAGAACTCGCTAATGGACTCTTACCATCATTTATCTGCAGCAGATCATGACAAGGGGAGTGAGAACGGGAGGCCGAGCTGCAGGAAAACTTTTCAAAAGTGTCTGAAAGAAAGATGTCAAGTGAGCAGGAATGAATGAAAGTAGTGAGTGGAGCCAGGAAATGAAACGAGTTCAGAAGCGACTCAGGCTGGGGGGGAAGCGATGCTCTGCGCCCGAACAGCTGCACATCCTGCAGCTTCCAGCTCTGCTGCTCCCGAACCCACGTCCCAGCAGGAAACGACCCGGTAAGACCAACAGCGCTGGAGCACGGGGCAACAGGGGCAACAGGGACAACTGGGGCAACCGGGCAACGGGAGCAACAGGGACAACCGGGGCAACAGGGACAACTGGGGCAACGGGAGCAACAGGGGCAACAGGGACAACAGGGGCAACAGGGACAACTGGGGCAACGGGGGCAACCGGGCAACGGGAGCAACAGGGGCAACAGGGCAACGGGAGCAACAGGGGCAACTGGGGATTTGACGCTTCATTCACTGATAAATTATTATTATTATTATTATTATCTGATAATCTGATTCAACTGAAAGTAATCAGTTGGAGTGAATCAGTTGAAGTTAATCAGTTGAAGTGAATCAGTTGGAGTGAATCAGTTGGAATGAATCAGTTGAATCAGTTGAAGTGAATCAGTTGGAGTGAATCAGTTGGAGTGAATCAGTTGGAATGAATCAGTTGGAATGAATCAGTTGGAATGAATCAGTTGAATCAGTTGAAGTGAATCAGTTGGAGTGAATCAGTTGGAATGAATCAGTTGAAGTGAATCAGTTGGGGTGAATCAGTTGAAGTGAATCAGTTGGAGTGAATCAGTTGAAGTGAATCAGTTGAAGTGAATCAGTTGGAGTGAATCAGTTGGGGTGAATCAGTTGAAATGAATCAGTTGGAGTGAATCAGTTGAAGTGAATCAGTTGGAGTGAATCAGTTGAAGTGAATCAGTTGAATCAGTTGAAGTGAATCAGTTGGAGTGAATCAGTTGGAATGAATCAGTTGAAGTGAATCAGTTGAAGTGAATCAGTTGGGGTGAATCAGTTGAAATGAATCAGTTGGAGTGAATCAGTTGGAGTGAATCAGTTGGAGTGAATCAGTTGAAGTGAATCAGTTGAAGTGAATCAGTTGAAGTGAATCAGTTGAAGTGAATCAGTTGGGGTGAATCAGTTGAAATGAATCAGTTAAAATGAATCAGTTGGAGTGAATCAGTTGAAGTGAATCAGTTGAATCAGTTGAAGTGAATCAGTTGAAGTGAATCAGTTGGAGTGAATCAGTTGAAGTTAATCAGTTGGAGTGAATCAGTTGGAGTGAATCAGTTGAAGTTAATCAGTTGGAGTGAATCAGTTGGAGTGAATCAGTTGAAATGAATCAGTTGAAATGAATCAGTTGGAGTGAATCAGTTGAAATGAATCAGTTGAAGTGAATCAGTTGGAGTGAATCAGTTGGAGTGAATCAGTTCGGGTGAATCAGTTGGAGTGAATCAGTTCGGGTGAATCAGTCCCAGCTGCAGCTCTGTCCTGCTTCCTGTCGGTCATCTTCATCAGTGACCGATGTGCTGCTGCTCTTCTCGCTGCAGTGACTCAGCATTAAGTTCGTCCTGCAGCTGAAATGCGTCAGATCCGCTGATTCATCACGTTTTGATTAGAATGTTAGATTCGATGTTTGCTGAGAAATAAATTCTGCTACAGATTCACTTAGAGCCGATTCTCGAAGTCGGGATAAAATCCAACGAGTTTCAGAGACGGAGCGACTCCAGATGAGCAGCTAGCTGACGGATGAAGGAGTCTGACTCCTCTTCATCGCCTCAGTTCTTCTGCTCTGTTCAGTTTCAGCTGCTGATGTTCGGCAGCATCTCCTCAAATGGAATCCTTCATTTCTGACGCATCCTGTTTGCTCCTGCTCCACCGTTACAAACCACTTGACCTTTAGCTTCATCTCATAGAGACGAACAATGAAGGAACAGGCTGACGAGAAAATCCATCACAAATAATCCAACCCATCGAGGCTTCAGAGGAGAAGAGGGATCTGCTGAGATCCGCTGATGGGACCCAGGAAGTCCGCAGATGATTTTCTGAGGCAGGAAACTGAACCTGCAGCTGCAGAAACAGATTCCTGCACATTTTAAACGTCCTGAGGAGATTCAGCTCTAAATGCTGGATTCCTGCAGCTCACAGGATAAACTTCAAACTTATAAATCACTGAACGGATTAAAGATCTGCTGCTGGATCAGCCTGCTGGTTCTGGTTCTGCTCTGCATCGGCACATTTTGCCCTTTTCTTTGTGATCAGGTGCAGCTCTTGGCTTCGCCCTGCTCAGCTCTGTGAATAAAAGTAGCCGTCGTGTCGCTGCAGCAGTTATTACACCGGGTCAGTCGGCTGCAGCAAACGGTTCCCACGGACCGCAGCGCGTTTCACACGCAGCCCTGGATGAAGCCGAAACCGTCAGGCATGTAGGGAAACATTGAAGCTCCAGATAAATACAGAAACAGCAAATCATTAAAACCAGAAAACACTCGTTATGAGGAGAGACATGAGATTCAGGTCAACTTTTAACAATGAAGCTTTTGGCTTAAAGCAGCAGCTCAAGAGGAGATGAAGACATTTTATGATGAGAAAAATAAAACTTTCAAGCTGGATGACAAGAAAACAAGCAGGAACAGAGCGAACTGAAAAACCATTAAAGTGACGGGAGGCAACAGGCAGAAGACTCAGAGGAGCTAATCAGAGGGGAGTGGAGGCAGCTGGAGGGGAAGCACAGAACTGAGAGATGGTCCAGTCGACCCGGTTCTACTGGAACCAGAACATCTGCTGCACCTCCAGCTGCTCCGAGTCAAACCAACCTGTTCCCCTCCTGGCCTGTGGGGGCGCTGCACCAAGAACCACTGAAGAAACTGAGAGCAAAGTAATGAAGGTCTTCATTACTTTGGCTGTACAACCCTTAAAATGTGTGTTAAATGACAAAAGAAATGCATTTTGAATGATAAATGAAACTAATAGAAACAGATTGAAGTATTTTATTGATTGCGTGTTTTTGTGCAGTGGCGTCTCAGCTGGAACTGATGGTGACCTGTTAAAATACAACAAACAAAGGGATAATGTAAGTATTGTGATTGTTTGAAGGCTTTGTGTGGGCGTGGCTTACCTCTGTCGCTTCCTCTGCAGGGTGTTCAGGCTAAAAGATTCCCCCGGGGGACAGAGCACCTTTTAAAGGTTCCAGAAGAGACCAAAGCAGATGGAAGAGGGGGAGCAGTAGAGCTACACATTTTATATATTTAATGTTGGATTTATATTTGGATTGATAGAAATTGGTTTTTAGAGATGATAAAAATGAATGACATTTGGTAATGTATATTATTCTGAAGATTGTGTTAGTTTGTCAAACTGTGTGTGTTTTGTTCTGTTTCTTGGTGGGTTTGTAAAGTGGAACAGCCAGCGACTATAAAAAGCTGCATGTTGGCCACATTGAGTGTTGCTGCTGAGACCCCAGGCCGCTGTTAGCCGTTGTCTGTGTGTTAAATGTTGGTGAATAAACACCCAGCGGGATTTGCACCGTTTCTCTGCCTCAAGTCTCCTACTTCCTCCAGCCGCTAAGGGCCATTCTGACATGCAACTTCCTTCTTCCCCAGATGGAAACAAGATGGAGGATTTCTCTTTAGGCTAAAGACCAGGAGCCATTTCTGCTGCTAGCGCTAGGCTAACACATTAGCTGTGGTTGTATTTACCCAGAATGCCCTGCTCTGTGGTCCACTTCCTGCTTTTGCAGCGGTCTCTGGTGCTTTTCCTGGATTCGTTTCCTAGCTGTTGCAGCCAGGCGCCTCCTTGAACATGGCTGCTCACCTGCAGCAGCTCTTTGCCGACTGATGTGTCGGTTTGTAGCTGAAGCTGCTGGTTTGGTCACATGGGTCAGTTTCAAAGATGAAAACATGATATTTCTGCCTGAAACACTGACAGAAAGAGGTGTTAGTTTTTAAAGTTCCTTCATTTCCATTCTTGTCCTTCTGGTGCAGAGCTGCAGGTGGCGCTCTGCTCATCTCCAGCAGTCAGCAGGTGAGAAACTGGGCAGCCACCAGTCCGTCTCAGGGGAAACTGGTAACTTTTCAAACTGAATCTTTTCTCTTTCAGCCACAGAGGGAATCAGAAAAGTCATTTTTCAGCTCTGTCACCCTGGAAGTTTCCCGCCATGATTGATCAGTCAGCGAGGCAGATCTGCAGAGAACCGTGTGAAAAGTCTCTTTCCGTTTGTGAATGAGTTTTAAATGTTTCCGGAGCAGAGGACGGGTCAGAACCAGCAGGTCAGGCGATAACTGAAGAACAGAAGCAGGCAGGGCGATTAAAGGCTCCCAGCGATCTGCTCGCCCTTCTTTATTTAGCCGCCATTCTGGTTGTCTGGCAAAGCATGCAGGGTAAAACGGGATTATGGCCAACGGCTAATGAGCTATTTAGTGCTGGAAGTGCTGCCAGGACCGAGCGCCCTGCTGCTTGTTCCATTTGCATGTTCAGCTTCACAAAGACAAAAGATCATTTCAGGGATCTAAAAGCTCAGAGACACTCTGAAGACGACTTCTGCACTTTGTGAGTCTTTGTGGTTTTACAGTGCAGCCGTCCTAATGACTGGCTGGTTCCTAATGCTAAATATCACTTTAAACCTTCAGTGGTGCTCAGCTTTTTATCTAATGTCAGTGGTTAGCAATGCTAATTAAACAGCTGTGCTAACCACAATCCACCAAACATTAACATCAGATCTGCTGATGCTAAAGCTCTCTGCCAAAAGGATCATCATCTAAAGCGTTAGCTTTAGCCATGTTGATGTCCGACATGATGAGACAAACCTTTCATAAAACACAGCAGGAAGTTTTAATCAGACATGAGCTGAAAAAAACTGCAGAGGGATTCATGCAGAAGAAATCTGGGGAAATGTTTACGACACACACACACACACACACACACACACACACACACACACACACACACACACACACACTCGTCTCTGACCTCATGGAGGAAGCTGGAGTACCCAGAGAGGATCCACAGGGAGGACAGACTGGAATGAAAACATTTCCGTGGAGTTCTACTGAGATGCTGCCACCTGATGACGGTTCTGCTTCGGACACATCAGCTCGTCCAGCAGAGTGACAGCTTCCCCGGTGGGCAGACCCGGAGCGGCCGGACCTCATGAAACATCTGCGTGATGGCGGTGGCGGCGCTGACCAGACGGCTTCCTGTCAGCCTCACTACCCAGCAGCAGGGAGGACACACACACTGAGACCATAAGCCAGAAAATCGCCTCCATTTCAGCGTCTGATGCTCAACGTCAGCCTTCGCTCTGCTCCCACCTGCACAGGTTTCTGATCCCGGCAGCAGGAAGGCGGCCGGCGGCTCTGCTGCAGCCAGAGCATCAGACTCATGACCGTTATCAACAGCTCAGCAGTTCTGCCCATTCATTAGCTGCTGTGTGCTGCCTTCCTGCCCGTCCGACAGCCTTCAGCGCCGGGCAGACTGACGGACAGCCCGTCCAAATGTCACCAGCTCCACTCAATCCGATAACATCAGAACAGACCCGGTTCTGTTGTTAAACTTAGACTGGATCACCCCGTCATGCCGGATTCCTGACACAACTAGGACACACTTCACACGAGTCGCTTCCTTCTTCTGCTCCCTCTAATTGGAGATGAAATGGCTCTTCGCTCGTGACTGAAACCTCTGGAGCTCGACTATAAAAAGCATCAACATGATCAACACCATGACACAAATAAGCCAGTAAACCTAAATAACAACTTCTCAGACTCAAAAACACTTTATTCATCCCAAAGGGAGATTTAATGTCATCGTCGTGGCAGGAAGGAGCTCCAGTAGCAGTCCGTCTTCCAACTAATCTGATTAGGCCTCTGACTGAAGACCGTTGCTGTTTGACCTTCTCATGCTAACATGCTAACGGCAGAGACGATATTCCACAGTAACATGATGACATCATCAGATGCTAATCCGTCTCCTTTGCTTTTGCCGCTCCTCCTTAAGCCTCCGTCCAGTCGTACGGTCAGCCGTCTCATCACATTGATCCACTTGTATTTTCACAGAAATCCCAGAAACATCGGACTGACTCGGGTTCTGACTGGAAGCAGGAACCAGAACCCGGTCAGCCAAACATCCAGAAGCCGAAATGACAGTTTGTCAGCAAAAAAGCTTGATTTCATTTATGGTCAAACAAACTGGATGATATCCGACCGTGATTCATACTCGACACATTTCAGTTAAACCTTCAGAAAGTAGCCCCCAGCATGACGCTGCCGCCACCATGTTTCACAGCTCTGGCCTCTCATCACCTTCTGGCTCCCGTTGGTGGTAAATAAAACTCTCCAGGCTTTATTTCTACAACGTCCATCACCGAGAAATGTTCATGGACACGGATTTCTGAGCCAAACGTCAGCTAAAGGAGTCAAACGGTGGCGACAGAATGACCCCCTGTGGAGCCGTCAGCTGGACGTCTGACCACAGGCAGAGCGCCGCCGCCGCCGCTGGAGGCTCAGGCCTGCAAAGCGTCTGATTCACTGATGAGCAGTGAATTCACAGAGCGCCGCCGAAGCTGCAGCCCGGAGCCGACTGGGAACATGACGCCGTGTTGGAAGGACGTTTTCTGTTGAACTGTCCATTTTCACCAGCAGCCGTGTAGAAAATGAGTTCTCAGATTGGTGTCTGGCGCCGAGCAGGTGACCAGTTTGCTTGTTTTGTTCTGACAAGCAGGCGGAGCGGGACCGCTTCAAATCCTAATTGGGTCACATCACATCTGGGTGATCTTCATGTTTATGGATCTGGTGCATTTAATGCAGCTCTCCTCGGGCTGCAGATGTTGTGAAGCTGCAGACGTTGTGAAGCTGCAGACGTTGTGAAGCTGCAGACGTTGTGAAGCTGCAGACGTTGTGAAGCTGCAGACGTTGTGAAGCTGCAGACGTTGTGAAGCTGCAGACGTTGTGAAGCTGCAGTCGTTGTGAAGCTGCAGACGTTGTGAAGCTGCAGACGTTGCGAAGCTGCAGACGTTGTGAAGCTGCAGACGTTGTGAAGCTGCAGACGTTGTGAAGCTGAGGACGTTGTGAAGCTGCAGTCGTTGTGAAGCTGCAGACGTTGTGAAGCTGCAGACGTTGTGAAGCTGCAGACGTTGTGAAGCTGCAGACGTTGTGAAGCTGCAGTCGTTGTGAAGCTGCAGACGTTGTGAAGCTGCAGACGTTGTGAAGCTGAGGACGTTGTGAAGCTGCAGTCGTTGTGAAGCTGCAGACGTTGTGAAGCTGCAGTCGTTGTGAAGCTGCAGTCGTTGTGAAGCTGCAGACGTTGTGAAGCTGCAGACGTTGTGAAGCTGCAGTCGTTGTGAAGCTGCAGACGTTGTGAAGCTGCAGTCGTTGTGAAGCTGCAGACGTTGTGAAGCTGCAGACGTTGTGAAGCTGCAGTCGTTGTGAAGCTGCAGACGTTGTGAAGCTGCAGACGTTGTGAAGCTGCAGACGTTGTGAAGCTGCAGACGTTGTGAAGCTGCAGACGTTGTGAAGCTGCAGACGTTGTGAAGCTGCAGACGTTGTGAAGCTGCAGACGTTGTGAAGCTGCAGTCGTTGTGAAGCTGCAGACGTTGTGAAGCTACAGACGTTGTGAAGCTGCAGACGTTGTGAAGCTACAGACGTTGTGAAGCTGCAGTCGTTGTGAAGCTGCAGACGTGAAGCTGCAGACGTTGTGAAGCTGCAGACGTTGTGAAGCTGCAGACGTTGTGAAGCTACAGACGTTGTGAAGCTGCAGACGTGAAGCTGCAGACGTTGTGAAGCTGCAGACGTTGTGAAGCTACAGACGTTGTGAAGCTACAGACGTTGTGAAGCTGCAGACGTGAAGCTGCAGACGTTGTGAAGCTGCAGACGTTGTGAAGCTGCAGACGTTGTGAAGCTACAGACGTTGTGAAGCTGCAGACGTGAAGCTGCAGACGTTGTGAAGCTGCAGACGTTGTGAAGCTGCAGACGTTGTGAAGCTACAGACGTTGTGAAGCTGCAGTCGTTGTGAAGCTGCAGACGTGAAGCTGCAGACGTTGTGAAGCTGCAGACGTTGTGAAGCTACAGACGTTGTGAAGCTGCAGTCGTTGTGAAGCTGCAGACGTTGTGAAGCTGCAGACGTTGTGAAGCTGCAGACGTTGTGAAGCTGCAGACGTTGTGAAGCTGCAGACGTTGTGAAGCTGCAGACGTTGTGAAGCTGCAGACGTTGTGAAGCTGCAGACGTTGTGAAGCTACAGACGTTGTGAAGCTACAGACGTTGTGAAGCTACAGACGTTGTGAAGCTGCAGTCGTTGTGAAGCTGCAGACGTTGTGAAGCTGCAGACGTTGTGAAGCTGCAGACGTTGTGAAGCTGCAGTCGTTGTGAAGCTGCAGACGTTGTGAAGCTGCAGACGTTGTGAAGCTGCAGACGTTGTGAAGCTGCAGTCGTTGTGAAGCTGCAGACGTTGTGAAGCTGCAGACGTTGTGAAGCTGCAGACGTTGTGAAGCTGCAGACGTTGTGAAGCTGCAGTCGTTGTGAAGCTGCAGACGTTGTGAAGCTGCAGACGTTGTGAAGCTGCAGACGTTGTGAAGCTGCAGACGTTGTGAAGCTGCAGACTTTGTGAAGCTGAGGACGTTGTGAAGCTGCAGTCGTTGTGAAGCTGCAGACGTTGTGAAGCTGCAGACGTTGTGAAGCTGCAGACGTTGTGAAGCTGCAGTCGTTGTGAAGCTGCAGACGTTGTGAAGCTGCAGACGTTGTGAAGCTGCAGACGTTGTGAAGCTGCAGACGTTGTGAAGCTGCAGACGTTGTGAAGCTGCAGACGTTGTGAAGCTGCAGACGTTGTGAAGCTGCAGACGTTGTGAAGCTGCAGACGTTGTGAAGCTGCAGACGTTGTGAAGCTGCAGACGTTGTGAAGCTGCAGACGTTGTGAAGCTGCAGTCGTTGTGAAGCTGCAGACGTTGTGAAGCTGCAGACGTTGTGAAGCTGCAGACGTTGTGAAGCTGCAGTCGTTGTGAAGCTGCAGACGTTGTGAAGCTGCAGACGTTGTGAAGCTGCAGACGTTGTGAAGCTGCAGACGTTGTGAAGCTGCAGACGTTGTGAAGCCAGACGTTGTGAAGCTGCAGACGTTGTGAAGCTGCAGACGTTGTGAAGCTGCAGACTTTGTGAAGCTGAGGACGTTGTGAAGCTGCAGTCGTTGTGAAGCTGCAGTCGTTGTGAAGCTGCAGACGTTGTGAAGCTGCAGACGTTGTGAAGCTGCAGACGTTGTGAAGCTGCAGACGTTGTGAAGCTGCAGACGTTGTGAAGCTGCAGACGTTGTGAAGCTGCAGACGTTGTGAAGCTGCAGACGTTGTGAAGCTGCAGACGTTGTGAAGCTGCAGACGTTGTGAAGCTGCAGACGTTGTGAAGCTGCAGACTTTGTGAAGCTGAGGACGTTGTGAAGCTGCAGTCGTTGTGAAGCTGCAGTCGTTGTGAAGCTGCAGACGTTGTGAAGCTACAGACGTTGTGAAGCTGCAGACGTTGTGAAGCTGCAGACGTTGTGATGCTGCCTGCAGTCGGCCTGCGACGGTTGACTGGAACAGCTTTGTAAGAAAGCTCCGCCCACTTTCACACAGAAACCACAGGTTTACTTACGCACCACACTCCGATTTTCTGGAATCATTTCCAGAAGCTGGAAGGAGCCGAGTTCATCTGGCTGCTGCTTCAGTCATTTAGATCAAAAAGCTGTTATGTTTTATGGAATTTGACTTAACATGGACAGAAATCATCTAATAAATTAGATTCTAATCAAAAGTTTATATTTCCAGAAAAATGAACCCATACAGAAATATTCTGTTCATTTCGATCATATTAATGATCATTAAATGAAAAGCGTCTTGGTGAGACGTTCAGTGGAAACGTTTCAGGATAAACTGATAAAAGTTTAAAAACACGGAAAGTTTATTTCCTGATGACATTTATGGCACCTGCTGTGGCCAAATTCACTCATTCATTCTGACATGATTGGATTGAAATCATTCATTTACTGAGAGATTAGAGGAAGAACCTGGATCTTTATATCTGCTGACCTTCAGAACATGGAGCTGCAGTTTCAGGTCCAAACATCAGAAATGGTTTCTGGTCATCAGAGGGAGAACCCGGACGAAACGCTGCAGTCGGCTCCCTGTCCGCGTTGGGAAGGCGACTCTGCAACAGCAGCCGCGTGAGATCGATGCTCCGTTTGCTGGCATCAGCCTGCGAGGTCAGATCCTGCCAACATGGCCGTCACCTGAAGAGCCGCTGAGGCCTTTAGCAGGTCAGGAGTTTTCTTAAAGCAGGACTCCCCTCTGCTCCCATCTCTGAATCATTAAAACATCCGACTGCTGGACGTCATCATCTGTTCTCAGATAAATGATTGTGATGCTGAGGTGGCGAACACTCTGTGCAGAGGAGAGCTTATTTGTTAAATTCATGGTAAATGACTGTAATTTGAATTATAATGAGGGAAGTGAAGTTAATTGGTGGTCAGGTGAGTGAGCCCCTCCCTCCTGCAGCAGCAGTAAAACGCATTAACCTGACAGCAGCGCTGACCTCCAGCCACCGGCTAATTACAAACCTCATTATGTTCCTCGAGTCCCGCTAACGCCGCGCGGCCGCAGGACCGATTCTGAGAGCTGCAGACGAGCCACTCAGGCTGCAGCAGCGAAGCAGCACCCAGAGAAAGTCAGCTGCTGTTTCCACCCAACGAGACGAAGCTGCCGGGGAACCAGCCGCTTTCTGACAAACGAGTCCAAAAGGCCAGACCGACTGCTGTTAGCGACGTTATAGACTCAAAACTAACAGTCAGAATTTGGACAGGGAAAAATGGGATTTATTTTTCAAACATTAGTTTTAATCTTAATATTTAATGAACTACATATTTATTTAGTAGCTTAGAGCCCAAAATTTCGCTCCAATCCAAAGAGCTTTGAGCTAAATAAGCTTCCCAAGTATTTACTTTCACACTAAATATTTAATTCTCAGCCAGCTAAACATGTTAGCGCTGAGCTAGCTAAACATGTGTTAGCGCTGAGCCAGCTAAACATGTGTTAGCGCTGAGCCAGCTAAACATGTGTTAGCGCTGAGCTAGCTAAACATGTGTTAGCGCTGAGCTAGCTAAACATGTGTTAGTGCTGAGCTAGATAACATGTGTTAGCGCTGAGACAGCTAAACATGTGTTAGCGCTGAGCTAGCTAAACATGTGTTAGCGCTGAGACAGCTAAACATGTGTTAGCGCTGAGCTAGCTAAACATGTGTTAGCGCTGAGCTAGCTAAACATGTGTTAGCGCTGAGACAGCTAAACATGTGTTAGCGCTGAGACAGCTAAACATGTGTTAGCGCTGAGTTAGCTAAACATGTGTTAGCGCTGAGCCAATCAAAGAGCTGCTCCATCATGCTGCCACCAGGAGGCGCTGTTCTATGACGTCACACACCAAAATGTGCGCCTGGAAGTTGATGGAAAAATGTAATTATTCTTTTCATGTTGTGTCACATCCAAATATTTCCTAACTATTTCCACAGCCTGGACTAACTTTCCCACATGGTTCTGAGTCACTGAGACATTAAGACAGAGGAAAAGTTGAGCTGAGCTGCAGACTGAGCTGCAGACTGAGCTGCAGACTAACCTGCAGACTAACCTGCAGACTAAACTGCAGACTAACCTGCAAACTAACCTGTAGACTAAACTGCAGTCTAAGCTGCAGACTGAGCTGCAGACTGAGCTGCAGACTAACCTGCAGACTAACCTGCAGACTAAACTGCAGACTAACCTGCAAACTAACCTGTAGACTAAACTGCAGTCTAAGCTGCAGACTGAGCTGCAGACTGAGCTGCAGACTAACCTGCAGACTAACCTGCAGACTAAACTGCAGACTAAGCTGCAGACTAAACTACAGACTAACCTACAGACTAACCTGCAGACTAAGCTGCAGACTAAACTACAGTCTAAGCTGCAGACTGAGCTGCAGACTGAGCTGCAGACTAACCTGCAGACTAACCTGCAGACTAAACTGCAGACTAACCTGCAAACTAACCTGTAGACTAAACTGCAGTCTAAGCTGCAGACTGAGCTGCAGACTGAGCTGCAGACTAACCTGCAGACTAACCTGCAGACTAAACTGCAGACTAACCTGCAAACTAACCTGTAGACTAAACTGCAGTCTAAGCTGCAGACTAACCTACAGACTAACCTGCAGACTAAACTGCAGACTAACCTGCACACTGAGCTGCACACTGAGCTGCAGACTAACCTGCAGACTAACCTGCAGACTAAACTGCAGTCTAAGCTGCAGACTAACCTACAGACTAACCTGCAGACTGAGCTGCAGACTGAGCTGCAGACTAACCTGCAGACTAAACTGCAGACTAACCTGCAGACTAACCTGTAGACTAAACTGCAGTCTAAGCTGCAGACTAACCTACAGACTAACCTGCAGACTGAGCTGCAGACTAACCTGCAGACTAACCTGCAGACTAACCTGCAGACTAAACTGCAGACTAAACTGTAGACTAAACTGCAGACTAGGCTGCAGACTAAACTGCAGACTAACCTGCAGACTGAGCTGCAGACTAACCTGCAGACTAAACTGCAGACTAACCTGCAGACTAACCTGCAGACTGAGCTGCAGACTGAGCTGCAGACTAACCTGCAGACTAACCTGCAGACTAAACTGCAGACTAACCTGCAGACTAACCTGCAGACTGAGCTGCAGACTGAGCTGCAGACTAACCTGCAGACTAAACTGCAGACTAAACTGCAGACTAACCTACAGACTAACCTGCAGACTAAACTGCAGTCTAAGCTGCAGACTAACCTACAGACTAACCTGCAGACTAAACTGCAGACTAACCTGTAGACTAAACTGCAGACTAGGCTGCAGACTAAACTGCAGTCTAAGCTGCAGACTGAGCTGCAGACTGAGCTGCAGACTAACCTGCAGACTAACCTGCAGACTAACCTGCAGACTGAGCTGCAGACTAACCTGCAGACTAACCTGCAGACTAAACTGCAGACTAACCTGCAGACTAACCTGCAGACTGAGCTGCAGACTGAGCTGCAGACTAACCTGCAGACTAACCTGCAGACTAAACTGCAGACTAACCTGCAGACTAACCTGCAGACTGAGCTGCAGACTAAACTGCAGACTAACCTGAGAGCCACGGTGGATTAAAAGCTTCATAATTAAACTCACTGACTGAAACCAGCAGCATCACTTAGAGGCTAAAGGCCGAATGTTAGAGATTTTTTGGTATTATCATTTTGTTTCAGGTTAAAGTGTTCTTCTCTTTAAACTGTATGTATTAACTGACCTGGGGGTCACAGTTGCCTGTTCATCTTCAGGTGAAACAGTTTGACCGAGTTTTGAACCGGGCTCAGGCCGTAAATCAGATATCGCATCTGGAACTGGGTTGCTAGTTGTTTAGGTAAATTGTTTTACGACCTTTGCTGTTTTTTCTCTGCTGTCTATCTTGCCTATCCTCCCTCTTTGAAGTTTGAAAATAAAAGACAAGCTCTACCCAGAGATTTTCAGAACGCTCTGTGAACAGCTCTGAGAAGCAGTTGACAGAGTCTTCTCCTTTTGCTTGCAGAAGTTTGTCATAAATTCATATACGTTGTCTGTGGTTCTTTTATGTAGGTTCTAGGAAAATACCTATCATTTTGGTGCGAAACCCGGGATCTCTCAGACCGAACGCTGTCAGGCAGAGGAAGACGCGCTGAATCCATGCATGGCCAGAAGTCATTTGGACCTGGAAAGAAAGACCCAGGAAGTAGAATTCTTCGCTGGGCCAGCGACACATGTCCGACTTTGTCTGCCAACGGCGGAATGACGAGATCCGACTGGACAACCCGAAAACTACAGAAACGTAGGTGAATTTTAAAATGGCTATTTAGTGGTTTGAGTTCCCTTGTATGATGTCGCTCTGCTAAAACTCTGTGGTTTGAGAATCCTTGTATGATGTCGCTCTGCTAAAACTCTGTGGTTTGAGAATCCTTGTATGATGTTCGCTCTGCTAAAACTCTGTGGTTGAGAATCCTTGTATGATGTCGCTCTGCTAAAACTCTGTTCGAGGAGACCCCATAAGGGCAAGTCCTCAGGCGGATAGGAAGCTTGTCATTGCTGTGTGGTTTTGATTTTTTGATGGGTAAAATATCACTGGTGCTGAGTTATCTGACAAGGCAAAAACAGATAATGTTGCGCTAAATCATAGAGTCATTACTGTGCTTATATTGCTGGTTTGCTACTGCTGCTTGTGTGTGTGAGAGTGATTGGAGGTTTAAATACCGCTCTGTGTTTTACCTCATATAAAACAGTGGATTTAAGCAGCAAACCTCTTGTGGATGCAATAGGCAAGATTCTCCCACTCGAAAGAGTCGAAGCGGGGAATACCACAACAAGGTATTTTAATTGCTGGCCCACTGAAAAGAGCTCCAGTTCATAGGACTCCCTAGGAGTCAACGAACCTGGACCAAATTTAAATAAATTCAAATAAATAATATTTTTAAGCTGAAATTGCAAGTGTTTTTAATATGGGAATTAAACATTCTTGTAATTCATCACTCGGTAAGGGCGCCGATGGGGATGAAAAAGTACATGCGTCCAGGTTTCCTGGTAGCACTGTACACATGAAAAATGGAGAAAGAAATATAAAATAGATGGAAAGCTAAAAATTGATCAATGGCAAACAATTGTGGGAATTTTGGAGAGTAGTGTAGAAAGAAAAATGGGAATAAAAAAAAATCTAAAAAGGAGAATGAGCTGAGGTGTGCTAAATTATGGTTAAATGAATCTAAAAACTTAATTATAGAGAAGGAAGAAAATAAAGTAATTCCAAGCACACGGCATGCTGTAGCGGTGCAGGGAGAGCAAGCTCCTGCAGCCACCTCTCCCCTGGCTGCTTCAGCAGCTCCGTCTGCTCCAGTATCAGCCGCTGCTGTTCCAGCAACACGACTGTATCCCTCCCTAGAGGAAGGGACACAAAATTTATATATCTTTAGACCCTGTACCTTAGAAGAGGTCAGGAAAGCTGTGAAAGGATCAGATGTTTTTCACCTGGAGAAATTTGGAGGTTTATATACCTCTGCCTTTTCCAACGACCGGACAAAAGGCCTGGAAGAGATAGAGGCAGAGGAGGTCACGATAGGCGACGACCCCAAAATAACACCCACAAAAACCACGGTATTCAAAAGGCTGCTGGATTTGTGGCAATATTGGTCACTGGGCAAGAAACTGCCCTTCAAAGAATGTTGCACGGGCGACAAGAGGGGTGGTGGAGTGAGGAGACCACAAATAGGAGAAATCCTCAGCATAATCAGACTCTACCACACCCCAAAAACACAAACCCCCAGTCCAAATTGATGAAATGCTAGAGACATGTGCATGCAGTTTAAGACGTTAAGTAAAACCATAAAAGAAATTGAATTCCTGCAAGAAATCAGTGTATGCAAAATAATTTAATGTTACTACAAAATTTGGTTTAAACCTCACAAGTGAGAAATAATTGTTTTAAGAAATACTGGTGTTGTTTTGTTTTTCTTTTTGAGCATTCCTACACCTTTGAAGAAAACCAGTAAAGAGAGGTCTCACTGACATAAAGCATGGGAAAACTTCTTTGTATGCTAAAGTGGAATCATGAAGGAGGAGAAGCAGGAAAATAAACTAAATAATAAAATTGTCCTCAGAGAACAATGTTTAATGTATTGTGTATATTATACACCAAATTGGTGAAATGATTCTAGCTGTCTATCTGGAGGGTCAGCGGTCAGAGTAAGTACCGAACTGGACATTAACCAGCCTCGTAAACTCTCTTAGGCCTTGAGAGAGGGCTGCCCGCTGACTTCACAGTCTGCAGCACTGAATCAACAAATTTAGAGAATCCATTGTTCTCTGGTGAGACGTGTCTTAGATGAGTTAACTTAACGTACATTCTACATTTTACAAGTTAATGGTGAACATGATGAAAAGAGACTACAGCTTTTAACATGTTTCATGTTATATGTGTTTGAATAAGGAAAATGGTTTATGACTTCTAAAAAGTTGGATAATAAGTGGCTAAAAGCTATACGATGAAAAGAAAAGAAAGTTATAATTGACTCTTATTTGCTTCTTTCCTTTTCCTCTGTCTGAGCCTCGCTGCGCTGCGTCTGACCTCTGACCTCAGCTCAGATCTGTCCTGCCAATCAGATGACTCCCACCTTATCACCAGCCAGTTGAAAAGAAGCGAAAAAGGACAGGACGATTTCTACCAACTGGACACTGGAAGGCAATAAAGTGTCCACTGTCCTAATTCCTTGACATCTGGGAACTGCATGCAGCAAAACTACTGTATGGAGTCCTGCTAGACGTTTGGAAAAAGAAAAGCAAACTGAACTGTTTGCCGCTTGTTTCATTGGTGGACAAGGGACGGTCTGGACAACTTATAAATAATCCAACACCAGAGCCAGTTGGACTGACAGGGAGCTGGAGGAGGGGCAGAGGGAGGACCAGCTGCAGTGACGCTAGCAGCAGGAGGGGGAAGCGAGAAGCAAGACAGAAAGGAGAAATGCAGATAAGTTATACACAACACCTGCTGTGACACACACTGCTACTGTAATGAGGTTGCTTGCTTACTTACTAGCAGGAAGGAATTATCTAGCTAGAAAAGGACATATTGAAGGTTTAAGGTACAATGTTAAACAAAATCGTCCATTTTGTACCCATTAACTCAGTCCTTAACAGAAGGACCAGTGATCCTCTTAGGGCCCACGAGCCATAGTTGGGAAACTGTGAAGGAAAAAACTGTAATGGTTAAAAGTTAAGAAAGAAAAAAAAACTGAGTGTGATACGGCTAAATTACACCAACTAAAATTATTAGATTCAAACTATAATGATTTGCAAATGTTTTATTTTCTTTGAAATATATATACAAGTTTGGAACTAAATTAAACATCTCTAAGTGTTGAACTTAATTGATATTGCAGTGTTGAAATATATGGAGTATTTCTTTGCATTTAACTGAAACGCTTAACTTAGAGTTTAATTATATAAGAATCTATAAATTGATTGGGATTGTGTTTGTGTGTTTTATATTGGGATGAATGACAATTGTTTTGAGAAGAGAGAAATTTTACTGCTAAATTGAGTAACGGATAAAATTATTGACCATTTAATTTTTATATAAAAACTTACATTGTTACCTTGTCTGAAATGCGAGGTTAAGAGAAAATCTGAGACTTTAAGCAACCTGTAAACAGCTACTAAAAAACTGATGATTGTGATTAAAAGCCACATTTTCTAGATTTCAGTCTAGAACATTTTAATCCAGATTTGATTGATAGTCAATAAATTCAAAAAGAAATGGAAAATTAGAGGATTTGAGGTTTTGGTTTAATTTCAGGATGGTCATTTTTATTTAGGAAGAGTTATGCTTTGATGAATTTGATAACATCTACAGGGAAACCAGTCACCCATGCATCCTTGCTTAAGAATCTTTTGCAGGCCATACATTTACCAGCTGAACTAGCAGTTTGTAAGTGTGCAGCGCACACCACGGAACAGGATGAGGTTTCAAATGGCAATAGATTAGCTGATAAAGTAGCAAAGGAAGCTGCAGCTGGGAAGCATGGCGGAGACAATTTCTCAATACAGATAGAAGATCCTCAAGTAATAGACAAAGCTGTGTTAAAGACATGCAAGATAATGCCCAAACGCAGAAAAACAAATGTGGATAATTAAAGGGGCGACACTGAATGATGATAACATTTTTTCAGTAAATAGAAGTCGGTCCTTCCAAAATCTCTATTTAGAGCGGCAGCAATTTTGACACATGGACATTGTCATGTGTCAACAGGGGGGATGGTCTCTATGCTACAACAGCATTTTACCACATATGGATTAAATTCTTACTTAAAAATTTTTGTACTGCATGTCCAGTTTGTGTCAGAAACAATCCTCAGGAAACATTAGACCAAGAAGAGGAAGTTTCCCAAACCCTCATCCATTTCAAACAACGCATATGGACTTTATTGAACTCACACAAAGTGGACCACATAAATATTGTTTGGTGATGATTGATGCTTTTTCTAAAAGAGTTGAAGTAGTTCCAGCAAAGCCTGCTTTTGAAATAATTTATGGGAGAGCTACATATTGCCTCTGTTTGCTCCAGACTTACAGAAAGCTGATGAAGAACAAACATTGGTAGATTAATGATCAGGATCCTGAACAGAAAGAGGTGTTAAATGCAAATTTACTGCCGTCTGACTGTTCTTCTCTACAGGAATTAATAAACCACCCCCATCCAGCCAGGAAACTGGGTCTACATAAAGGTCATAAAGAACCCTTCCAGGTGCTGATGACCACACCAACAGTCGTAAAGACCCAGCTGGATACATCTGAGTCACTGCAAGCTGCAGAGAGTGTTTGAACCCCTAAGTAGGCGGAGGGAGGAAGGCCGGACTTCAAAGGGGGGCTATTTTTAGGGTAGCTCGTCTCAAACCCGGTGAAGAAACGCTTAAGATTCCCCGTCTTTAGTATGGGGTTCTGACATCTCTGTGCGCCGAGCAGCAATGGGGACTCCATATGCCAGATGGATCTTCTACTGCGCTGTGACTGCAGCATCAACCTGTGGTGGAAACTAATGAATAGAACCGCGTACGAGGGACATGCTGTGAACTGCTATGTGTGTGCGCAGCTGCCAATCGCCACACACAACTCAGGTCTGCGTGTAGGACACATCACGGATGACAAATAGATGTGTCTCTATGGCCTGAGCACACAACCACGACTCAGCGTCCCCATGCCAAAGGGATGCAAACGGTGAAAAAATGACTATTCTGTTCTACTTCAGATAGGAGATGCCGTGAAGGAACTTTTGGATCTATGAACTGTTCCTTTAATGCTGACGTATTTCCATTTCCACTAACCGCATGGAAAATACCAGAGACCATTTCTTTAGCAGGAGCTAAACCCGGGTCTCTGAGGAGCTGCATGTTCAACAACGGACATGTTTCTCTGGGATGTTACTTGGAACTTGTGTAACAAAGTTTACACCTACTGCGAAACGACACCGGATTACATCAACTGCATCGCCTGCAGGGTCAAGGATGACTCCACACTGCAAAGTCTGGAAGGACAACCCAGACTGTGACAACATGCTTCAGGAGAGGAGTTTCAACATCACAGATCGGACATTGGACGACAGAGACAACGCTGTGCAGTACCATAGTGCCAGGAGACTATGGCAGACTGGTACTTCCTGTACCCGATTGCATTCATCAGGAAGGACGACACATTCTGGCTGCCCGCTCCAAGCGTGAAGTTATGCCTGAGGTCAAACGCTAGGGAGACCTCACAACAGACACTGGAGTTCCATGGGAATTCAGGATTTGGACCAGAGGAGAAAAGTTCATGCAGAGCATGTTCCCAGGAGTTGGATTAGGAGAGGTTCAGGACCACGTTGAAATCAACAGATATGGATTACTGCAACTCATCAACAGCACACACTGGCTGGCAAACGGCTCCATGAGAGGGCTGACTGAACTGAGAAACATGGTTTTGCAAAATCGTGTTGTGCTGGACCTGCTCACAGCCTCTCAGGGAGGTGTTTGTAAAATTATTGGCCCAGCGTGTTCCTGACGAAACAGGAACTGGAGGAACCATTTCTGATGCTCTATATGAGCTGGAGGATCTTAAAAAAAAAAAAAAAATATGTGGTGAGTGGAACACACGGCTCATCCTTTTTTGATTTGTTTTCATGGCTCATGTCTGGTCCATGGTGGACTTTACTGTTAAAGCTCGTGACACCTATTTTGATTGTTTTGGTTCTGTTCTGTCTTTTTACGGGTTGCATTATTCCTTGCCTACGAAGTATGTTGTTTAAAACACTTAACACAACTGTTGTCAGTTATCAGCTTGCAAAGGCATCCTATGAGACAAATGAAGATGACTTGTTTCGAGGTTCTGACGATTTTCTGAACAATGATGATGTTCTGTAATCAATAAACAGATTAATTCATTTGCTGAGTGATTCCTACACCGAAAATGTGAAAACAAGTGGTGTTAGAGATGAGAAACCTGCATTTGATTTATTTTGCTGTTTCTTCTTTCTTTTGTTTTTGTTCATTTCATTTATTCATTATATAATTTAGTCATTGTGTAACTTTTATGTTTAGACTAGGAAAAAAAAAAAAAAAACGTTTTTGCATTTTTGGTTCTATTTTATTTCTTTTCTTTCTATGCTTGGCTTTTGAATAGGGTTTACACACATGGTAAAATGATAAAAAGGGGGAATGTTAGAGATTTTTTGGTATTATCATTTTGTTTCAGGTTAAAGTGTTCTTCTCTTTAAACTGTATGTATTAACTGACCTGGGGGTCACAGTTGCCTGTTCATCTTCAGGTGAAACAGTTTGACCGAGTTTTGAACCGGGCTCAGGCCGTAAATCAGATATCGCATCTGGAACTGGGTTGCTAGTTGTTTAGGTAAATTGTTTTACGACCTTTGCTGTTTTTCCTCTGCTGTCTATCTCGCCTATCCTCCCTCTTTGAAGTTTGAGAATAAAAGACAAGCTGTATCCAAAGATTGGCAGAACGCTCTGTGAACAGCTCTGAGAAGCAGTTGACAGAGTCTTCTCCTTTTGCTTGCAGAAGTTTGTCATAAATTCATATACGTTGTCTGTGGTTCTTTTATGTAGGTTCTAGGAAAATACCTATCACCGACGGGGAATTCTTTATTTATTAATAAACACTTTGAATTAATGACCTTCCTGCAGTTTAGGGGCTGTTTGTATATTTTTAGAAAAATTAAAAATAACGACCTGTTAGTGCATCTTGGAAAGTTAAGAAGAGAAGTTTGTGAGGATCTGCAGTTATTCTGTCAGAAACATGAAACAGTCGAAGTCACTGCAGGAAAATGCAGAAGCAGATATGAAAACGTTCAGCTGCAAGAGTCTCCTGTAAGAAGAACATAGAAAACTGTCAGATAAAACATAGAAAACTCAGATCAAACATAGAAAACTCAGATAAAACATAGAAAACTGTCAGATAAAACATAGAAAACTCAGATAAAACATAGAAAACTCAGATAAAACATAGAAAACTGTCAGATAAAACATAGAAAACTCAGATAAAACATAGAAAACTGTCAGATAAAACATAGAAAACTGTCAGATAAAACATAGAAAACTGTCAGATAAAACATAGAAAACTGTCAGATAAAACAGAAAACTCAGTCAGATAAAACATAGAAAACTGTCAGATAAAACATAGAAAAAACAGATAAAACATAGAAAAAACAGATAAAACATAGAAAACTCAGATAAAACAGAAAACTCAGATAAAACATAGAAAACTGTCAGATAAAACATAGAAAAAACAGATAAAACATAGAAAACTGTCAGATAAAACATAGAAAACTGTCAGATAAAACATAGAAAACTGTCAGATAAAACATAGAAAACTGTCAGATAAAACATAGAAAAAACAGATAAAACATAGAAAACTGTCAGATAAAACATAGAAAACTGTCAGATAAAACATAGAAAAAACAGATAAAACATAGAAAACTCAGATAAAACATAGAAAACTGTCAGATAAAACATAGAAAAAACAGATAAAACATAGAAAAAACAGATAAAACATAGAAAACTCAGATAAAACAGAAAACTCAGATAAAACAGAAAACTCAGATAAAACATAGAAAACTCAGATAAAACATAGAAAACTCAGATAAAACATAGAAAACTGTCAGATAAAACATAGAAAAAACAGATAAAACATAGAAAACTGTCAGATAAAACATAGAAAACTGTCAGATAAAACATAGAAAACTGTCAGATAAAACATAGAAAACTCAGATAAAACATAGAAAACTGTCAGATAAAACAGAAAACTCAGTCAGATGAAACATAGAAAACTGTCAGATAAAACATAGAAAACTGTCAGATAAAACATAGAAAACTGTCAGATAAAACATAGAAAACTCAGATAAAACATAGAAAACTCAGATAAAACATAGAAAACTGTCAGATAAAACATAGAAAACATAGCAAACTGTCAGATAAAACATAGAAAACTCAGATAAAACATAGAAAACTCAGATAAAACATAGAAAACTCAGATAAAACATAGAAAACTCAGTCAGACCAGGACCAACCCAGAAACAGAAACCATATTTGGAGCTGAGCTGTTTACGAGGCGCAGCAGAAACCTGCTGCCTGCAGGACGTTGGTGAAAATCTGGCTGATCGTCTGAAACCTTCAGGTGAAATAAAGACGATATGCAGAGTGAAGCTCAGTGATTCATTAACCCTGTGAGACCCAGACATGGAAAACATGAAGGAAACAAGCAGGTCAGAATGCAGCAGGTTTGAGTGAAGCTCAGATGGTTTGTTTGTTTTCTAAGGTTTTATGAACATTTTGCATTAAACAGAACATCCCACATGAACGCATGATGTAGATGGTTGAGTGAATCACAGATCTTTCTCAGCTGAGGTTCCTGGTTTGTAATTTCAGACAACAGGGTTCCTTCAGTTTGGGTAAAAACTGAGAAGAAAGTCAATATTTTGATCTTTTTTATATGATTTTTATATCTTTATGAAGATGTGCATGAATGTTGTAAACAGAACTGAATAAAGACCATATGGAGAGATGTAGCTGAAAAGGTTTGTTTAGTCTCTCAGGATGAGATTTCAACAAGTGATCAGAAACCTCAGGAGGCGATTGGAGGTTTTCCTCTGCAGCTTCAACACCAGAGTGGATTTAGTTCCAGAATAAAACCACATCTGGGCCGCGGCAGGATTCCCAGCAGGAAGTACAGATCGATCAGATCAATCAGATCGATCAGATCGATCGGGAGTTTGGGTCAGTGCTGGAGGAAGGGCGCTGTTGCCCCCTTGTGGTGCCTAAAGACACAGCAGCCAAACCAAACGGTTTTTACACAAGCAGAGCCAAAGATGATGGTTCACAGGCTAGCATTAGCTGCAGCACAGCTAGCCACTGTAGGAAGTAGGAAGAGGTTTGTTAGAACTGGTCCAGTTGATGCTGTTATTCGTTGCCATGGCAATGAGTGATGCGCTGCAGGCGCCTGAAGGGAGCACCAACCTACAGGAGGAAGCTTTAAGAACTCATTTAAAGCATTTCTGCTGCGATGAAGGTCAGACCACGGCGGCAGCTCCGGACATGTCAGGCGAAAGCAGGTCTGCTGCAGATCCACACAGAGACATCAGGAGCAGCAGAATCCTGCTGGGGGGTTCAGGAACCTTCACTCCTCAACGCTCTGCAGCCTGAGCGCGGCGTCTGTCAGGGAATCAGGCGGCATGCGGACGTCCACCTGCTGCTGAACCGCCGTGAAATGGAGCAGTCACAGGTTGGGCCGAACCCCCTGATGAAACTGACTGAAGCTTTTATTGTTCTCTGGCTGGAGAGGAGATTTAAATAAATTAGCCTGTCAGTTTGGTTAGCATGTCCATTATCAGCTGCCATTATTATGAATTCAGCGACATGAAAAGAGCGTCTGGCCTGAAAGAAACTCCTGATACCAGAAAACAAGTTGTGATGTAGAGGCAGCAGTGTGTCTTCCTCTGCTGCGTTCGCTTCAGGGTAGCTGCGTCTTTTCCTGCCAGGTTTCTTCTCTCCACAAACCCAGCAGGACTCAGCTGAACTCTGGTACCAGGAGGACCGGCTGCTCTCATCCCGACACGGTGTGATGGCTCTTCATGAGCGATGCTGCAGCTCTGTCATCATGTCAATTATTTAGAAACGTACATATGGGCTTGAGGAAATATTTTCCCTTTTCGTGCTGCCTTACCTCCAGGATTCCGCTGTAATTTCATTTGATAGAGTCGGTTAATGGACTCACTCAGCCGGTGAGTCCGTCTCGTCCTCCGTCCTGTTGAATTCATGTTCATTAATTACAGAAATATGTGTGACGTTCACTGAAGCATGAGAGATGCAGAAAAATCTAATGTAAAGTGAGGAATGTGTTCAGACCTCCAGAAAACACTTAAAGATGCACATTTTAATCATTTAAACATCAAATAGACCTTAAAATAAGACGTGAACAGGCGAGGGTCCAAAATATCATGGCTGAATTATTCCAGCAGGAAATGAACTGACAGAATGTGATTTTCAGTGAGAACCTGGTTAAAATGCAAAACAATCACAGAATTCACTGAAATACATAAAAACTACCAGAAATATAACAGAGTTAAGACTTTGTGAACTGAAGAAGGTTCAGGAATAAAAGTAAGAACAAAATGTGAACATTGCTGAAGTCAGCATAAAGGTTTCACTGTGAGTTTGTAAATGTTTGTCTCCTTTTGACTTTCAGCTGTTTCACACATTGTGTCACGTTTGGTTGGAAAGTTTCTCACCAAACGATAGAAGCTTCTAGAAACTGTTGGCTTGGAGAAGCAAACTGTTGATTTCCTTTGCGTTGATCAGCTGCAGCATCAGATGTTTCTGCTGGAGGATCAGATGTTTCTGCTGGAGGATCAGATGTTTCTGCTGGAGGATCAGATGTTTCTGCTGGAGGATCAGATGTTTCTGCTGCAGCATCAGATGTTTCTGCTGGAGGATCAGAGACGTCGACGTTTTTCCTGGTGCATAAAGAGCCTGCAGCTCATTTCCAGGAGGAAGACATGACGGATGTTTTCTGATCCTGGTCTGACTGCACAGCAGAAGCTGGACTGGCAGCTCTGCAGAAGCTGCTATGAACAATGAGAGAGTTATTAAATAATTACTGCATTAATGCGTCTCAGGAGTGAGAAAAAAGCCACATTTCTCAGTAAATCAGCACAAACAATAAAATCACAGCAGAACATTTCCTGAGCAGCATGGTGTCAGACAGAAAGTGGCTGTTCCTGTTTTCTCTGTGCTGAAAGGAGAATCTGGAGCTTCAACTTGTTTTTGGCTCTTTATCTAGAAACGTTCTGCGTTGCTGTTCGTCCAGCAGCAGTTCCAGGCCATAGCAGGAAAACATGGCTGCTCCAGAAGGAGAAACCTTGCATTGACTTGTGACGCTGCAGGCAGATGTCACATGGTTTCCATATGATGACATCACATGCCGTGAGCATCAATCTGCCCAGAAAAGCTGCTTTCTATGAATTTCTGCCCAGCTGTGATCTCCTGATGCGAGGATCACAAAGTGCTTCCAGGTCGTCTCCAGCGTCGCATCAGACTGGAAACCAGTTTTCTCCTCAACATGAAACCAAGTTTATTCATCTTTAAATCAGAAACACGGAGCAACTTGCTGAACTGAACAGACACCAGGAAACAGAAAACTAGCAAACAGAAAAATGCCACAAAAAGTAGCAAACATGAAGTTAATTTAATTAAATATGCTTGAGCATCAGTAAAGCACATGTAGGACCTCATACATTTTAATGCTTTTCATTCAATTTAGGGAAAGTAGACCTTAAGGTCATTTTAAGTTGTTTTTTTTCTTAAAAGGATCAACATGTTGATCTTTATACTAACTAAAAATAGCTGATGGTGACACATCAGAACTCATAATTACTTCCAGAATGTATATTCAACCATAGAGGTCGCCATTTTTCCACCTGGTGGGTTGGTGATGCGTTTTGGTCGGGTCTGAACTGGAATCTACAGAATAACAGGAAGGCTAACTTTACCTCAGCTGTTGTTCATCATACTGCACTTGCCTGGTGTAATTTCAGATAATGCCACACTGTGTCGCTGTTGGCTGTAATTACATGAAAAAAGAAGAGCAGAGTGGGAGAGAGCTGAACACAACTTCCATAGGTCCTATATTTGTGCCCAACATTTCTCTCCAGAAGACTTTGTCAACCTGATGAAAGCGCTAATCGGTGATCGTTAACGAGCTAAAACCAAATCAAATGTCTGCAGACAGTTTTTATCCACACAGTTTCTATACCTGCTGCTGTCGGCTAGTGAGCGAAAGATGCTGAGAGAAACATTGACAGGCACTCTTTTTTTTCAAAAACAAGGAAAAAAAGTACAAAATAGGGTATAATTTTCTTAAAATAAGAAAATTCATCTGCCAACAGAACAAGAAAATTTATCTTGTCAAGATTTTCCAAAACAAGAAAAAATATCTAACCAAGATGAACCTACAAATATCTTAAAATTAGTGTATTTTTACCTAAAATAAGCCAATTTTACTTATACAAGTAAGATATATTATCTTATTTTAAGAAAAAATAATCTCAAGTAAAGACAATGTTACTTGACATTGAATTTCTTGAAATCAGCATACAGTGGAGTGAAAAGGTGTTTGCTCCCTTCCTCATTTCCTGTTTTTTGCATGTTTGTCACACTGAAGTGTTTCGGAACATCAAACCAATTTAAACAATAGTCAAGGAAAACACAAGTAAACACAAAATGCAATTTGTAAATGAAGGTGTTTATTATTAAAGGAGAAGAAAATCCAAACCATCATGGCGGCCATCTTGGAGCGGGCGGCCATCTTGGAGCGGTCCACCACTCCACTCAGCGATTTGTGTTTAGCAGCACAATGACGTATCAGCGCATTTAATCGATCATAACACGCTTTTTTGTTACTGGAAACCATATTCACACATCTATCAAAGCTACATTTATAAACAATTGTATTTTTAAAGTATGTTTTTAATACATAGTTCAGCATATTTAAATATGATTAGTGGCTATAACAATAGAATAGGAATGGAATATTCTGATATTGATGAATGATGAGCAGATTACAAAGCACACAGCCGTTCATAAGTTATTCAATAAATTATTTAGTAAGATCAATACATATTTATATAACTATGCAAACACAAATAAATAATGATTAATACTGAATAATATACTGCTAAAAAAATAAAGGGAACACTTAAACAACACAATATAACTCCAAGTAAATCAAACTTCTGTGAAATCAAACTGTGCACTTAGGAAGCAACACTGATTGACCCGACGAGGGTCAATCAGTGTTGCTGATTGTTACAGCAGTGTTACAGTGTTACATTGTTTCATTTCTAATATAGGCTCTTGTGTCAGATAATCTAA
The DNA here is from genome assembly GCF_904066995.2 of Poecilia reticulata. NCBI lineage: Eukaryota > Metazoa > Chordata > Actinopteri > Cyprinodontiformes > Poeciliidae > Poecilia > Poecilia reticulata. Next base: position 32,194,908 of record NC_088835.1, read on the forward strand.
GTCAATGTTAGAGAATAATTAATGTTTTTAGATTTACAGAATCTCAGTTATCCTTCATAGCGGCTGAACCCGTATTACACCGAGCACTGTAGCTAATATTAGCTGGTATCTCACCGGTGGACATAAATACAGTAAAGTAATATTCTAATCACAATATATACACAATAATATGTCCATCTTACTTGTGAAATGTTGTCTGTGGAGCCTCACATCAATAGTCCATCGATCAGAACAACAATATCCCTCAGTGCTGAGGCATCTTCTGCTGTTTGGTTGAGCAAACTAGGAGGGACGACCTCTCCAAGATGGCCGCCGTATTTCCTGAGCCGGAGCAGCCAATGCGGGGTCTACTCTTATATAATGTCTATGCATTTACTGTTGCTTAGCAGACTGGAGTGTGGATGTCAATGATAGAAGGATTGCATCAATACGTTAATGTGTGTACTTATATACATATACATACTTTTAAGTACAATTAAACAACCTAGACGTCCATGTGACAATAATTTATTAAAATAAAAATTACAGCATTACTGTATTGTTTTACATCTAAAATAAATATTTCTAAAATAATATCTTGTTACAGCTAATCGTCCCTTTAAGTATATTTAAAGCATTGCACTATATACTCTTATTTTAATGACTTATTATTTGATATTGAGTGCAGAACAAAACATTTTTACAGTAAATGTAAACAGGAGTCAGCGACTTCCGCTTGTTCTGGTTTAGGATCAAGATGTTGGTTCTTTTCAGCAAAAAGACGTAAGAATTAAAGTAAACGCAGCAGCTTCACGTTGTTATTCAGTGAAGCAGAAAATAAATTAACTGAATAAAATGTTTGTTTGTTAAATGTGCCTTCACTTAAAAATAAAACCAAAGGGGTTCCGATGAGGGCCAGCCTCCCTGTCTGGCCGCGAATCCAGGCTCTGGACCGGGCCCGTTGACCCAGGTTCGGGGTTCGGGGCGGAGACTTCGCTCGTCCCGGACCAATCACAGTTCACGGTTTGACTTTGTAAACAACTCTTCCACGCTGCTTTTTAAAACCCACTTTTTTGTGGTTCCGAACCTCGGAGGAACGCCGCGGTGCTGCGCTGAGCTGAACCCGAACCGAACCGCCAGAACCAGGTGAGAATGATCCGAGTTCGGGTTTCTGTCGGTGCCGTTTGGCAGCTCGCGCCTGCTGCTGCGAGCGCGTGCTCAGGTGACCGAGCTGCGGGGGGAAATCAGCTGACGTGTTCCCGGACCGAACCGGAGCCGAACCGGGGGGAGTTCGGGGACACCGTGTCCATGTTGGGAGTGATGACGCCACAGTCAGGCTGGAAACTTTCCGCTCCAGATCGACCTGGTTCTGTTTGTAAGAGGCTGACAGAACCGAACCGAACCGAACCGCTCATCTGAAACCCACCAAGACAGAAGCTTCACCTAGCTGCTTTAGAGACCGGGCCAGAGGTTCTGGCTTGTTGCACATGTAGGAGTTGCTCCAGAACCAGGTGTTGTGGTTCTGGTTCGGGTCCTGGCTGGGTTTTGTCCCGGTTCGCCTGCCAGCTGTTTGTCTGACTGCTGACGGGTCAGAGTTCAGAGGAAATCACTGACACATTGTTATTAATCTGCTTTTACTGCGTCAGAGCGCCGAACAGAACCTGAGCTCAAATGGCTCCATTTGGACCCGCAGCAGGTACATATTACCGGGAGAAAAGGGTCCAATTATGGTTTAAAAGCTCCGGGTTTGTGTAGAAACTGCTGGAATAATCACCGGTCACCCCGATGGTGACAGTTTGGCTCTTAAATGTCAGATTTGTCAGTAAAATGATGGTTAAATCTGCTGTTAACTCAGCCAGGCGCCCGCTGCTGCCCCCAGCGGCGCTGCAGGGAACTGCAGCCTGGATGTTGTGCTGTGAGCTTCAGAAATGTTCTGAACGGATGTGGCTCAGACGTGTGTGTGTGTGTGTGTGTGTGTGTGTGTGTGTGTGTGTGTGTGTGTGTGTGTGTGTGTGTGTGTGTGTGTGTGTGTGTTCTGCACGCCCACCCTGAAGGAGGCAGGGCTGAGGAAGAGGAGGAGCGCTGGCTTCCTGTAACAACGGTTGAGAAGCGGGGAGGTTTGGCAGAGGCTGCTGTGAGTTCAGGTGAAGTTTGAACACCTGCGCTGCGTTCATCTGGTTTCACTGTAAGCTGTGTGGAAATGTGATGCATTCATGTTGACCTGCTCTGGGTTCATCTTCATCCTCACTGCGGTTCTTCTTCCTCTGTCTGTCTGCAACCCAGTGAGGAATGGAGCTGGTCTTCCTCATCCAGTCACTCATACTTATTAACATCGACCTGTACATTTCATCTGATGCATGATCACGACACCTGAAGTAAAGTTTGATTGATCAATTTGTTTTATCATCAGGTGGGAAACTAGAAGCTTTTTTACATAATCTTATAAAAATGGTGAGAAATACACAAGCTCTAGAAAAAACATTGCAATGTTTTTATCTTTCTTTTAAAACCTAAAAATGATAATAAAAAAATGACAAATTTCCTGTAATGGATATTTATTACAGTTTGTGATGTTTTTTTTAACACGTTGCAACATTTGCTGTGTTTATTTAACTGGAATTGAATCAACCTTCAGGGGGCGCTGCACCAAGAACCACTGAAGGAAACGACACAAAATCCTCTGAAGAAGAAACTGAGCAAAACTTCCTTCTTCACCAAATGGAAACTCGATGGAGGCGTCAGATTTTAGCGGTTGGAGGATTTCTCTTTAGTCTTTGGCTAAAGATCAGGAGCCATTTCTGCTGCTAGCGCTAGGCTAGCATGTTAGCGTTGGTTGTATTTACCCAGAATGCCCTGCGCTGTAGTCCACTTCCTGGTTTTACTCAATTATGCATTCACACCCATAGACATAATAAAAGGATAGACCCGCTGACGAGATTTAGGGCGGCCATCTTGGAGCGACATTTAGGGCGGCCATCTTGGAGCGGGCGGCCATCTTGGAGCGGTCCACCACTCCACTCAGTTATGTGTTTAGCAGCACAATGACGTATCAGCGCATTTAATCGATCATAACACGCTTTTTTGTTAATGGAAACCAAATTCAATCATCTATCAAAGCTACATTATAAACAATTGTATTATTTAAGTATGTTTTTAATACACAGTTCAGCATATTTAAATATGATTAGTGGCTATAACAATAGCATAGGAATGGAATATTCTGATATTGATGTATGAAGAGCAGATTACAAAGCACACAGCAATTCATAAGTTATTTAATAAATTATTTAGTAATATCAATACATATTTATATAACTTTACAAACACAAATAACCCGTCCAGTCCAGGCGGAGACAGCTGGCTCTGTCTGACCGTCAGGAGGTGGAGTGGATGGCTGCTAACTGCGTTAGCATTTAGCCTCAAACTGTGAACGATGCACCTTGCTGCTCTGTGGCGTCTGCATTATTCTGGATCATTTTTACTAAGAAAGGAGCTGACTTGAACTAGGCCGCTTTGAGTTGCGTCATCATCTGAGCTGTGAAGGCTGCGGCCGGCAGGCCGGATGTTGTCTGTAAGAACAGCTGAGCTGCAGACGGCTGTGCTGCTCCTGCACATCACTGCAGCTGGAAAACCGCTTCATCTGACTGATTCTTGTTGTTTTGCATTTCAGGCAGCACACTTTCATTTCCTGCCAAATGCTTCTTGTGTTGGCGATCAGTGGTGACGTGTTGCTGTTCATAATGATCTGCTGCCAGATAACCAGCTTACGCGAAGCTCATCAACGTCATCGCTTCCTGGAACAGCAGCTCAACAAAACAAGCCGAACGCGGTTTCAGTGTTTTGATGGCTATAAACGTGCAGCGTGTCGAGCAGAGAGGAAGACGAGCTGCAGGTGGAGAAGAGACGTCAGGAGGAAGGTTCCTCATCAGAGCCCAGAGAGGGTGAGGCTGCAGCTCCTGCTGCAGCAGGGGCTGCAGCAGGAGCTGCAGAAGGGGCTGCAGCAGGCCTGGGCGCGACGCCCTGCGCTGGAGCAAAGAAGATGAAACTGATTTGGGGTTTTAGCTGAAACTTTATGCAGTAATAACAATAACAGTAATCATAAAAGTTTCTATGATCAGGAAACTTTTATGCTTCCTGATCACAGAAGTTATCAAACTGCAGCAGTTTAATAACTGCTGCAGTTTGATAACCTCTAAGGTTGAAAGATTTTACATGAAAATCATGAAAAACAAATTTCTACATCAATTTTTTTTATTTTTTTTTAGATCAAAAATCCAAAATGTCTTCCAGTCATACACCTTTTGCCAAACACAAAACTTTTCTCAAGTCTTCATTGTCTGCAGATGTGGAAGTTTATTTTGGCTTTTTAAAAACCGTCATGATGAAAATGGGACAACGACCAACAGGTGGCCAGTTGGACAGTGGACATTGGGTGGCCAGTTAGCCAGGTGGACCGAGTCCACCAGGTGGCTCAGTCTGAGCCCGTCGGCTCCATCTGACCTCAGAGCTGCAGCTCTGATGTTCACACAGGTTGTTGTGACTGAAGTTACTGCAGAACGGCGCCTCCTGGTGGCAGCATGTCAGAGCAGCTCTGTTCTGATTGGTTCTTACTCATTTCCTGGTTGAATTGTTGCTGTTAGGATCTTTATTCCTTCCGGTTCTGGATTTTTACTCTTCTTTCCTTTTGGATAGATGTTATGATTCGTAACCATGGTGACAAGGTATTGATTTCACCACTGATGAGCATCATAAGCTCAGAAAAGCTAAACTTTGATCCTGAACTCCAGAGGACATGAGAAAACTTCATGGATGCAGAGTGAGAAGGAGGAAGTTCAAACCATCGGTTCTCCAACGTCTCTCTGGCCATGTGAGGGATTTAAAGAGCAGCAGCTAAAGCGAAGGAGGCGGATTAGCAGAGCTGCTAGCAGCTGATGATGATGTCATTGTGTTGCTGTGGAATATCGTCTCTGCTGGCTGGATGTTGAGCTGTTAGCATGTTAGCATGAGCCTGTCATACAGCAACAGAGGCCTCTTCAGATGGGTTGCATGACTGACTGCTACTGGAGCTCCTTCCTGACCTTAAGTAATCCTTCAGGCCAAAATGTGTGTGTGTGTGTGTGTGTGTGTGTGTGTTAGCGTTAGTAAGGACCGTTTTCCAGTAAACCCTGTGTTGTGAGGACCTTCTGCTCCCCCTTGTTTTAAACTGAATCAGGATTTTTCTGGTTGTTTCTCTGAAATCTTCAGATGTCTGGAATAAAAGGCCTCTGAAGGAGGCATAATATCGTCCCTTTAAGGGTGGAAAAATGTTGGTGTAATTGGAAGCATGGTTCTCTTCCTGAATATAAATCACACAGAAAAAAAAGTGGTTTCATAATGAATGTGTGAAGCAGCTTTGCTGCATATTTTTCACATTACTGTACGATGCGCAGGGCGTTCATTTGTCTGGCCTGTGAGGCGTGACGCGCTCTGCTTGTTTAAGTAATCAGGAGAGAGGAAGACGCTCCAGCTGTGATGAAGGTGTGTCTTGTTTTCTTCTGGTTTCATGGCTGCTGACTCTGCAGAGTGATGCTGAAACTCCCTGATCGTCTCAGCGGGGAACACACTGTCTCTGCGGCCCGACCGCTTCCACCGTTTACTGCTGCAGCTGCTCTCAACCTGCAGCTCATCTCTACCTCCACCACAGAGCTGGTGGTTTACACACACACACACACACACACACACACACACACACACACACACACACACACAAACACACACGAGACAAATGAGAACTGCTGCAGCAGATCTTTCTCATCAAGTGTCATTTTTAAATGGTCAATAAATTCATAGTAAGTTATTATAACAGCTGCCAGTTATTTCTGAGAATTAAACCAACATTTTTTTTTAAAATTAGCTTTAAATCTGTAGAGTATTGATATAAACTCTGAATCTATAAACCATGTTTACCTTGGAGAGGAAACTGTTTCATTCAGGAGTCTCTTCATAGATGGTGGAAGCCTGACCTCTAGTGGCCATGAAGCAGCAATGCACCGACTCGATAACATTTCAGAAAGGCTGTGGACAGGACATCAATCAATCAATCAATCAATCAATCAATCAATGTTTATTAATGTTATTAGGTTGTGATTTCTGAAAAATTGTTTATAGATATTTGAGTAAATACAAATATATGATGAGCTACTAACAAGCAGAGTATGCTGCTGCCCCGTGGTGGCCCCTGGTGGCCTCCTGCAGCCCCCTCCTGACTCCTCCTGCAGCCTCCTGCTGCCCCCTGGTGGCCTCCTGCAGTCTCCTGCTGCCCCCTGCTGCCTCCTGCTGCCCCCTGTTGCCCCCTCCTGACTCCTGCTGCCCCCTGGTGGCCTCCTGCTGCCTCCTTCTGCCCTCTGCTGCCCCCTGCTGCCTCCTTCTGCCCTCTGCTGCCCCCTGGTGGCCTCCTGCTGCCTCCTGCTGCCCCCTTGTGGCCTCCTGCTGCCTCCTGCTGCCCCCTCCTGACTCCTGCTGCTCCCTGCTGCCTCCTGCTGCCCCCTGCTGGCCTCCTGCTGCCCCCTCCTGACTCCTGCAGCCCCCTGCTGCCTCCTGCTGCCTCCTGCTGCCCCCTGCTGCCTCCTGCTGCCCCCTTGTGGCCCCCTGCTGCCTCCTGCTGCCCCCTGCTGTCAGTCTTTGGTTCTCTGACTGATCAGCTGATGTTCAAACTTCACCGTTTGGTAAAAAATAATCAACATGCTGAAAGTTCAGCCTGTTGAGTTAAAATCTTTTATAATGGAAAAATAATTACTAGCTTCCACTGCTGCAAAAATCCGTTTTAATTTTTAAGCAACAATATAAACAATTTTTTTGTTCTGCTTTTTTATGATCAAGCTGGTTATACATCCTGTGATTATAAACCTGCAGTACCTCAGGAAGGATGATAGGGGGCGCTCCGTTAGCACTGTCCCTGTTATTTGTGACTAAACGTCCAGACATTGAGTTCAGGGCTTCAGCTTATTTTGTTTCCAGTTTTTGTCAGTTTATTGTTTTTATTTTTATTTATCTACTTAATTTCCAGCCTGGTTCTGATCATAACGAGGTTCATGGAGTTAAAACGTCGTGGAGCTGCTCCACTGACTCTTCTGTTCGGGACAAGTCTTAAAGTTTGGTCCATCTTTGCTCTTCTTCTTCAGCTTCAACCTTACAGAAAACAAACAAAGCTTCAGAACACGAGGCGAGCGGGCTTTGACCGCACCAGTTCTCCAGTTTGGTGGTCTTCCTCTGAAGCTGGGCGAGAATCAGCCTGGAAGGAAAAGAGGAAAGGAGGGATTTGTTGTTGAGTCGTGTTTATGAGCCATAAACGGTAATATTCAATCGCTGCTTCACAATGACGCCATGATGTAATCCAGCCTGAATGTGTGTTAGCCAAGCTAACGAGTCTTTAGCTAAAACGTCTCCTTGTTAGCGCGGAGGAACTTTTATATTCTGATTGTTTGAGTTTTATTCTGTTACATATGAAATCTCCAATAATAACCTGAACAAATGTCTTTTGTATTCTAGCATCAGTTACGCATCATCACATGGACTGATGGGATTTAAATTTATTACAGCCAAACTATAAAGCTTCAGCTTTGATTAATATGTTACACAGAACTAACTTAACTGTCCTGAACGCTAGGGATGGATTCAGTAAACTAATGGGCGGAGCCAATGCATACGGCGTTCCCTCCGGTCGGTGCAGAGCTGTGATTGGTCAGTGGTCTGTGTTTTATGCAGAACTGATGTCGGTGACGTTGATGTTTCTGACTCTGCACACGTCTTGAACCATCAGAGTGAATCTGGGTCACTTCTGTCTGCCAGCTCTGGGGACATTGTTCTCCTCTGGTCTCACTTTGTTCGGCTTTCAGGCTGCAGGCGTCTGATTCACCTGAAGCTCAGCAGGAGAAAAGCTGTTCTTTCCTTCAGATCTAAACGTTTAGGTGAAGCAAAGCTCAGCTGTACATCCATGGAGTTTTCTGCTAAATGCTCCTGATTGTCTCTTCCCCCCTCTGAATCCTCGGCTCTTTGCTTTGTCCTTATTTCCCAGTAATGACCAGTAAGCGCCGGAGGCAGCCATGATTTCCAAACGGCCTCCTGTCTGTCGTCTGTCATTCCCACAGAGCAGCACTTCCTCTTTCTCTGCTGATTGTGTAAGACTGTGTGTGTAACCGCCGGCTGTAATAAGAAACAGAAGAAGAGATCTAGCTTGCCCCACTGATGCTAGCGCTATGCTAATGCTATGCTAACATCCGGCCCAGCAGGGCCGGTTCTGGCTCTGTGGGGCCTCAGTGAGATGCTGTTTGGGGCAAAATGAACAGGTTCCTGACCCTTTAGATTGAGGTGTCCAAAGGGCGGCCTGGGGGCCATTTGTGGCCCTTGGCAAAAAACTATCAGTTATCTGAGGCTGGTGACGCTGCGCCTCCTCTTGTCCAGCACACATCACTAACATGCATCACCTTTAACCTTTCATTCTCTTTCTTCATCCATTTTCTTTTTCTCCTATTTTCTGGGCCACTAATCTTCTTTTGTCTGTTTCACTTTTCTGGCTAATGGGAATGATTATTAGCTGTCGGTCAGACCAGTCAGACCAGTCAGACCAGTCAGACCAGTCTGACCAGTCTGACCAGTGAGCGGCCGCTTCGCCGTGGACGACCAGCAAATACGACGTAATTATGTCAGAAAACACCAGACAAAGTTAATGTCTGTAGAAAATGAAATAACTACAGGATAGAGACTTCCCTGACATAATACTGAACATGCATCTTTGGCGCCCCCTGGTGGTTTGGAGGTGAACCAAGCCAGAAGTTGAGATATTTTATACAACAGCGCCTCCTAGTGGCAGCATGTCGGAGCAGCTCTTATAGTTCTGATTGGCTCTTTTTACTGTTTTTGAATTGAATTGATATTACTGCATGAATGAGAAAATCTGAAAGGCTGAAAAGTCGTTTCACCTGAAACCTGAATCTGAAGTTAGTCTCAGCGGCGTGAAGACGACCTTCTGTGTTCACAGCTTTTAATTAATCAGACAATATTCAGTTTATTCTGCTTTTTTTAAAGTTTGAGAAAATCCAACAAAAAGAGGAAAATAACTGGCCAAATTCTGCCTAGTGACCACAGAGCAACGTCTCTGATTAGCTGATTGATTTCCTAAAAATAAAGGATCACAAAGCCAGAAAACCTGGTTGGATTCCACAGCTATAGATCTACTGATCACAGTAACACTGTACAATGTGACATATAGGGATTTTACATGTTTTCATTATTTAATCATATCTCATTTAATGAGGAAACTTTTTTAATGTAATTAATCACTTTTTTATTTTTACACACAAAAGCTCTGAGACGGAACCTTTGCATTTGGCTGACGTGATCCATCCATTTATTGCTAAGTTGGCGGTTTAATGATGACCTTTAACCTTTAACCATCTGATTGATGGGAGCAAAGCTGCACTTTTATTTCATTTTCATTCTCACTTCTTCAACACCAAACGCAGGATGGAAGCCACAATCTTCTCTTCCTGTGATTTTTCCATGTCTGCTTGAGAAGGTGTGTGTGTGTGTGTGTGTGTGTGTGTGTGTGTGTGTGTGTGTGTGTGTGTGTGTGTGTGTGTGTGTGTGTGTGTGTGTTTTTAAACACGACACACACTCAGCCTTGTTTCAGTTTCCTGCTGGTTGCTCAGTTCCTTCTCGATGATTTCCCGACATGAATCCATGTTGCAACTCATGCTGGTTGAGGAAGAATGCTGTGCCCTCCTCTTCCTCTTTTTCTTCCTCTCCTGGAACGAACCGGACCGCAGTTCCCTGTCTGCCCGTCCCTCCTCTCCGGGTCTAGATGAGTGTGTGCTGCGGGCCCCTTGACGAGGCCGGCTGCTCCAGACTCCCTCGCTGCCCACATTCCTTCAGCGAAGCTTTGTAGTTCTGACACGTTGTAGGAGCGACTCGGTTCGGAGAGCAGCGGCTTTGCTAGGCTCGGCTCTGAGCGGCTCGGTTCGGCTCTGAGCGGCTCGGCTCTGAGCGGCTCGGCCTGGTTCTGCTCTGAGCGGCTCGGCTCGGCTCGGTTCGGCTCTGAGCGGCTCGGCTCGGCTCGGCCTGGTTCGGCTCTCTGTTTTCAGTGTCTTACAGGAGAAACGTTGGGGCTTCAGGCTCCACGCTTTGCTTCCTGCTGCTCTGGGTAAAAATCATCAAACAGGAAGTGATGTCACTGGTTTTAACACAGCCTTGTGTTAGCATCATTTTCTGCATCATTTTGCAGCCATTCCAGAAACTCACAAATACAACAGTTCGTTCACTTTGTATGGAAAACTTTTTTCTTATTATTAATTGCGTTAATTTCGATTAATAGCATGTTTAAAAAAATAAACAAACACATTGAATTTCCAGCCCTAAAAGGAGTAAAACAAGATGGTGGCATTGAGACCCGGTGGTGACGCAGCAGGACGCTGTGAACGCTCACGCTTCACTTCCTCAAACCCTGACGGACGTAGCAGAGTTATAGATATACAACTATTCGGATGGATGGAAACCATGGCAACAGCTTAACAACCTGATGATAAAAAATAAAAACCAACAGAAATGTTCGCATCAGTTTTTGTTCCCAAAAGCTTTCCTCTCTGCGCTGCAGTCACCTTTCACCTGTTGTTTCCATGGCTACAGGACTGTTTGCTGACTTCCTGCTCTCAGTAATCCAGTGGATGGTCGGATCGCTGCAGCTCCAGCTCAGCTTGCTGAATTCCTGCTTTTTCCCGTTAAATGGCCTTCAGGAAACGGCCAATCATGACGCAATCATGAGGTTTTATCTGAAGCCATGAACGTTCAGATCTCCCCAGAGCCAGACTGATTGCTCTCTGCAGCCTCTTGTCCCAGTAGGTGATGTTTGTTCAGGCCATTTATCCACCAACATCAGTTCTGGTTACTTTTGCAAACTTCATGGGAAAGTGGCTGAAAATCGCGCAGAGAGCAGTTTGGTGTCAGAATGCGTGCAGTGCTGGCACTTCAGTGGTCAGAGGACTGTAAATGCGCCTCTGCGCATGAGTACACACGTTTTCCTGCTTTTCATGCATTAAACCCACTCACTGGGAGCTGGTGAGGGGAAAAATCCTGATCTGCAACAACAAAGGGGGCTTGTAGCTGGAGGGACCCCTCTGGTCAACGAGATGCTGACCTTTAAATTCCTGCAAATACAAAGTTCCCTTCTGACCCGATGCTGGACGGGTTCCTCTCATTTTGCTCTTCGGTTCATTTCAGAGATTCAAAGACTTCAGCTTGATGGATTCTAGATGTTTATTAGAGAGATGGACGAACTTTTAGAGCAGACGGGATCGTTCTGCTGCAGTACCTGCAGCTGGCCTGTAGGTGGAGCTGCTGCATTCATTTTACAGCCGCCTGCTCTGAGGAAACGAACTTTATGACCGGAACCCCGATTATTCATAACAACTTCATATGGAAAATACATTTAAAAATGAAGCCTGAAACAGGCAGGGATCATTTAAACTGACTTTAAATGAATCATAGAAATAACTACCATAGATTCAGATACATCAGTAACTTCCATATCAGCACTAAAACCACATTATGGCTTCAGCAAAAATAAAAACATTAAAGTTGGTGGACATGAGGCTGTTAGACGTTGAGTAATTAGAATGTAGATCTAGATCTATGTGCTGGAGCTAGATCATCTGTAGATTCTATACATGGCATTTCTACGCTCAGACTCTTCTGTTTTATTCATTTTCTTCCAGCTAAATGAATTCATGAGTGAGAAATGAAGTGATTATCTGTGTTATTGTTCATGTTGGTGGGAATTCTGACGGATTTCCCAGATCAAACTTTCCAAGAGTCCATCCAGTTTTTGTGAATAAAAATGGTTAAAAGTTAACTGAAAAATTAACAAACTAGATAAATATGTTATTGGTTTTACTTAACCACCAACTGTAGAGTCTTAAGAAGACAAGATATAATGAAAAATCTAGATTTTTAAATCTTAATCAGTCAGTAGATGTTAAAACAAGCTTTGTAATCCTGATCACATTTAAAGGAAAATAAATACATAAAATGGTCAATGATGATCATTTCTGAGCTTAAACTACATTATTATTCTAATAACTACCAGAGAACAAAATTCCAGTATTTATTGTATGAAGTTTTCCTAAAATCTTCCCGTTAATCTGCATCTGATCGGTTCTAATTGATCTCAGTGAATCAGGATTTACACGGACGCCTGATTGGTCGAAGAGTCCTGGCTGTGATTGGCTGCGCTGCGGCTGACCCTGAGGCCGCGGCGCAGCGTGTGACGTCAACGCGCCGCAGGTTTGGGAGCTGATTCAGCGCCGCTGTTCAGGCTGAGAAGCTGTGAGCGACGCCATCTTGTTGCAATGCAGGGCGGAAAACCTTCACAATAAGAGCCGCTACACTGTAAAAAACGCTCTGAACTTTAATGGGTTGAAACGCATTAAATAATTGCAGTATTAAAACCAAACAGTTTTAATAATCTAACAGTAAAGTTAAAGTTTTACTGTTGGAGCTTCATTATGTTTATGAGTTGGTGCTAAATTGGATGAATCAGTTTGAGTGTAAATTAATTTAAAAAGTATGAAGGCGGGAGCTTCTTAAAGAGACAGAGGCCTATTTCAAAGATTCGGTTAGATGCAGTCAAATTGAAAACATGCAGCATTTCTCTAACAGCTGTAAGATCAGAGCTATAAATGTGTCTGTGTGCCAGGAAGCTGCATGTTATCATCCTTTGACCTGTCAGATCATTTGACTGATTAGAAAAAAATATATTTTTATCTGTTTTAAGCAATGCTGCTCATAACTTGGCCAATTATAGCTCCAGATTTCCTTCAGCATCTAAATAAAAACAACCTCATCTAGAAATCATTGCATCAGTTTTTAAATTTAACCGTGTGCTGAAACCTGTTTGTTATAGTTAAAAACCCGGCAGGAAGGTTTCCGGGTTCATGTTTAGAGCGCTAATATTCAGTCTACATTTTAATATTTAATCTGAGGAGGAACTGAGGCAGGAGATGTTCATGTTGGTGAATCTGGAGCTCAGAGTTTATAAAACTCACTGCAGAATCCAGAACGTAAAATAATTATAATATTTATCCATTCATTTAAATCAAACTAAATACTAAAAACCATCAAATCAAAAGGTCTGGTCAGAAATAACCTGGAATTAAAAAATACAACCACATAAACTTCAATCATCACAGCTTTATTAAACTTTAAATAGATTTAATGCTGAACAAAATATTCTGATTAAGCCAGTTTTCAATAACATATTTGTTCATTCTGCAGAGGTTTATTCATTAATACAGGTGTACATATTTTAGTTTATGAAGGTAAAACATTATGAAACGCTTCATGTTGGACATCCGTCCCTCTGCGCTCATTAACCCATAATACTAATCCTTCTGTTTTATGTTTAGACGCATTAAATCACATTTTTCTTTATTGGAAATCTCCCAAGTGCTGAAACATGAATCGATTTAATTCTGCAGGAAGTTAATTTTCTGGTTCTCTGCTGTGAACTTTGTCTTTCTCCACATCCGGAAGTATAATTGTGTTAAACAGAGAAACTTGCACGGCTCCAGTTTGGTGTCATTTTGTCGGTTCTGGTTGTGACGGATCCCACTGCAGGCTGCTGAGGCCTGCAGGTGTGCAACCATCTGAGGCGTAACCGTTGAACCACCGCAGCCTTTAGCAAGCAGAAGAAGAGAGGAGAGGAGTCAGATCTGATCAGTGCGTGTTAATCTGAAGTGGAACATCAGGCTGCTTTGTGTTTTAACAGAACGTCACGTTTAGCTCCGGCTAACCCACGTCGGCCTCATTTCAGGTTGGACTGAGTTCTGACTGTTAGCACCCTGCTAGCTGCTAGCTGTGACGTCCACTAGCATGCAGAGAGAGGCAGCAAAGCAGCTGCTGTGGATCAGCGAGCAGAAGGATGGGAAGACGGCGGCGCAGGCGGCGCCAGGCAGCGCAGGCGGCGCAGGCGGCGCAGCGCGTCTTGTTCTGGGTATTCACTTTTCAGAGGATTTCCAGGAAAGGGAGGTTATTGGTGGTTTTTCTGTTTCCTGTTTAGATTTTTCTCTGGCTCCAGAAAAACCTGCCGCCTTCAGTCTCAGCTTTCAGACGGCTGCTAACCTCTGCAGCCGGACCGGTCAGAACCGAGCAGAACCTGGAGCTGCAGATCCAGGGATCTTTTGATTCTGGGACGCAGCTGCCGCACATCGCAGGAAGCATCACATGGGTCATCAAAGGTCATGTGAGGTCATCTGTCTGCATGTCGTTTCTGTCAGGCTGAGTCGGCAGATTGAACCGTTTCTGGTTTTCATCTCATCATGACATTCAGACTCATGGATCCAAATATTGATCAGGTTCTGAAAACGTTTCCATCTGGAGTGAAGCTCTTCTTACCCAGAATCCTCCACACCTGACGTCCACTTTCTGTCCCCCAGGGGACAGTGGAGACAGGTGGAGGACAGGCAGAGCCTGGACGTAGGGATTACTTTAGAAGAGACAGGAAGTGTGTTGCAATACGTCAGAAATCCCTGCAGAACAGGAAGTGATGTGGAAACTGCTTCCTGTGTTTTGAGTTGGACACGTCTCTGTCCATGGGACGGCTGCAGCTGCAGGACCTGGGGTCCAACCTGTGAGAGCTAGCTGCTGCTAGCTGAGCTGTTTTAAAACTATAGCTGGGCTCTCTGGGTGTGTGACCTATAAGGACAATCGGCTTCATTTATTTGGGGGTGTCGGTGTAGACAGTGACTGTCCCTCAGAGAGGGACGTTATGCTAGCTTAGCAGCAGGTCGTTATGGCTTCACACTCCCAGTAACTTATTATTTACCTTCTGCTTCCTGTTTTAATGCTACAGTTAGTTAGTTGTGTGTGTGTGTGTGTGTGTGTGTGTGTGTGTGTGTGTGTGTGTGTGTGTGTGTGTGTGTGTGTGGTGTGTGTGGTGTGTGTGTGTGTGTGTGTGTGGTGTGTGTGTGTGCGTGTGTGTGTGTGTGTGCGTGCGTGTGGTGTGTGTGCGTGTGTGTGTGTGTGTGTGTGTGTGTGTGTGTGTGTGTGTGTGTGTGTGTGTGTGTGTGTGTGTGTGTCCGGTCCAGATGGACTGACAGTGGGGTTATAACAGAAACCAGAGCATCAAAGCGCGGCCGGACCCGGCAGCACTTACCCAGGGTATCGGATAAACGGCCCCCTGCTGTCACAGTGGCAGCCTGCGAGGAAACGAGTCCGGGGTCGTGACCTTGAAGTCAGACGTCGTCGGCCGCTGCGCGCAGACCGTCACACGGTAACCGCGGACCGGCGCCTCTACCGGCCAGATGGCCGGAGAACCCGAGTCGTCTCTGAAGACCCCGCCGGCCCCCTCACACCGACACATTAGCACCATGGCAACTGGGACGGGGCGACCACACACACACACACACACACACACACTGTTCCTCTCTACCTGCCCTCTCCTCTCATCTCCATGTTTAAACTCCACCAGGTGTTCCTGTCGGATCCTCTGATATGTTTTATGTTTGCTGATGTTTAATATCTGGTCCATGTTTAAAGGGAACAGCAATGAGGCTCCATGAGGCCCCATGAGGCTCCATGATGCTCCATGAGGCCCCATGAGGCTCCATGAGGCTCCATGAGGCCCCATGAGGCTCCATGATGCTCCATGATGCTCCATGAGGCTCCATGATGCTCCATGATGCTCCATGAGGCTCCATGAGGCTCCATGATGCTCCATGAGGCTCCATGATGCTCCATGAGGCTCCATGAGGCTCCATGATGCTCCATGAGGCTCCATGAGGCTCCATGAGGCTCCATGAGGCTCCATGAGGCTCCATGATGCTCCATGAGGCTCCATGATGCTCCATGATGCTCCATGAGGCTCCATGATGCTCCATGAGGCTCCATGATGCTCCATGAGGCCCCTTGAGGCTCCATGAGGCCCCATGAGCCTGGTTTTGCCCCTCCCCGCTGGAATCAGCAGACATTCCCTGAGAAACTTTTGTTTCAGATGTAAAACCGGTGAAAACTGCAGGTTTAGATTTTATGAATCTATCAAATCTCCCACAGATGTTGCTGTGTTGTTTGCTAGTAGCGCCCCTAGCAGTGCCTCCTAGCAGTGCCCCCTTGCAGCGCCCCTAGCAGCGCCCCTAGCAGTGCCTCCTAGCAGTGCCCCCTTGCAGCGCCCCTAGCAGCGCCCCTAGCAGTGCCTCCTAGCAGTGCCTCCTAGCAGCGGCCCCTAGCAGCGCCTCCTAGCAGCGGCCCCTAGCAGCGCCCCCTTGCAGCGCCTCCTAGCAGCGCCCCCTTGCAGCGCCTCCTAGCAGCGCCCCCTTGCAGCGCCCCTAGCAGTGCCTCCTAGCAGCGGCCCCTAGCAGTGCCTCCTAGCAGTGCCTCCTAGCAGCGCCCCCTTGCAGCGCCCCTAGCAGTGCCTCCTAGCAGCGGCCCCTAGCAGCGCCTCCTAGCAGCGCCCCCTAGCAGCGCCCCCTTGCAGCGCCTCCTAGCAGCGCCCCGTAGCAGCGCCCCCTTGCAGCGCCCCTAGCAGTGCCTCCTAGCAGCGCCCCCTAGCAGCGCCCCCTTGCAGCGCCCCTAGCAGTGCCTCCTAGCAGTGCCTCCTAGCAGCGCCCCCTTGCAGCGCCCCTAGCAGTGCCTCCTAGCAGCGCCCCCTAGCAGCGCCCCCTTGCAGCGCCCCTAGCAGTGCCTCCTAGCAGTGCCTCCTAGCAGTGCCCCCTAGCAGCGCCTCCTAGCAGCGCCCCTTGCAGCGCCCCCTTGCAGCGCCCCTTGCAGCGCCCCCTTGCAGCGCCTCCTAGCAGTGCCTCCTAGCAGTGGCCCCTTGCAGCACGTCGCTCCCTCCATCAACAAACATCTGCGAGTCGTTTGTTGATTTTTATGTAGTGTTTGTTAGAAGTTTATTTTTTCCTCTGAGCCGAATGAGGCTGCTGCCTTACCAAAACCCAGGCACACCTTGTTTCTCTGAATCTTTTTTCTTTATGTGCACCTTTCGTTCGTCTTATGTGGTATTTCTTGCTCAGCCGCTGCCTTCTAATGGAAAAGCCCCATTTGGTTTTGATTTGAGATGCACACTAGATCTGGTTGGTGTGTTTGATCACGGCTGTGGCCTAGCAACAGTTTCTCAGAATCGTACGTTTACACTTCAAACAAAAGCTCAACATCTCAGATCAGAGCTGCTGATTTAATACGGCTCACATATATTATCATGAGGTTCTAGAGAAATCTTTTCCATTTCAGACACACGGCAGAAATATGAATTTGGCTCCTGAATTAGTCAAATAGATCTGGACATTTTCACAATGCCTCATTTTTTCTGAATTTTAATCATCTAACGGCATCACATGAAAACGCTTGTGGGTGTTTACTTTTACAGAACAACAGTCAAAAATCTGATTTGTTCTTCCGATCCTTTATAAATGGTCAATCTGATGTTGGTGAAAACCGCCATGTTGCCTGATGGCTGTCAGGAGATCCGGGCGCGTCGAGCGGCCATGTTGTCTCATGCTGAGCATCGGTCCATGGCGTCTCAGCTCATGATTCATCAGCAAGATGAACACGGAGTGGAAGGGTCTCTCTGCTCCTTAGTGCTGGGTTCAGCAAAACCCCATGTTGGTGCGCGCATCGCTCCCAGAAAGTCACATGACCAATACAGGAACTGTTTTGTACCGAGACTGGAGCACCAAACCGAGTCTTTCAGGAAGCGTATCTGTCCATGGGATGCATCTGCCAAAGAATCTCTGGTATTTGTTGGTTTTTGGAACCACAGATCAACCTGGTGGTTTTTACAGTGGGCAGTTAGAGCTGATGCCGCCCAGGAGGTGCTGAGGGAAATACTGCCAGGATCCTCTGGACAACCGGAAGACTGTCTATCCAAACCTCTTCCACCTGTCCTTATAATTTACTTGTGCCCCAGCCTCGTCTGTGCGATCTGAGATTTTCACGTTATTTATTGACTGCATCTAAAGATATTTTAAATGTACTTGTAGGGATTTTTGATGTCCAGCAGGGGTCAGTATTCAGTGACACCGTATCAGTAGTTTGGTGAAACGCTTCGTGACGCCTCATTGTGATGGATCATTAATCCATCGCTACTCATCCAAACTCTTGACCACACCCTCAGTGTCTCGTGGCTCCGCCCACTTTGGCGACTTTCTTTAAATGGGTCCGGAGGCGGGGCTAAGCTTTCACTAGCGGGCTAAGCTAAAGCTAATATCTGGAGAAGTTCCACTTCTAATCCAGCAGAGGGCGAAGTCACAGATTGGACGTATATAAATAACATGTTGGGACTAGTTAACTCTGAATTACGGTTAAGAAGTTTTGATGGACCGGGTTTGGACCGGGTCAGATTATATTCCTTAGGCCCGATCTAAACTCCAGACGGCCTGTGACCTTGTGAGATCTCCTCTGAAACACTAGAGTTCAAACACCAAATACACGTTAACATGTATTAATACACACGGTGAAACGTCGTAGCGTTAGCACAGAAGCTAGGATCTGGGGATTCAGCCAATCAGTGGCAAACAAGTGGCGCTTCTGGATTGGCTGCTTTGCAAACAGCAGGCGATGGCGCGTCAGCTAGCATAGCATCCGGGTTCTTCAGCTTCCCGAGTGCATTTGGGAATGAGCGTTGACCCTCCAGGTGAACCCGACAGTCTAGACCGGTTTCCGGCCTTCCGTCCAGCCTGGTGTCATTTCAGATCTGCGTTTCGCTGCTGACGACGCCCTGCCGTCCTCCACGGATCCTCTGTTCCCACACTGCGCCCAGAGGTCGGTGAGCGGCTCAGCGTTTCAGCGGCTGGAAATCCCCCCAATGCGCACAATGAGGCCAGATATGATACCTCAGCACTGCAGGCAAGGGAGGCAGCCGGGGACAGCGCCGCTGCCTGGGAAAGTCCTGCAGGAAGTGCGACCAATTGTTGGTGATTGTATGGAGCGGCATTCTGATATGCGCTGAATGGGAAAGACGCTTAGCGCTGGTCGCTGCTGCTCTTCAGAGCCTGAGTCATCTTGGTTTTGCTGTTTTTTCTTCAGTGGTGGCGTCTCTCGCCTCTGCAGCTCGCATGTAGCATCGCATGTTCACATTACTCAGAAAGCAGCTGCTGTTCGCAGCTCTGGCTGTCGGGATGTGGCAGATAGAAGCTAAAAATACAGATCAGTTTATTAATATGTCTTTAAGACGGTGAGGAAGTTTCTAGCAAACCAAACCACAGGAGGCAGGATGAATGTTTTCACCTTACATTAAATCAGTGATTCTTCAGAATAGGGACAAACTGGTCCTATGCATAAAAAACAAAATGTGAATAAAATATAGAAAAATATAATTTTTCAAATATCTGACTAAACTAACCTGGGCCATGTGATCACAACAATGTATATTTTCCAGGTGTTTGCGGAATATTATTTTATTTTAAACATTGTAGTCGGTGGATGATGCCTGTAAAATCCCTTGTCCAGGATCAGAACTCAATACATTATAATAGTTTAAAACAATTAAAGAAATACTACAATTATATATTATGACAAGTATAAGTAGTCATAAATAATTATAAAGGTATCAATAAATTAAATTTAAAATCTTTTTTATATATTTTCCAACTCCATGGAAATTTGTCCCTAGTTTTTGTCAACACCGTCAGACATGAAAAGAATGTAAAAAAATCAGGCATTATTGGGGGCACCAGAACTTCTGAGGACCCCATGACCACTTCCTGTTTCTTCCTTTGCTAATAGGGCTAGTTAGCTCCGGTTAGCTTAAGTTATTCTTTAGTTTTTTCTTCTTTTTATTCCCAAGTTGTTCATCACAACCATGACGTGTCAACACCATAACTGATAATTTACAAAACTTTGATGGCATTTTGTGAAATAAAAGCTTAATTTTGGTAAAATGTAAAGATTTCATGGACCTGATGAGCTACAACATGGCCTCCTTCAGAGTAACATCATATAAACTGAGGTAGCTTGGCATTTCGTCAACTCCATCAGAGTTTTTCTGACTCTTTCAGTGAAATTGTTGTCAAATCTCACTTAAATGCGTAATTAATTCATTTTAATGTAATTTTACATAAATTTCATTACTTCACATGTACCAAGTTTTTCATTTTACTCACCAGTTTGTCACCTTCAGTTCTGTGTCAATCCATCAGATGGACTTTTTGTTTTTTTGTTTTAAATAATATTTATTTTGTTTCTTGAGAATCATTTCTCTGTAAAATTAGTAAAAATATCACTAACAGGGTCATTAAAAATTATTTTTTATTTATTTTTGTCAGATGGTGATGACAGCGTTTTGGGTCAGGTCCATTAAAAACGTAATTTTAAAAAAATGTTGCAGCTGGGAGCCTGTAGCTTAGCATCTTTACATTTACAAAACATTATTTGTCATATTTGCATAAATAAGGTTGAGAAATAACAAAAAAGGGAAAATTAAAACCCATTTTGTCCCTTTTATCAAGAATCACTGAAACTATTTTTACCGTGATTTTATTTGGATTTATCTGTTTAATCATTAGTTGGAGGGAAATCCTCCTTTCTGCTGGAAGCTGAACCTCCATTCAGTTACATGAAATCTAAGTTAGCAGCTCTATTCACTTTATTTCTATATTAACAGCAACGATGGAGGAAAATCATCCAGTTTGTAGTCAGACTTTCACAAACGGCTTCACTGCTGAGTCAGCAGGAGGCGACGGCCTGGGAGGAGCTGATGGCGCATCAGGCCAGGTAGCCGAGCCGGAGCGGGTCCAGAGCGGGTCGGGTCCAGAGCGGGTCGGGTCCAGAGCGGGTCGGGTCCAGAGCGGGTCGGGTCCAGAGTGGGCCCAGAGCGGGTCGGGCCCAGAGTGGGTCCAGAGCGGGGCGGGTCCAGAGTGGGTCACAGCATCTGTTGGTGTCGGTTGTCTGATCTCAGAGGAGTCAGAGCAGCTGCTGTCTGAGCAGAGGACCGCCAGTCTGCAGGTGGCGCTCTTCCTGATGAGTTCAGCTGCACAGCCTGCTGAATGACACCGGTAGCGAATGACACCGGTAGCCAATCAGAAAGCGAGTTCCTGAATCCAGATGACCCAACAACTGTCATGGTGGACGTTGGAGACGGACTCTCTGGGGGATGCGGTTTCACTTTGACTCACATTTCCTAATAATAACTATAACTTTAGTCATAAAGGACTTTCACACAAAGTGCTGAAACAACTATAGGTACAAAATTAAGACGCATTAGAAAACAAGTGTATCTTTAGCTTTGCTTCAGAAACCTCCACAGAACATGGCCGCCTGGGGCCTGGAGGGAGATCGTTCCACCCAGATGGGAATGGAAGGAACGAGCAGACTCCAAATGCTCTCCTGGCTTTAGGGATTTCTACCAGAGATGAGATCAGAGAACATGGAGACGAAGCGTACAGGTGTAGAAGGCCAGACGGATGTGAAGCCACCATCTCAGTCTGGAAGGTGAAAGTCTGCTGGGACCAGACCAGGCAACCAGTGACGGGTCGACGCTGCTGGACTAAACATTTCACAGTTTTGGATAAAATGCGAGCAGCGACATTTACTCAAACCTCAGTAAACCAGAGAGATTCTTGAATGATGAAAGTCGTCTCACTTTGTGATGAGAAACGTTCCTTGTCACCTTTTCCCCTGAGACTCAGAGCACCTGCTGGAAGCACTCATCCAACGTCTTCATCCTTTCTCTGCTTGTTATGACGCAGTCGTTGATTTTCAGGGTCAGTTGGGACAGCTACAAGTTTCTGAGGCCTGATGACCGGTAAATTATTGATGACCAGAGCCTAATCGCAGAGATGGGCCTCTAGACAATCAGCACAATTACCAAAGGTGAAAGATGCATAGCAGCAGTGAAAGCAGCAGTAATCTGATTACTCTGTGTTTCAGCCGTTCCTCTGAAGAACGTTTGAAAATCATGAGCTGAACTGCAGGGGGTTGATTTGCTCCGACTCTCTCTGTGTTGAATTATGTGAGTTGGTCATAATGGGGTCTGAGAAATATCCATGGCAGCTTCATCAGTTTCATGTTTTCCTAGCATGTTGCAGCCCTGGTCTGCATGACGTATCCTCGTTCCGACGTACCGACGTTCCCTTTTGATAAGGAGAAAGACGGATTGCAGGACAGAGGCAGGAAGAGGCAGGTCCTATTGGGCCGGACGACTGGAGACGACTGCGGCGGCTCATCACCCCCCCAGCCTTCATCCTTTCTCCAGGAGCTCTGATTGGGCCTCTGCCGTCTCCAACAAGGCCTCCGTTATCTGAAGCTTGGAGGGTGGCAGCGCTGCGGCTAAATTTAAACCCAAAAAGACGTTGAAAACAGAGATGATGTCAGGTTTTTTGTTGTACAGGACAATCTCCTTTGTTTCTGGGATATAATGATGGTTTGACCTAACAATGACTGCGTCTAGGAAAGGGTGGGATGACATGATGAGAGGACGGGAATGTTGGCCTCGGACTTTTTATAAACGTTGATGTAAATATGGAAAGATTTATGTGGAAACAGAAGCATTTGTTTGGAAAAAAAAGCTGCTGGAAAATGAAGCGTGTCATATCTTCTGCAGCTTGCAGCAAAATCCCTAAACTGTCCCTGACCTCTGAGCCGAACCCTGATCAGGTGCAGCGAGGTGTTTTCACGGTTTTACTGCATGTTGCAGAAACCCTCCAGGCTCAGGAGCGAACGTGTGAACCCAGTAACACCAGGAGGCCGTGCAGAGATATTTATTGCACAGACAGAAGCACATGCGCTCATGAATACTAGAAATGGGAGGAGAATGAAGGTGTGTTACAGGAAATGTGTTCTTGTTTTAGTTTTACTGGTAGTCGAGGTCTCTGGCTGCATCCTCCTAACTGACTTCAGGTCTGAATCCCTCGGGGCCAAACATTCGCTCAGCTAAAGCACCTAAACATCCAGACTGCTTCACATCTGAGTCAGACAGTAGAGGCATAAGCAAAATCAGAAGTAAAGTGTTTTCATGGATTAGCTGGGTGCTAAACTCAGGTGTCTGCAGGTTCAGCGTACGGACATTGGGAATATTCAGACCAGACTGAAACTAGAGCTGCAGGTCAAACCAGATGAAGCTCTGACTGCATGAGCCGCCATCAAACCTCCGTCTCACACGCACCCATGCAGCTGTGAGTACGA
This sequence comes from Poecilia reticulata, assembly GCF_904066995.2. NCBI lineage: Eukaryota > Metazoa > Chordata > Actinopteri > Cyprinodontiformes > Poeciliidae > Poecilia > Poecilia reticulata. The sequence continues at coordinate 32,218,029 of NC_088835.1, forward strand.
GCGCAGTACCTAGAAGCAACATGCAAGCAGCCTCAGCGCGTCGTCCCAACAGTTGCCCTGGCAGACATCAGGGGCCTCTGCAGCCCACATGTCACCCACGCGTTCCTGTTGCTGCGCTCGTCTTACCGACTGCTGCGCCTGAGCCAGCTGGTGACAGCAACACTTCCTCTGCTGAGCCGCCCTGCTCTGCTCTCACCATCTGCAGCAACTGGCCAAAGCTTCGGGTTACCCACACAACTGGAGACCCACGATGCAGAGGACACACACACACACACACACACACACAGAGCAGCTCCAGTTGTGAGGCCATATGTGGATGTGCAGAGACGTCCAGATTGTTTATTGGGCTTCAAGATGCAGGAGAGCTGCAGACGGCTCACTGTTCCTGGAAGGACCTTAAGGTCCTGCAACACTCGAGTTTTAGTGCCTGATCAGAGGAGTTAGGCGGGAACGGATCCCAGAAGACGGAAAAGGGGAAAAAGTTACACAGTAATATCAGAACATGTCAAGTATTTTCCTCTTTTTCCAAATGTTTTAATGAAAGAACAGAATTGTATGAAAAGTAGTTGCAGGATGGTAGCAGAACACACACACACACACACACACACACACACACACACACACACACACACACACACACACACACACACACACACACACACACACACACACACACGGTTTTCTTTCTAAGATCTGTGTTACAAACTCATTGGCTTTTCTTTTTAATTCAGTTATGTAAAGAAATACTGACCATATTATAAAAGCTAATATTTAAGCTCCTTGATGGAGGTTGTAGTTTTAAAACCAGCAGAAAAAAGGTTGAACATTTTCCCTGTGGATGGATCAAATGTCAAATTACCTGCTTAGAGACACAAACATGGGATTTTTCATCTTAGATGCATTTAAAGAGGAACAATGATTCCTTTAATTGTTCCGATCCAAATAAAGGAAAATTGGTCTGTTTGGATCAACGGCCAATTATTTCTTCCAGATCTTGTAGTGAAAAACACTCATATGATTTACTTAAAGTAAGCAGTGGTTTAAGATGCGATCATACATGAACGACCCAACCAGGAAGGAAATGAACATGAGTGCTTTGAAATTGGCCAATGGGAACACAGGCTGGGCTTTTATTTGTAGCTTTCAGCAGCTCTGCTCTCTGAAAGCAGAAACACAATCAGTTACAAAGTTCTGGTCTCCAGCGAATGACCCAGAGGAGCACCGGTCATAATCCCCATTTCAGATATGATGCCTTGCGTTAAGACGTGGCTGGACGTCAAATTAGGGGCAATAAACGTTTAATGACCGCTGGTCAGAGCCAATCTGACTGTAATCAGCCTCCAGCGGAGACCAGCATGAGGAGAAGCGTAAGGTCGGTCCCACCTGCAGTGATGCCTTCAGGCGCTCCGAGTTCAGCTCGGTGCTTGGAGACAGCGCCCCCGCTGGTGGTGAGGGCTGGCATGTGGCTGCATGGTATCCTTGGGAAAGTTTGCAGCTTGCGCTCCCACTGTGGATCATAGCTGGGGACAAATACCACATGGAACTGAGAGGAAGCCCGGCGGAGGGAGCTCAGGCACACAGGAATGTTTCACTTCAAAAGGAAAACGTTCACAGCCATCTCTCCATAACTCCTGTTTCAGAGGTTCTCTGCTGTCCGTACCTCAGTTCAATGTGTGCTTGAGGTAACCAGCGTTTACCAGCAGGGATATCAAAGCTGCTGTGTTCCAGCTGGAGGGTCGGCCCGCCTCTGATGGGGCGGCGAGCCGCCGGGCGTCCCGTCGACACGCAGCAAGGAGACCATGGAATCAGAAACAACAAGACACCATGGAAGAGTCTGTAAAACAACAAAACCAGCAAAGTCATATATCATGTTTTTGTCTGGTGTAAAAACAGGAAATAAAGTCTGGAACAGATGGGATCAGTAGTTTCTATAATTTTTAAAAACTTTCACACGTCCCGCTGCCGTATGAAGAAGCTGATTGGCTACGCAGCTCTAAGGAGGATATCTGGGATGGTTTATTAAATCAGGATTTCCTCTAGCAGCAAATTGGTTGTTACTTAAGTAAATGAACCTGTGTTGATATGACCTTTCACCTTTTCGATCAAATAAATCTGAATGGGAAGGAAAAGTTTCAGTCGTGTTATTTTAAGGCGTGAAAGTGTTTCAGATGGAGCAGAAGAAGAAGAGCAGAGACTGTTTTACATTCGTACTGGACGTGGCCAGAGGTTGGGCTCAGAGCGACCGGCTGGCGGTCCGATGTGTGGCGGGACGCAGCCAGGAGCTGCTCACGGTCTGCAGCGCAGCCAGGAGCTGCTCACGGTCTGCAGCCGGGAGCTGCTCACGGTCTGCAGCGCAGCCAGGAGCTGCTCACGGTCTGCAGCGCAGCCAGGAGCTGCTCACGGTCTGCAGCGCAGACAGGAGCTGCTCAAGGTCTGCAGCGCAGCCAGGAGCTGCTCACGGTCTGCAGCCAGGAGCTGCTCACTGTCTGCAGCGCAGCCAGGAGCTGCTCACGGTCTGCAGCGCAGCCAGGAGCTGCTCACGGTCTGCAGCCAGGAGCTGCTGACGGTCTGCAGCCAGGAGCTGCTCACGGTCTGCAGCCAGGAGCTGCTCACGGTCTGCAGCCAGGAGCTGCTCACGGTCTGCAGCGCAGCCAGGAGCTGCTCCCGGTCTGCAGCGCAGCCAGGAGCTGCTCACGGTCTGCAGCGCAGGCAGGAGCTGCTCACGGTCTGCAGCCAGGAGCTGCTCACTGTCTGCAGCGCAGCCAGGAGCTGCTCACGGTCTGCAGCCAGGAGCTGCTGACGGTCTGCAGCCAGGAGCTGCTCACGGTCTGCAGCCAGGAGCTGCTCACGGTCTGCAGCCAGGAGCTGCTCACGGTCTGCAGCCAGGAGCTGCTCACGGTCTGCAGCCAGGAGCTGCTCACGGTCTGCAGCGCAGCCAGGAGCTGCTCACGGTCTGCAGCGCAGCCAGGAGCTGCTCACGGTCTGCAGCCAGGAGCTGCTGACGGTCTGCAGCCAGGAGCTGCTCACGGTCTGCAGCCAGGAGCTGCTCACGGTCTGCAGCCAGGAGCTGCTCACGGTCTGCAGCCAGGAGCTGCTCACGGTCTGCAGCGCAGCCAGGAGCTGCTCCCGGTCTGCAGCGCAGCCAGGAGCTGCTCACGGTCTGCAGCGCAGGCAGGAGCTGCTCACGGTCTGCAGCCAGGAGCTGCTCACGGTCTGCAGCGCAGCCAGGAGCTGCTCCCGGTCTGCAGCGCAGCCAGGAGCTGCTCACGGTCTGCAGCGCAGCCAGAAGCTGCTCACGGTCTGCAGCCAGGAGCTGCTCACGGTCTGCCATGATCACATCTGGGTACGACTAGTTACATTTAGTCCAGTAACTGTAAAAGAAAAAAACTTAGGGATATTTTTAACTGCACTTTTTCCTTGATTCATTCTCATCATCATCCAAACTTCTGGATTTTCTTCCTAATCAACTGAATAAAAACAAACATGTTTGATCCAAAGATTCACCCGACAGACACACACCTGCAGTTTTTGTTAGTGTTACATTGAAAGATTTGGAAATATTTTATTTCGCCTGATTTTAATTTTTGTTATGAGTTATTCTAACTTTTGTGCTTAAAATGCCAAAATTTCCTCTTAACTTTATATTTCTGTCCAACTGATGTAACTTTTAAATATTAAAATAATGATTATATAATCTGTTACTCAGTACTTGAGTAAACTTTTTACCAAATCCGTTTTTTCTCTGATGGCTGCTCTATGATGAAGTGATAATCTGAGTCCCATGTCTGAGCAGCAGCAGCAGGAGGAGCTGTTGATGTCCTCGTCCTTTAACGGTTCAGACCAAAGCATAGAAAAGTCTGGAGGTGCAGCAGCACCTCGGTACCAAACGGCTCCTTACAATTTGGTGAGTGTTATTTCATACTGGTTTAAGATGCTAGCAGCTAGCTGGGCTCGTTAGCCGTTACAGAGCAGCTAACGAGCTGCTAAACTGATATTTAATAATGATGCTGGTTCCACATCTTACCACTGATCACCTCCCACTGTGGAACCAGTAAAAGGTCCAGCTGTTTGAGTAACGAGGTCCAGCTGTTTGAGTAACGAGGTCCAGCTGTTTGAGTAACGAGGTCCAGCTGTTTGAGTAAAGAGGTCCAGTGAGTCCAGCTGTTTGAGTAATGAGGTCCAGCTGTTTGAGTAATGAGGTCCAGCTGTTTGAGTAATGAGGTCCAGTGAGTCCAGCTGTTTGAGTAATGAGGTCCAGCTGTTTGAGTAATGAGGTCCAGCTGTTTGAGTAATGAGGTCCAGCTGTTTGAGTAATGAGGTCCAGTGAGTCCAGCTGTTTGAGTCACGGTACCCAAAGAGCTGCTGCAGCCTGAAAGTCCCGTTTTAGCCTAGCAGGGTTAGCACGGCTGACTAGCATTAGCCTAAGAATTGATGCTAAGCGTTAAACTGCGTTTGACGGCAGCCTGGTGGCTGATAAAGCTTCAGACTGCAGGCAGGACGGCTAACGGCTGATGAAGATGCAGGTTCTCTTTGTTCCGTGAGCTTTTTAAATGTTTCACAAATATCTGGCTTCCATTTTTGTTCATTGTCTTTTTTACAGACGATGAATTCAGAAAACCCCAGTTTGACTTTTGGTTTCATTGCAGCAGGTGAAAGTGAATTACTGTATATTTAAACTTACAATAGTTACATTTTGTATTGTGGAGGTTTAATCTGATGGTGAAAACTATTTTCTGAAAGAGCGTTGGAGGCGTTTTTACCATCGTGACCCTGTGAGGAGCAGCCAGAGGAACTGCAGTCCCTGTTCTGTCTGTTTGTCTCGGTTTCAGGTTTAAACTGTTGAATCAAACGGGAACATTTAGGGGAAGTCCGTTTGCTCACTGCCAGTCCTGACTTATGAAAACCAACTCATCTGTTTCACCTGTCTTTCCCCTTTTGAAGAGTGCAGTAGACCATAGTTAGACTCATTCGTCTCATAATTAGAATGAAATAGGGAGTCATGGAGGCTCCTTGGTACTGTGGGCCCAGTCAGGCCCGTGAAAGCAGGTCAGTCCTGAACTCAGACTCAGTTCACAGACGACATGTTCTGTGGATCCAGAACATTAAAGCAGTTGATTGGTGTGTTTAGTGATCTCCTGATTGGTTATGAAGACACTCAGTTGTTGAGTTGGGAAGAGAAATCACCACCTGGTCAGACTCTCAGGCTGTCAGGCTGTCAGGCTCTCAGACTCTCAGACTCTCAGACTCTCAGGCTGTCAGGCTCTCAGGCTGTCAGGCTGTCAGGCTCTCAGGTTGTCAGGCTGTCAGGCTGTCAGGCTGTCAGGCTCTCAGGCTCTCAGGCTCTCAGACTCTCAGGCTGTCAGGCTGTCAGGCTCTCAGACTCTCAGGCTGTCAGGCTCTCAGGCTCTCAGGCTGTCAGGCTGTCAGGCTGTCAGGTTGTCAGGCTGTCAGGCTGTCAGGCTGTCAGGCTGTCAGGCTGTCAGGCTCTCAGGCTCTCAGACTCTCAGGCTGTCAGACTCTCAGGCTGTCAGACTCTCAGGCTGTCAGGCTGTCAGGCTCTCAGACTCTCAGGCTGTCAGACTCTCAGGCTGTCAGGCTCTCAGGCTCTCAGGCTGTCAGGCTCTCAGGCTGTCAGGCTCTCAGGCTCTCAGGCTCTCAGGCTCTCAGGCTGTCAGGCTCTCAGGCTGTCAGGCTCTCAGGCTCTCAGACTCTCAGGCTGTCAGGCTCTCAGGCTGTCAGGCTCTCAGGCTCTCAGGCTCTCAGGCTCTCAGGCTCTCAGGCTGTCAGGCTCTCAGGCTGTCAGGCTGTCAGGCTGTCAGGCTCTCAGGCTCTCAGGCTCTCAGGCTGTCAGGCTGTCAGGCTCTCAGGCTGTCAGGCTGTCAGGTTCTCAGGATCTCAGGCTGTCAGGCTCTCAGGCTGTCAGGCTGTCAGGCTCTCAGGCTCTCAGGCTGTCAGGCTCTCAGGCTGTCAGGCTCTCAGGCTGTCAGGCTCTCAGGCTGTCAGGCTCTCAGGCTCTCAGGCTGTCAGGCTCTCAGGCTGTCAGGCTGTCAGGCTCTCAGGCTCTCAGGCTCTCAGGCTGTCAGGCTCTCAGGTTGTCAGGCTCTCAGGCTCTCAGGTTGTCAGGCTGTCAGGCTCTCAGGCTCTCAGGTTGTCAGGCTCTCAGGTTGTCAGGCTCTCAGGCTCTCAGGTTGTCAGGCTGTCAGGTTGTCAGGCTGTCAGGTTGTCAGGCTCTCAGGCTCTCAGGCTGTCAGGCTGTCAGGCTCTCAGGCTGTCAGGTTGTCAGGCTGTCAGGCTGTCAGGCTCTCAGGCTGTCAGGTTGTCAGGCTGTCAGGGTGTCAGGTTGTCAGGCTGTCAGGCTGTCAGGTTGTCAGGCTCTCAGGCTGTCAGGTTGTCAGGCTGTCAGGCTGTCAGGCTGTCAGGTTGTCAGGCTGTCAGGCTGTCAGGCTGTCAGGCTGTCAGGCTGTCAGGCTCTCAGGCTGTCAGGTTGTCAGGCTGTCAGGCTGTCAGGTTGTCAGGCTCTCAGGCTGTCAGGTTGTCAGGCTGTCAGGCTGTCAGGCTGTCAGGCTCTCAGGCTGTCAGGCTGTCAGGCTGTCAGGTTGTCAGGCTCTCAGGCTGTCAGGTTGTCAGGCTGTCAGGCTGTCAGGTTGTCAGGCTCTCAGGCTGTCAGGCTGTCAGGCTGTCAGGCTGTCAGGCTGTCAGGCTGTCAGGCTGTCAGGTTGTCAGGCTCTCAGGCTGTCAGGTTGTCAGGCTGTCAGGCTGTCAGGTTGTCAGGCTCTCAGGCTGTCAGGTTGTCAGGCTGTCAGGCTGTCAGGCTGTCAGGCTCTCAGGCTGTCAGGCTGTCAGGTTGTCAGGCTGTCAGGTTGTCAGGTTGTCAGGTTGTCAGGCTGTCAGGCTCTCAGGCTGTCAGGTTGTCAGGCTGTCAGGCTGTCAGGTTGTCAGGCTCTCAGGCTGTCAGGTTGTCAGGCTGTCAGGCTGTCAGGTTGTCAGGCTGTCAGGCTGTCAGGCTGTCAGGCTGTCAGGCTGTCAGGCTCTCAGGCTCTCAGGCTGTCAGGCTGTCAGGCTGTCAGGTTGTCAGGCTGTCAGGTTGTCAGGCTGTCAGGCTCTCAGGCTCTCAGGCTGTCAGGCTGTCAGGCTCTCAGGCTGTCAGGTTGTCAGGCTGTCAGGCTGTCAGGTTGTCAGGCTGTCAGGCTGTCAGGTTGTCAGGCTGTCAGGCTGTCAGGCTGTCAGGCTCTCAGGCTGTCAGGCTGTCAGGCTGTCAGGCTGTCAGGCTCTCAGACTCTCAGGCTGTTTCTCATTTTATATTTGCATTATTAGTCATAACTTGACCTGGAAACAAACCTAACAGTCATTTGCAGTGCAGATAAAACATGAATACATTTGAATAAAAGTTTGGTTTGACTGTTTTTAAGACGACTGGACAGTTTTTGGAGTTTATAACGACCGACAGTCAGTCGCCCATCAGTTCTGTGATCTGAGGCGTTTTCTGGAGGGAAGAGCAGAAAATGGACTTTTTGTTGATTCAACATTTATTCAACGTAATGAACCGATCATTCGTGACACATTTAGATTTTTCAGCACGTTTCATGTATCGCGTTTTAAACGTGAGCCATGTGTTTAATCCTTCTGTAAAATTAGAACATGCGTGTAACAACGTTCCCTCCATTCAGCAGCCGCTCGCTGAATGGAGGGTTTATGGGTCAGATGACACACAAACTGCTGGTGTCTATGTGTGCAGAGGGAAACGGGGTTAGAAAGATCAGAAGCCTCATCAGTCTGCTGTCATTCACTCAGCTCCTCTTTTACTGGGAACGTCACGCTAACGGGGCGCTGCCTCCGTTCTGGATCTCTGCAGAAGCATCGCTCTGGAGTCCAGAACCAATCCTCAGATGAAACCACGTAATTACATTCACCCTTTTTCACAAACTGACGTGAAACCAAACAGAACTCTTTCTGTTTCAGGTCAGGTCCTATTTGCTTCATTTCCTTTACAATCAAGTATTGTGTGGAATTGTCCTTTAAGCTGCACAGCTGGAGAAAGAAACTCGTGGTGCTGCTGGGATTTGGACCCGTTTCTCCTGACAGAACCAGCTGAGCCGGCTCAGGTTCTCCTCCTGGACTCCTGGAGCCCAGTTTAATCCCAGTCTGAGCCCAGTTTAATCCCAGTCTGAGCCCAGTTTAATCCCAGTCTGAGCCCAATTTAAGCCCAGTCTGAACGCAGTTTAAACCCAGTCTGAACCCAGTTTAATCCCAGTCTGAGCCCAGTCTGAACCTAGTCTGAGCCCAGTTTAATCCCAGTCTGAACCCAGTTTAATCCCAGTCTGAGCCCAGTTTAATCCCAGTCTGAGCCCAGTTTAATCCCAGTCTGAGCCCAGTTTAATCCCAGTCTGAGCCCAGTTTAATCCCAGTCTGAGCCCAGTCTGAACCTAGTCTGAGCCCAGTTTAATCCCAGTCTGAACCCAGTTTAATCCCAGTCTGAGCCCAGTTTAATCCCAGTCTTAGCCCAGTTTAATCCTAGTCTGAACCCAGTTTGATTCCAGTTTAATCCCAGTTTGATTCCAGTCTGAATGCAGTTTAATCCTAGTCTGAGCCCAGTTTAATCCCAGTTTAATCCCAGTCTGAACCCAGTTTGATTCCAGTTTAATCCCAGTTTAATCCCAGTCTGAGCCCAGTTTAATCCCAGTCTGAGCCCAGTCTGAACCTAGTCTGAGCCCAGTTTAATCCCAGTCTGAACCCAGTTTAATCCCAGTCTGAGCCCAGTTTAATCCCAGTCTTAGCCCAGTTTAATCCTAGTCTGAACCCAGTTTGATTCCAGTTTAATCCCAGTTTGATTCCAGTCTGAACGCAGTTTAATCCTAGTCTGAGCCCAGTTTAATCCCAGTCTTAGCCCAGTTTAATCCCAGTCTGAGCCCAGTTTAATCCCAGTCTTAGCCCAGTTTAATCCCAGTCTGAGCCCAGTTTAATCCCAGTCTTAGCCCAGTTTAATCCCAGTCTGAGCCCAGTTTAATCCCAGTCTTAGCCCAGTTTAATCCCAGTCTTAGCCCAGTTTAATCCTAGTCTGAACCCAGTTTGATTCCAGTTTAATCCCAGTTTGATTCCAGTCTGAACGCAGTTTAATCCTAGTCTGAGCCCAGTTTAATCCCAGTTTAATCCCAGTCTGAGCCCAGCTGGCTCCACTGCAGCATCTCCGTTCATCAGAAGTTGAGTTTGGCGTTTGGAGCGGCTGAATCCTCGTCGTTCTGTAAAAACGCTCCGACGCCTCGATGGGTCGGCGCCGCCTCCTCTGATGATTAGCGCATGATCCATGGAATTGGGCCTCTGTCTCTTTAAGAAGCTCCGCCTTCACCATGTCATCATCGCCATGATGCTTAAATCACAATGTCTGGGGTCTGCTGCTTTAAAGCTACCCAATGGTGACCCCAGAGGTCAGGGGTCATGACATTTCCTGCCTCAGGGGTCAGAGGTCGTCAGGGTGCTTCCTGCCCCAGGGGTCAGAGGTCGTCAGGGTGTAGCTGTGAGCTGGTTGCTGATGCATGTGTGGGGTCAGTGGGGCGGTGATGAAGGACGGCCTCCTCTTCCCAGTTGCTGCTGCTCAGCCGTCCATCACACTGGGGGGGGTCGGGGTCGGCCCCCGCCCTGCGCCGCTGCCCCCTCAGACCCGATGCTCTTAAAGACGATGCTGGGAAAGAAGCCTTACCCTTTGACCCCCGGCCATTCTCCTGTCCAAACTCTGAAGCCAAACGGGCAGTTTGGGAGCAGGTTGGTGAGTTCCACCTCTAGTGTGTGCGTGTGTGTGTGTGTGTGTGTGTGTGTGTGTGTGTGTGTGTGTGTGTGTGTGTGGTGTGTGTGTGTGTCTGTGTGTAGGTGTGTGTGTGTGGTGTGTGTGTGTGTGTGTGTGTGTGTGTGTGTGTGTGTGTGTGTGTGTGTGTGTGTGTGTGTGTGTGTGTGTGTGTGTGTGTGTGTGTGTGTGTGTGTGTGTGTCGGCCTGTTTACAGGTCCGTCCCCTCCAGCGCCCTGAAGCTCACGATGCTTCTGTAAAAACTACAAGCAGCTCGTTAGATCAAAGCTGTGCAGTGAGGCTGTGGTATAGTCAAAGTTTTGTTACATAAATACATTTTTGCTCTCTAACATTTTGGTTCTAATGCTTCTTACCATCAGCAAACATCATTTCCTTCCCAGCCTCACAGAGACGAGTCGCTTCTGGCCTCAGAACCAGCAGTAAAGCTGCTAGCTTTAGCATCTGTTCATGCTAACCGATACAGCTAGCTTGCGTAAACCAGAGCCTGCCGCGGAGTCGCCCTCGGCAACACGCAGCAGAAACTCCCAAAGTCCAGACTCTGACCCCGATCCAGACTGTCCAGCCGTTGGTTTGAATGATCCAAGGAAATAATCCAGATTATAGACGTTCAGCGACGCCCAGAATGAAGCTGGTGTGGTGATGACATAACTAACAACAGCATAAAGGATATTTAACTTCAGTTTGATCAAACGTCTCAACATGACTCCCGTTTTAGCTTCTGTTTTTAAGTGAAGGAAGCAGAAAATCCCAGATTCTCCCACTGATGTGACTAAACTTCTTTACTTTACTATAAATTCTAGTTTTTAAGTTTTTGTCTTGAACTCATGAGCTCATCCATCGCCGCAGACAGAATCCGTCATTTTTAAGCTGAAAACCCAGAACACAAAGGTTGTTGTTGTTGTTCAGAGAAGGAAACGATCATAATAACTAATAGAGTTTATTTAGCATTTCTCAGAGCAGGTTCATGTTTCCTGCTAGTTTGATCCTTTCAGACCTGATCTGGGCGTCTGGCAGCAGTCGACCCTCTGCAGCTGATTGGATTAGCCGCTCGGCCCTCCAGTCTCAGCAGGAACCTGAGAAATGAAGTTGGAGAGGATGCTGAGCGGGCAGCTGGGTGGCGATGAGCGGCGCCTCATTAGGTTTGTCTTCTGCTGCTTCAGACGTCTGGAACCTTCCCAGCGCTGCGTCCAGCAGCCTGTAACCACCAGGTGGTCCTGCTGCGTCTGTCACCAAACACAACAGCTGACTGGTTTAGCTGGGATGCAAAGGAAGCAGTTTGATCTCGTAGATGGATGAACTGATCTGAAATGTTTTCCATAGCAGAAACTTTTGGCTCCTCCCCCCAGGGGACGTTCGGCCTAATCCCTCACCTTTGTGATGTAAAACTGGGAAAATGGTTTTCCAAAAGGGAACCCTGCTCCACTTATCCTTTCAGGAATTTGTTTCCTCAGAATCTTTTCTACTTCGGACCTGAAGTCTCTATTTGAATCACAAATGTTGGCAGCTTTTGGTCAGTTCTGGAGCCGTGGAGCCTGGTGACAATGACTTTGACCCGGGCGGCTGCAGGGGGTCAGCTGCAGGGGGTCAGCTGCAGGGGGGCGGCTGCAGGGGGGCGGCTGCAGGGGGTCGGCTGCAGGGGGTCTGCTGCAGGGGGTCTGCTGCAGGGGGTCTGCTGCAGGGGGTCGGCTGCAGGGGGTCTGCTGCAGGGGGTCGGCTGCAGGGGGTCGGCTGCAGGGGGGCGGCTGCAGGGGGCGGCTGCGGGGGGGCGGCTGCGGGGGGGCGGCTGCAGGGGGTTGGCTGCGGGGGGCGGCTGCAGGGGGCGGCTGGGGGGGGGCGGCTGCAGGGGGTCGGCTGCAGGGGGTCTGCTGCAGGGGGTCGGCTGCAGGGGGGCGGCTGCAGGGGGTCGGCTGCAGGGGGTCGGCTGCAGGGGGGCGGCTGCAGGGGGTCGCCCCACTGGTCTCTGCTGCCGCAGGGCCGCTCTCTGCGGAACGTCTCCAGGATCGGCTCCAGAAACGCGGTGGGTCGGTTTCCACACCGCCTGGTTCTGACTGAGCAGAGATCAGGCCAAATCATCCTGCCGCCACTGAGCATGCTCAGTGGAATCCTCCGTTATGAACACTTGAGATGAACGAATGAGCTGAGAGGGAAACACTCCATGAAGCAAGTAGTCACAAAGTTATCATCTTTAGTCCATTAGTGGTGAAGTTCTGGTCAGACTCGGGTTCTGCTGTGGTTTCAGCCATTTTAAATTTTCAGGTTTTCACATTGAAAAATGTTTATGATTTTTTAGCACCTGTTTGAGCTGATGCTTATGTTTCCAATGTCATATTTCATCCATCCTGAACTCTGGTTTGGTTTCAATGTGAACGCCAAGCGGACCAGAGACCGCTCCAAAAGCAGGAGGTGGACTACAGCGCAGGGCATTCTGGGTAAATACAGCCAAAGCTAACGTGCTAGCCTAGCGCTAGCAGCAGAAATGGCTCCTGGTCTTTAGCCTAAAGAGAAATCCTCCAGCCGCTAAAATCCTCCATCTTGTTTCCATCTGGTGAAGAAGGAAGTTGCTCTCAGCGTCTTCAGAGGTTTTGGTGTCGTTTCCTTCAGTGGTTCTTGGTGCAGCGCCCCCACAGGCCAGGAGGGGAACAGGTTGGTTTGATTCAGAGCAGCTGGAGGAGGAGCAGATGTTCTGGGTCCAGTAGAACCGGGTCGACCGGACCACCAGGAGTTAAACCATCAGCAGGGAGCTAGAATGTGTTCTTAGAGGAGAAACCGCCGGTTCCCGCCACGTTTCCATCACAGTTCTCCTCCCAACCGTCCAGGTTTGGGCCGACGAGGAGGATGTTTCATCACTTAATGCTTCATGTTGGTGTCTGTGCTTTGTTTAGACACCGGAGTAGAGTCATTTAGATGGGAGAATGCTGTTCTGACTGGGATCGGTTCTGACCCGGCCCAGTTCTGACCCAGGTAGGGTGAAGGAGGGACGGCAACATGTCAGTTAGGGTGAGGTTTCCTGCCTCATTGAGCTCAGGATCTGTTTGCTGTTCATTTTCTGCTTTCAGAACCAAAAGTTTCTCATTAGAACAGAAACATGTTGGTGTAACGTTTTCATTTGGAGGCTTTGGGTCTGTTGAGCCGATCCAAACGGGTAGATCCTGGATCCTCCAGCCAAACTGATGCTGGTTGTCCTGTTAGCTTGCTGGCGTGGGCGGTTAGGCAGAGCTAACTGTTAGCTTGCTAGCATGGGCGGTTAGGCAGAGCTAACTGTTAGCTTGCTAGTGTGGGCGGTTAGGCAGAGCTAACTGTTAGCTTGCTAGCGTGGGCGGTGAGGTAGAGCTAACTGTTAGCTTGCTAGCATGGGCGGTTAGGCAGAGCTAACTGTTAGCTTGCTAGCATGGGCGGCAGTGGTGGGAAGTAACGAAGTACAAGTACTTCGTTACTGTACTTAAGTACAGTTTTCGTGTATCTGTACTTTACTTAAGTAGATTTAATAATGGGGACTTTCTACTTTTACTCCACTACATTTTACAGTAAGTATCTGTACTTTTTACTTCACTACATTTCTACAAAACTCTCGCGTTACTCGTTACATCCAAGTCGCGTTGCTCTTTTCTTCCGTTAAAATGTGAAGTTCAGGGACTTAAGGTGGCGCCGTAAAATTCGAGCAATAACGTGACTTAGTGTCTGTTGTCACCCATCGCCTCCACCTTTACTCGCACGCGGAGCTCCAGACATGCGCAGTGGTTTCCTCTGAGCGGGAGGAGATGTTTGTCTATAATATAATAGCTGCATAAATTGATATGACGACATGTAAAATCAGCAGCTTCGCTTTCACAGACGGTGGGACTTCGTCCAACTTTTAGCGTCACTTGGAAGGAAAGCTTAAAGAAAGGTAAGATCTGTGCTAGCAAAGCTAGCTGTACTGAGACACATGTTGCATCTGATGAAAAAAAGTTGTCACTCATGCGCTGAATTATTGTGTGGAGGTTTTGACTGAGGTGTCGCAGATATGGGACAACGCTGGTACCAAAGTCTGCAATATAGTGATATGACATTCAGGAACGATCCGATTCTTCTGGACGGATCTTTATTAAGTCCTAAGGACTGAAGCCTCACTGAGAGCCGTTCTTTGTTCTTGTGTACACTGCGGTAGCTATATATATATATATATATATATATATATATATATATATAGACATTCATTTAATCGCTGAATAAGTAAAAGTTGAACGTTGGACAGTGTTCATAGTTGAACGTTATTTACCGTTAATTGCGATGTTTCAGTTGTGGTTTCTGACATATGCAATATGGGCAACCACCCAGGGCGTTATTTTTCTAGGAATAGCAGGAGACCTCTGCGGATTGTAGCACAGCGATGAAAGCAAAACAGAATGAAGTGAGTTTTAATTGATACTGGTTAAATATATTTCAGCTCTAAGTATTTAATATCTAGGTGTTTTTATGGGAATGTGGATCTTTCAGATCAATCTGAAAACCAATTTTGATAGGTAAACTTAATGTTATTGTGTCATTTAGCGTGGGGCGCTGGTCTTGGTCTTGGGTTCGGTGGTCTTGACTACAACTCTGCTACGTGGCTCCTTGGTTGCATGTCCTCCACCCCGCCCGCACCTTCTTTACATCCCCTTTCAGTTAGATTTCTTTCTAAATAAATGTGACTAATGAAGTTCATGCTATGTTAGGACAGGAGACAAAATGTTTCCATCCCTGAAATTATGATTCATAGAATCACATATCTAAGTCTAAACTGTTACAGAGAATAAACACAATAAGAACATGTTTAATCTGTGGTAGTGTTAATTAAAATGGCACATTTCTGATGTATTAAAATTAAATACGATCGGCACACTTAATGATATTAGCGATTAGGTAATGCATTCAGCGAGTACTTTTACTTTTAATACTTAAGTATTTTTAAAAGCCAGGACTTTTTTACTTTTACTTAAGTAAAATGTTAATGTGGTACTTTGACTTTTACTTAAGTACATTTTTGACTGTGTATTTGTACTTTTACTTAAGTACATTTTTTGAGTACTTTCTCCACCACTGATGGGCGGTTAGGCAGAGCTAACTGTTAGCTTGCTAGTGTGGGCGGTTAGGCAGAGCTAACTGTTAGCTTGCTAGCGTGGGTGGTGAGGTAGAGCTAACTGTTAGCTTGCTAGCGTGGGCGGTGAGGTAGAGCTAACTGTTAGCTTGCTAGTGTGGGCGGTTAGGCAGAGCTAACTGTTAGCTTGCTAGCGTGGGTGGTGAGGTAGAGCTAACTGTTAGCTTGCTAGTGTGGGCGGTTAGGCAGAGCTAACTGTTAGCTTGCTAGCGTGGGTGGTGAGGTAGAGCTAACTGTTAGCTTGCTAGTGTGGGCGGTTAGGCAGAGCTAACTGTTAGCTTGCTCTTCAAATCTCCTCAACATTGGTTACTTGGCTAGAATTGGATGGTTGATCCGCCGTCAGTTGTCGTTTTCAACCAAAAATCAGCCATTCTGACTATAACTCAGCGTTGAATTGCCTTCGCCTGCTATCTAGTAATAACTGATTCTCTGATTCTGCCTCTATTCTAATCTGATCTCTGTGTTTCTTTCAGCAACTGAAACATCTGGATTTTAAGGTTTGGCGCCATCAGAAATCAGCTCTGAGAAAAGAAGAGAGATGCGACAGAAAGAAGCAGCAGCAGCAGGGCGCCAGAGTCCTGGATGTGTTTCTGGGTCACCTGACCCCACAGCGGACCTGAGGTCAGCCGGGAGAACACCTGAGGTCAGCCGGGAGGTCACCTGAGGTCAGCCGGGAGAACACCTGAGGTCAGCCGGGAGAACACCTGAGGTCAGCCGGGAGATCACCTGAGGTCAGCCGGGAGGTCACCTGAGGTCAGCCGGGAGATCACCTGAGGTCAGACAGGTGACTGTTTGATGAGCTGCGATTGGCTGAACAGCTGCAGGAGGAGTTTACCAACTCGGTAGAGCTTTGGCCATTCGCTGGGCTGAGTTCTGCTGGGCTCGGTTCTGCTGGGTTCTGCTGGGCTCGGTTCTGCTGGGTTCTGCTGGGCTCGGTTCTGCTGGGTTCTGCTGGGCTCGGTTCTGCTGGGCTCGGCTGGTTCTCCACACAGACAGAACAAACTGACCACGGTGAAAAAACTCTTAGAAAACTTTATGAGAGGAAACATGTCGACATGAGTCACATCCAGAAATGTCTCAGTGAGAAGCTAAGAAGCTAATTAGCTTCAGCCGTCCAGCCTGACCTTGTCCTCCAGGGGTCAGACGCCTGACCTTGTCCTCCAGGGGTCAGACGCGTGACCTTGTCCTCCAGGGGTCAAACTCGTGACCTTGTCCTCCAGGGACGTGTGACCTTGTCCTCCAGGGGTCAGACCTTGTCCTGTGGTCCATCACTGGTCCATCAGGTCTTGACCAGCGTTAATGTTGTGATGAGAGATGCTGATTGGCTCCTGGTGCCGCAGTAATCATGATGTCATAGATGAACCTGAACTGCTCCCTCTGGACGGGACCAGCGGCGCCGCAGGAAGCGCTCAGCGCGTGGAAAACACGCCGCACGCGTCAGCACGCCGACAGGAAGCCGACAGGAAGCCGGGAGCCATGAAGCTGCGACCCGACCCGACCCGGCAGAACAAACCGCTTTTAGCTGCTGCAGCTTTAAATAAACCGTCATAAAACATGAGGCACAAATGGTCCCGTGTCACTTCCTGTCCCCTCAGGGTGGGAGAGAGACAACGTCCTGCAGTGGACAGAGCAGCTGATGTGATAAATGATCTATAATATCAATAATCTATATCTAGTTCTGGATAAATCACCATCTCAGCTCCAGTTGAGCCGGTTACTCTGAGGTCCTTCTGCCAGAACCGGCCGACCCGGTAATGGTTCTGACCCGAGGCTCGTAACGAAGCCGCCGCCTGCTGGACTGAAACGGCTCCAGATCAGCGGAGCTGGTTGGGAAAGTCTTTCTTCGCCCCCGGAGCCTAAAGTCCAGCCTTTGACTAGACCACTCCTAAACCTAGCTTATGTTCTTAATGAGGTCGGCTTTCTGCAGAGACTGAACTTCTTCAGGGTCCGTTTCTGCTCAGTCTGAGGCCAGGTTCTGGTCTTACTGGTGACCTCTGACCTGAGCTGAGCCAGATGTGGTTCTGGTTCTTCTGGACCTCCTGGATTAGTCGTGGTTCTGGTGGGTCGGCCTCCTGGAAGGTTCTGGTCGCGCTCCGGGTCAGGATTGATTTGGTTCTGGTCTCTGTGGGAAATGTTTTGTAATGTAATCTCTGCTCCGTCGGCTAGTGGAGCTGCTGTCAGTCAGTTTCCATGGCAACAGGAAGCGCGTAAAGGAGCATGCGAGTCGATTAGAGTTCTTCTTCTTCTGTTCTGAGTTCTCTTCTTCTGCTGCGCCGCTCGGC